>NC_138206.1:37228903-37706403 GCF_964194415.1 Vipera berus
AACTTAAGGGAAACCTGTTCTTTTTATCATTTTTTTCTTCCAAAGGTTTATTAATCGAAAACAAAAGTACAAACCGTGTAGGAAGTTTTTATGAGAGAACATCATTCTTGTCAATATGGAATATAACTCATCCATTCATTAATCAGGCCTTCAAATGCATGTCTGCATACCACTTCACCAGAAATGACAGAAAGAATTTTTCATCTAAAGAAATACTTATTACTTATGGTAAGTCACTTTGGGAAATTAGGGGCCATTTATAATCCAGATGTTGTCTCATGCATATATGTTCAGTCAAAAACACTTTTGGCAGTGTGAAATCTGCAGAAACAAATAAAAATGCATGCCTTCATAGAAAGCATAGTACATGTGTTTCATCCCAATAAGGGAATTGCATATTCAGCAGCTACATTGTTCTTTAATTGAACTGGCATCCAACTGAAGTCTGAATTTGGAGGAAATTTTAACTCTAGAGACCAACAGTTTACTGGAATATATTTTGCAGTTACCAGCAATCTCAGTCATGCACTTTAAGTCCTTGCTCATAGATATTATTTTATTCCAGCATATTGTGCAAGATCTAAAGGTTGAATAGTCTCTGTATGTGCTGTGTTAAATGAATGCCAATGCAGTTTAGGAATTCACTTGAACAAAAGGAAACTTGGATAATCACAAAACCTGTTCCCAAATTTCCACTTTTATAGCTGGAAATCTAAAGGGGAATGATTAAGTGATTGGCTTGACTCAGAATTCACATCTTCATGCAATCCAGGGACTCATAAAACAGGCTCTCTTAATTGCATGGATAACTGTAAATACATTATAGCTTGTCTTCAGGTCTCCACATGAATGCAAACAGATTGGGTAGAAAGAGCAGATGTGCTATTGTGGACTTTCTCTTTTCAAGTACTTTTGAACTTTCCATGAGTTCAACTGAATATGTGAGCAAGTCATTTTTATGAGTCTAGTGCACAGGTCTGCAACCCATGGCTCCAGAGCCACATGCAGCTCTTTCAGCCGTCTCCTGCGGCTCCCAGTCCTCTGCCATGTGCAGTCCAAAAAAAAAAAAAGTGGGACTAAAAAAGTTCAACCAATCAATTCAAATATGCAGGGTAGGTGCATATCTCGCCTTGGCTCCACTCTTCAGTCAAACCCTGTTCTGCGCATGCGCGCATGTACGCACATGTGCACACATTTTTTGCGGCTCCCAGTTTTTCCTTTTGTGAGGGAACCGGTTCCGAGTGGCTCTTTCACTGTTTCAGGTTGCTGACCCCTGGTCTAGTGCATTATAAATTTCCTTGCTCACCTGGTGGGTTTCAGAAAAGGCAAAGGAAATTAGCAGTTGTCCCTTTAGACCAGGGGTGTCAAACTGCCAGCCCACGGACCAGACGCATCATCCAGAAGCTGCGCCCACCCCATTGCTGGCAATAGCAAAACCATCCCAATACGTTGCACGACGTCACGTGACGTCACGAATTTGACATGTCTGCTTTAGACAATTTTTAAATAAATACTGTCCAGATGACTTTTACTTATAATTCAGCTGACTCCAAATTAGGTTCCAAGTATATTGTACAATTTCTTTAATTGCCCTTCTCTTGCTTGTGTACAGCTAGACAAACTTAACCAAATGTAGCTGTTTTATCTGTATCTCAGATGTTGGGCACTGGTCAAATGGTACTTGGTATGAATTTATAAATGCATGCAATATTTTTAATTTTGTCCTTGTAAGTTACACTATTGTGTAATATAGTGTTTCCCTAAAAGCCATCAGACTTTTCTGATTTTGATTGCTATAATTTAAAAAACCATAGTACTTCTGGGTTCCTTGAACATTAAAGTAATTCTGCATTCCTTCAATTCTGTTTTCATTTCACTGTCTTATCTATCAGCGGGAACACTATATTTAGAATAAAAACCTATGATTGTGATACTTTATTGCTATTTATTTTATTTTTTATTTTATTTACTTAAAACATTTATATAGCCACCCATCTTATAACCAACAATATCATGATGCTGTTCTTAAGGATAACCCACTATCTGAACTGGTTATTTTAAACAGGATTTCAGAATGCATCATTGGCATATTCAAAATTCACTAGTCACACTACTGCCATTTCAGATTCACCCACAGAAAGTAAGTGGCTTTGTTGATTCTATGACATATTATCTGTTCTTTAAATATTTGACAACTTAATGGTATAAATGTCAACAGCAAAATAAAACATGGTTATGAAAAGTACTTCAACAGTTACAAGTATTATAAGTTACTTTATTTTATTTAAAAAAATAGAAAGCAAAGGTTGTGATATCTTCATTAGGAAAAAGGGTAGGATATATCTATATATATTTGCCTCGTGTCTATTTAGCATAAAAAACATCGGTACATATATTACTACTTGTATCATTAAAACGTTGACGTAAAGTCATATGTGTGTCATTGCTTTGGCAGTTTAAAGAGTTTCCAGAGTTCATTTATGGCAGTTTGTTAAAGCTCTTTTATTTCATCCTCTGTATTTCAAGCCATGATTATTTTAATCAGGGTTACAGACTACCTTTTCTGAAGCCTCAAAAGTAACTCTAGCATCAGATTCCTCTTCAGAAAGTAAGTCCATTATAAATATTATGTTTATTTTTCTCCTGCATACATCCACAATTAACATTCAGTCACATGTGAATCTTGTAGTCTCAAAACTTCTACAGGTCATTTATTCATTTATTGTTAGTTTTATTGCTTCAGGGAAAAGTATCTAGCCCTTTGCTGTTTATGGTGAAAGCTCTTAAAAGTGCATAAAAAAGGAGCAATCCTTATATTGCTGGACTCTGTGGGACAAACACTTATCTCACCTAGGTCCTCTTCTCCAGGACTTGCATATAAGAGAAGGCAGGTACAACAAACTGTCATCACTGTGCTTCTTCTTTCATTTTTATATTACCATGTAGCCAGCACAGTATTTCTAGGCAAAGAAAGAAGGAAGGAAGGAAGGAAGGAAGGAAGGAAGGAAGGAAGGAAGGAAGGAAGGAAGGAAGGAAGGAAGGAAGGAAGGAAGGAAAGAAAGAACTATACCTGTTGTTTTTATAATCCTTTCACATTTCTAAATATAGTACTTCTAAAGTAATTTTGTATCCTTATACATTTTTTAATAAATCAGCAATAAAAATGCAATAATTAATGGTTGCATCAAGTTTTATTACACCTTTCAAGGTTTCAAAAGGAAGTATAACTTGTTTCGTTTTTGTAGTCTTTTTCCCCCTCCTTCCAGACAAGTCACAGATTTAGCAAGCACCACTTCTTTCTCATTTTTCCTCATATTTCTAATAGCTGTGTGGAGTGGGATGGAGTAAGATGGGTAGGGAGGGGAGGGGAGGGGAGGGGAGGGGAAGGGAAGGGGAGGAGAGGAGAGGAGAGGAGAGGAGAGGAGAGGAGAGGAGAGGAGAGGAGAGGAGAGGAGAGGAGAGGAGAGGAGAGGAGAGGAGAGGAGAGGAGAATCTTTTGCAAGGCTGGAAGTAGGGTTGCAATTGAGCCATTGTGTACATGTGAAATTATATTAAGAACTGTCATGGTCCAGTTGGAGTATAGTTATATAGTATGTTTGCTGAACATTTGCTTACGTTGGCTCGAACCTTCTTGTAGGGCAATCACTACATATCATAACAATGGGATTTAATATAGTGAATAAAGGAGAAAAAGTTTCTAAACAATCTCCTCCCTATCTGTATTTTTAAAGGATCTTAATTAACCTTTTTAAAAGATCTTAATTAACCCTCCTGATAAAGGACATCAGTAAGATTCAAAATATATTTTTAACGGTGGATATTAAAATAAAATGCATAGAGTCTTATTATTTTTAATTGGTTTAGATTTATTAATCATATTTTTCTGATCCCGCATGGGCAGAATGTTACATATATGGATTGGATTTGATGAGAACCATATACTGTAGACTTCAAATCCAATTAAGCATATCAAGCTTTATCAAGAAGTAGAAAAAATAGCTTTATATAATTTCATACCATCTTCTGGTATGCTAACAAAGCATTAAATGAGAAATTTAAAGACATTTTGTCTTCTACAGAACACTTGCATTCTACTAAAACCTTGCAAAGTGATACTACTACAAAGTTATTTACTGATTCCACAGTACCACAAAGTAAGTGATGAACGCTTCCTAAATTATTTGTATTTGGCGTGGAAAGTAGAAACATAATAGATTTCAATAATTGTGACTGACTTATCAAAGATTTTATTTTTTAAAAAATAGCTTTATATACTTTCGTATGTACTTTCACCACACTAAGAGCTGTGGTGGTGCCGTGGTTAGAGTGCAGAATTGCAGGTTAATTCTACTGACTGCCGGCAGTTTGATCCTTGCTCCGCCCCACCTCGAGTTTGACTCAGCCTTCCATCCTTCTGAGGTCAGTAAAATAAGGACTGAGATTGTTGGGGGCAATGTGCTGACCCTGTAAACCACTAAGAAAGTGCTATAAAGCACTATGAAGTGGTATATAAGTCTAAGTGGTATTGCTATTGCTATATGTGAGAGTTATTAGGCGAGCCTTTCTGGATAATGTGAAGTTGGCTCTTGTATTTTCTTTATAGTACTGAATATGAAGTCTGCATTTTAGTTTTGCTCCTCCTAATGGCAGTAGCCAACAAAACATTGAATATTCACAAAACAGGGAATTTAAAGTCAATTTGTCTTCTACAGAAATCTTGCATTCTACCCAAACCCTGCAAAGTACTACTACTACTACTGGGTTGCTCCATGATTCCACAGTACCACAAAGTAAGTTATAACACTTTCTATTTGTATTCAGTATGGGGAAGGTAGTACCATACTTATTTTACATCAAAGGAATAATTATGGCTTAGCCATATGCAGAAATAGTTATTACTATCAGGGAAATCTTTCCAGAAAATATGAACTGTTAGAGTTGTTCCTTTAGAATTTCATTTATAATGTGGAATTTGTATTATCCAAAGGAAGTCTACATTTTAGTTTTACCTTTGCTAGTATCATCTGGCTAACAAAGCCTAAATCTTCACAATGAACAAGGAATTTAAAGACAATGTATCTTCTACAGAATCTACCCAAACCCTGCAAAATGATCCTATTACAGAGTTCTTCAGTGACTCCACAGTACCTCAAAGTGAGTCTACAATACCACAAAGTAAGTTATAAACACTTTTTAAATTATTTGTATTCAACGTGGGAAAAGCAGAACCATATTTATTTCAAATCCTAGGTACATAAAAAAAGTAGAAATAGCCACTTTATATAGGAAAGTTATTCTTATTAGGAAAATCTTTTCAAATAATATGGAGTATTAGATTTATTTCTTTACAGGTTCCCTTTATATATTTCCTACAAATAAAGGGTTCACTTTTTGGGGGGATCAGCCAAGTATTGATCCATTGATTGCAACAGGAGCTGGCCAACTGGCTGTTACCCAAGCCTGTCATTGTGTCTCGACCAAAGTTTCCATGCCTAAGGCAGGACTAGAACTCATGATCTCTTGGTTTCTAGCCAAGTGCCTTAATTACTACACCAACTGGCTATGATATTGTACCTAAAATTCCCATTCAATGGATTCTTTAGCATCAATAATAAAACATACGTACATAGCAATATTGTTAAATATCAAGATATTGGATTAAGAACAAGAATGTATTTCAAGGGGATTTACTTGGAATGTAATTTACTTGAAGCAGAAAGGCAACATTTGCAATAAATAACATGGCTCAATATCGCTGTTAAACTGATGGCGTGCCTATACCTGATCTCACATTATATTATCAAAGCAGTTTGTTTGTTTCTAAAATTAATATAGTTTTTGAACCTGGATTACCTATTGGGCTGCCTGATATGCTACATAGCATGGAAGAACCTAATACTAATGCTAAATTACATATTGGAGTCTAGTACAGCTGGGCTATCCAATCTATAATCAAGAAACAAAGTCAGTTTAAAGAAAGTTGGTTCTTGATATGTATCATCATCAACAAGAATAATAATAATGAGAGTTGTCATTCTTTGGTTCATCAGAGCATCAGGGAAGCCTAGAGACGAAACTGCTTTTTCTTCCCAGTGCTAAATCTTCACCAACCATGGCATACAGCTCTATTTCGTTAGATAATCTGATTTTTATTGCTGCTAAGAAAAGTTCTTATTGAGAATAGTATAAGCAGTGACCTAACACTTCATGCCTGCTGCCCACAATTACAGTCCTCTTAATATGATTTTCCCATGTGGAACATCTTTAAAGCGCTGCTGCTTGTTTAGGTTGGAGAGGCTTCCTTGATTTATAAGCTGTAAAAAGATATTTTCTGTGGCAAATCACTTTGTTTTCACACGCATAACACACACACAAATAGAATCAAGCAAAGCAATGTTTATTACTCATTTTCAAACTGCTTTTGACATATATTTCTGAATCTTAAAACTTGTAAGATGTAGCTCGAGGTTCTTGTTTGAATTTCTGATGGGGATCCTATTCTTACCACTGCACTATCCAACTTGTGTTAGTGTAAAGGAATTACATTAGTACCATTGTCTCCTGGAGCAAAAAGTAGAAGTTCCATGTTTAGAGGATAGCTAATTATTTTACTTTGGAGGTGTATAAGGCTCAACGTGGATACTGTAAATTGTGTACATTTCTTATCCTCTGTAAGCCCTGGAAATCAAGAAAGCAAAAGACACCTGAAAGTTTGGAATAAAAATAAAATATATTTCATTGCAGAAAAAAGAATTTAACAAAAACTAAGAAGTTTCATTTATTCTAGCACCTGCACACATGCAAATTATTCCAAATTATTACACTACTATGTGTCTGCTGGAAAAACTACAATCATTGTTGAAGGTTTTACTGAAAATACCATGGGTTACCATGCAAAATATCCCAGGTTCAGTGTCTGGCATTTCCTAAAACAAAAGAAAAAATCCTGCTGAAATGCTGAAAAGTTAATGTTCCATCGAAGGCTAACGGTTCTTTAATTTTAGGAGAATCAAATTGGATAAGGTTAGTTAAGGGACTTCTCTATAAGGAAGTCTGTGATATGTATAAATCTGGATGATGTTTTTATATGTACAGCTGATGATGTGAAGTTGCAGACACCAATTAACAACTATGCAGTTGTTAACTAGTTCTTTAGTACAACTACTAGACCTGGGTGAAATCCAGACAAGCTTTATACCACAACAAAAAGGTACTGCAGAATGTTCTGTTTCTTTGCTGCCATCTAATGGTCACTGGATTTTACAGCCCAAATGTAATTAAAGGTAAAGGTTAAGGTTCCCCCGCACATGCGTGCTAGTCGTTTCCGACTCTAGGGGCCGGTGCTCATCTCCGTTTCAAAGCCGAAGAGCCAGCGCTTGTCCGAGGACGTCTCCGTGGTCATGTGGCCGGCATGACTAGACGCCAAAGGCACACGGAACGCTGTTACCTTCCCACCGTAGCGGTCCCTATTTTTCTACTTGCATTTTTACGTGCTTTCGAACTGCTAGGTTGGCAGAAGCTGGGACGAGTAACAGGCGCTCACTCTGTTACGCGGCACTCGGGATTCGACCCGCCAAACTGCTGACCTTCTGATCGACAAGCTCAGCGTCCTAACCCACTGAGCCACCGCGTCCCTCCAAATGTAATTACTACAACTCAAAGTATTTTCCCCCCTCTGCTTCTCACATTTGTGCTTCAGCAGGGGTCATCTTAATTTATTTCAGGTTATCTTTAATTAAAATCTAAGGTGTAAATATCCTTTCTAATCAATATCACTCTGGTTAAATTGTCATGATCTAATGTCATTATCTTGACAAAGGGCTGAAGAATTCCAGGGTAACAACCCACCAAAATGGTGCCACTGTGACTCATTTCCATGAGAACTCCATGCCATCACAACATAAGTGGACGCTATGAAAGTATTAACATAATTTTACATGACTTTATAAATTAGGAAATATTATCTACATTGTAATTATATGTAAAATTAGGTTCCTTAAGTCAGGATAGATAATTTAGAAGAATCAATGAGAGAGAGACAGAGGGAGGGAGGGAGAATCAGATCTATCTGTGCAAAGTCATGCAACCTATTTCATGAATGATCAATAATATATTGAGACACAAAAATGCCACAATGCTGCTACACCTAATCCATCTTGCTTGAGTTGGGAAGGCTAAGTATTATTAAAAGATGCCAATGTTGTAATATCAGATATACGTAAACACCAGCAAGAAAGAAATTAACTGAGCAGGGGCAATTAATTTGGTTTGTCATTGCACTGATTCCTCTGTCAACAATAGTGAACAATTCAGGCTATAGCTATCATACCTCCTTTATATGACGAGCTGAAGCTGTATAGGAAAGCACCATCAGCTGCTCAACACTGTCTGAAGATACAGTCAGGATACCCCAGGGGTCTTCAATCTTGGCCCTTTTATGACTTGTGGACTTCAAATCCCAGTGTCCCTGGCTGAGGAATTCTGGGAGTTGAAGTCCACAAGTCATAAAAGGGCCAAGTTTGAAGACCCCTGGGATATTGCAATGGAGTTTGAACTTGACAAATATCGCACCCTTATCAATAATAGGGGGAAATAGTGAAAACTCAACAAATCAAGATCCTTAAGCAATAATATCAAGAATCTGAATGAAGATGATTGCTACAAATATGTGGGCATCTTTCAAGGTGACAACATCAAGCACATTGAAGTCAAGAGAAAGAATCACAAGAGAATATATCATGAGAATTAAGAAGATCTTAAAGCCCAAATTCAGTGGAGGAAATACCATTAAGGCAATTAATACCTGAGCAATTTCAGTCGTTAGATACACAGCTGGAATAGTGGACTGGACTAAAGCAGAATTAAAAGACCTAAATAAGAAGATCAGAAAAATAATGACAATAAATCATGCAGTAATGTTGACAGACTCTACTTAACAAAGAAAATAATTGGCTAGTGGAATATTGCAATAAAACAGAAAAATAGCATGTTCTGGTACTTTAGAATTCAACAGACAAGCACCTGCTACATAACACCCCAGACTAAAGGATTGTCAATAAGAAAGACAAAATAGTTTGGATAGTGGAATTGGAATTGGAGGCAGCAAAATAGAAAAGAACAAAGTGGTGAAAAATCACAAAATATAAAGATCTGCACATCGAAGTAGAACAGTTGTGGCAGAAACAAGCAAAACACCATCAGCATTGACAAAAGCATCATCGCTCAATTGCAAAAGGCAGCTTTTACTTGGAACAGCTTACATCCTGCAACAGTACATGTAACAATGAACAACAAACTGCCTATCCTAGGTCCTTAAGAAAGACTCGACAAGTGGATAAAAATGTCAAATTCAGTCTAGACACTCGCTGACTGTGCAACCAACTGTAATAGCTCATCTTCTATTATGCCTGGCTGCACAATCAGCCAGATGTATGGTAATCATTACTGCTATAACAATACTGGTAAACTGGCTAAAATCATAAAGAATATATGCTTATCCTTTTTTAAGGAAATCTGCCCATCGGAAGAGTGATTGAAGTAACCACAATGAAGAGTCCTGCCAATTCATATACTATAAAGAATGGCCTTGATACTGGTAAATTATTGCTTCAGTTGTAAAGGAGGAGGAGAGCAAAATGGTTGCTGCACCTGGTTTTGGCAAGACTACTCTGAGGGGAGGGAGCTGAGGGAAGGGACGTACTGTACATTAATCAATTTCCCCACAATTTCCCAGTCATAATCAAGACTGAAAAGATTTGTTTCACAGGAGCCCTGGCATATATTACCCTACCTGTACCTGCCACTAAAGAATGAAAAGCTGCAGATGTGGTTGCCCATATTCTGAGCAGAATTACTGAGAGAATTTACAGTTGCCGGGGAAGCTGATGTGTTAATCCTTGCTAGGATCATTGCAAGATGTCAGGCTATATACTGCTACATAGCAATGTACAGCTTAGACACTTTCATGCTTGGAAAGTGTTTTCAATCTAAGCCATTGACTCAGTCCCTAAAAAGGGGGGAAGATAGATGGGCTATACTTCCAGAAATTATTTCAAAAGCTGCCCGAATAACAAATAGTCCTTATTTAGCAACTGTGTCATTTAACAACCATTCACAGTTATAATGGTGATGAAAAGGCAACTTTGTGACCAGTCCTCACATTTATGTGATTCGCAGTTCTCTAAAGCCAAGGAAAGGTGAAGCAAGATCATAAGCGCAGTCATGATTTCACTTGTGACTGCTTTACTTATTGAAAAAGTTGTTTGATTGTGGTTGCTAAACAAGGACTACCTGTATAGATTTATGCTCATTTTAGAACGAGAGCAAATTCTAAGTGCCTCTTTGTTTCTAATTCATCTTGTGTCAGTATTTTAGTCCTACTGTTGCTTAAATTGCAAATGGAAATGAATATAATATAATTCTTGCCCCTATAAATGCCATCCAATGCCACACAGTGTTGCAAAACTGCAAATAAAAGTGTGTTTTTTTTAATATCAGGTCTCCTACCATTGAAATCGCATAAGCCACAATATGTTATTGTAAGACATATGAAGTGCAATAGGATAACTAATTGGAAAGTAGATCATGTGTTATGCTGGTAAGCTGGATATTAACAGTACCAGGATAAGGCATTAGTTTAAAACTTCCCCTAGGTTCTTAAAGACTGCAAGCAGCACAGTGAGCACAAGGCAGGTTGCATGGCATCCTGCCATCTCTCCCAACACCCAGAGTCTGCCTCACAGTATCTGCCACTAAGATGGCTTCTGGATCCTGTCTGATGTTGACTCCTCTATAATCAACTGCTTTGGATAATTTGTTTGGATGTGATAGTCAAAAACAAATTAAAAAACACTCATAATTTAGAAATGTAGAAAGAATAACTGTTCAAAGCTTGCTTATGGTTTTTGTTATAATAATTTTGGCACTGTACCCTTTCCAGGTTCTACAATGGTTCCAAAACACAGTACATTTCCATGGCCAATAGTTGTGTCATTTCTGCTTCTCTTCTGCACGTGCTTAATCATTTGTGGGATTAGAAAATGGTGTCAGCTTCAAAGAGAAATGTAAGTACACTGTGTCACTACTTTAATTCATTTTGTGCATCATTGTGAATTTACTCCTATACAAACCAGTGAGATTAATTGCAAAAAGATTTCTTTTTAAAGAAAGAATGAAGTAAATCAACAGGTTTTTTGTATTTTTAGAAAAGTTATTAATAAGTTATAACAGTTACTATGACAACAAAATATGGCAGTAATTGCCCACTAAAAAAACCTACATACCTTGTTGTTGTTGTTGTTAGCTGCGAAGTCGTGTCCGACCCATCACGACCCTATGGACAACATTCCTCCAGGCCTTCCTGTCCTCTACCATCTTCTGGAGTCCATTTAAGCTCATGCCTACTGCTTCAGTGACTCCATCCAGCCACCTCATTCTCTGTCGTCCCCTTCTTCTATTGCCCTCAATCTTTCCCAGCATTAGGCTCTTCTCCAGTGAGTCCTTCCTTCTCATTAGGTGGCCAAAGCATTTGAGTTTTAGCTTCAGGATCTGGCCTTCTAAAGAGCAGTCAGGGTTGATCTCCTCTAGGACTGACCGGTTTGATCGCCTTGCAGTCCAAGGGACTCGCAGGAGTCTTCTCCAGCACCAGAGTTCAAAGGCCTCAATTCTTTGGTGCTCAGCCTTTCTTATGGTCCAACTTTCACAGCCATACATTGCAACTGGGAAGACCATAGCCTTGATATACGCACTTTTGTTGACAGGGTGATGTCTCTGCTTTATACCTTATAGTCATTTAAATAAATAACACACAATAAGATCCATATAATATTAATTATCAGTATGAGAGTAAACATTATTGAAATATAATTGATATTAAGCTACATTCTCATGTTTAAAGAATGGCATATCTATAATATTTTTAAAATATGTATGTCAGGGCAACTGAACATATTATTATGAATAATAACATATTATTAGAATAAGACTTTATTCTCGGTTTACCTTGTGATGTCATTATCACAAATGATCCTGGTCACTTTATTTAAACTTTGATTTGGTATTACTCAAAGGAACAAAAAGAAATACAAATATCTTAATAATATTACTGATTTTAATGGTTCACTTTTCATTGAGAAGGTATATTAGGTCCCTGCTTCAATGTAAATTAATGGCAGGGTGGACGTATTTTTATGCCTAATTATGTTTTACTTCTTAATTCTATCTAACTATTCTGATTGTTTATTGTGTATGTTCATTTGCTGCACATTTTAAACAGGATTATTTTCATTGTAGTATGAATAAACCTCCGTCTTTCAAGCCACCTCCTCCACCAGTCAAGTATTCCTCCATCCAAGTCTATAATGAAAGTTATTCATCCTGTGATGAATTAGAGAATCTGAAATCAGCCTGAAAATCTATAATGACCCAGCGTAAAAAATGACACACGTACTCTATGGCTTTTACAATACAGGCAGTGATGCACATTCCCATTTGGACCGCTTAATCTTGTATTTGTTCTAAAGTATATGACATTTAGCACATTTACAAACCCAGATTACCTTTTGTAATCGGCACATCATGAAATCAAACATATGGCAAATAACAGCTAGTGCGCCTTTGCAGGAGAACAATGAATCTTCATTCAATATACAACTGTTTGTTTGAAAGACTATGAAGGTATGATTAATATGTATGATATTAATATGTATGATACTGACTGATAGTCTCAGTTATGTTTCTTTCCACGTTACGCCTACATTTTTGCTAGATTGAAGATGCTCGCAAGAGTTACCTGTTTTTCCAGACAGTGGCCTAAAATGAGAAATCCACATTGCTGTATATGAATGCAAAGAATCAATAATAAATTAGGCACAAATGCAAATATTCCATTAGGGAATTCATTCCCACTAGCTGCATATACAAATAAATGGATTTACGTAAAACTGAGAATGAAAGACACAAACTCCAACAGAAGAGAATATATGCATCTCAAGAGTTGAACTGTGGAGTCCTTGATTATTTGCTTGCAGATGTTTCATTACCCTACTCGGTAACTTCAGCAGTTCAGGTAGTCCTCAACTTACAACCATTCAAAGTTATAACGGCATTGAAAAAAGTAACTTATGACCACATTTCACACTTACAATCATCGCAGCATTCCCCATAGTCATGTGATCAAAATTCAGATGCTTAGTGACACGTGTTTATGACGGTTGCTGTATCCCAGGGTCATACAATCACCTTTGCAACCTTCTGACAATCAAAGTCAATGGGGAAGCCAGTTTAATTTAACAACCACGTTGCTAACTTAACAGCTGCAGTAATTCACTTAACAACTGGGGCAAGAAAGGTCATAAAAGTCACTTAACTGTCTTGCTTAGCATGACAAATTTTGGGCTCAGTTGTGGTTGTAAGGCAAGGACTCACACTTGTATTAATGAGTGTGAGCTTTGCTTCCTCTTTATATACAGTAGCTTGGCTTGCCAGTGTTAGTGGGGATTGTTTTTTCCTTGCTAGTTCCTTGATTTGTTTTTGTTTTCTGTTTCCCTGGTGTCAATCCCTGCTTATCTGGGTATTGGCTGCTAGAGAGGAAGTATTCTGGTCTTTTTGTTTACCTCTTAATTTTTTAATTGCCATTTTTGAACTGGGTGTCACTATGGTTTATTTCTATGTGTCAATTGATAGCTGACTTGTCTGAATGTCAAACTTCTAGGAATTCCCTAGCATCTTTGGATTTAACGTGATCTAAAATTCTTGCATTTTTGCAGTTGAAACTATGGTTGAGTTTGTCCATAGTTGTGAGATTAAGGAGTTTTCATCATGTCTTCTGACTGGTAGTTGGTGTTCATGGATGTGATCTGCTAGCCTTCTGCCTGTTGGACCTACATAGTGGTTGTTACAGTCCTTACACAGTATATTGTAGATAATTCTTATTTTTTCTTCTTGAACTACTGAGTCTTTTGGTTTACTTATTTTGGTATGGCTTATTGCACAATCAGCCAGATGTTTAGACTGAATTTGGCATTTTTTTATTACCTATCAAGTCCTTCCCAAGGACTTGGAATAGGCAGATGTTCTTTGTTGGTATTAAAAATAGCTTTGCAGTATGCAAGCTGTTCCAAGGAAAGCTGCTTTTTGCAATTGTTGGTGATTTTGTCAGTGCCAATGGGGTTCAAGAGATGCTCCAGATGTTTTGTGATTGCACCAAAGTGATTGCACTATTATTATTGGTACTAACTTAGTTTCTCTTGTCACAATCATTCTATTTCTGTTTGCAGGCCTTCGTATGTTGCTATCATCTCCAGTTCTTTCTCTTCTATTCTGCTGTCTCTGGGTATTGCTATGTCCAATATCCAGACTTTTTTGTCTTTCTTACCAATAATTGTTAAGTCTGTAGTGTTATGTCACAGGTGCTTGTCTGTTTGATTCTAAATTTCCATTAGCTTCTTCATTTTCTATTATTTTGTCTATTTTATGATCCTACCAGTTCTTGTTTGTATCAAATTGTGCTTCTTGCAGAACTTCCATGTTGCCACTTTGTCATACCATTGCTTGTAGTCAGTATGGACACTCTTTTTGCAGCAGCTCACTAGGTAGTCCTCTGTTTCTTCAGATACTTTGCAAAGGTGGCATTTTCTGTCTTTTCTGTCTTCTCACTTCTGGCAATGTATACATTTCTTCTTAAGGTTTGGTCTTGTGCAGTTGGAGTTAACCCTCTATTTCTTCCTTCAATTTTCCTGCTCTTAATCAAGTCTTGTAACTATCTGCTTTGGCTCCTACTTTTTTAGGTACTGGCTATGTAACATTTGTCTTGCCATGTCTCTTTCCTGTTCTTCTTGGTCTTTCTTGCAGGCCGGTTTGGTCTCTCATTATTACATTTATATACCATCCATCTCCATGTTTGGGCTTTCGGAGGGGCTTCACAATGTTTGCATGCTACAGTAATGATGTGTGGTCATTATTTCTGAGATGTTTTTGATGAATGGTAGTATTATCCTTTTCATAGCTTGGGTTGGCTGTGCTGTAGATGTTTCAGTGGTCAGGCACTTAGGTTGGACATCTATTTAGTTGAGAGATGTATAGGCAATGAGTTTCCTTTTTCTGGTGTTCTGGGTGGCTGCAATGTGTTTGTGTTCATCTTAATAGTGTTCTTACGTAGCTCTCTTATGGGAGGTTAAGTTGTTATTTTGGTAATGGAGCACTTGGCTACTGCGGATTGTTTTTTCAATAGGCTTGCATTTCTAATTTGCCATTGTATGTAAGCAGGAAGCAAACTCATACACACTTGCACTAAGGAAGTTACTTAGTTGAGTAATGAAACATTTACAAACAAACCACCAAGCTTAAAGAGCATTAAGACCTCCACAATTAAAACTGTGTATAATTTCTCAAATCAAAACATTTACTTTTTTAGAAAGTGCATACAGTAGTTTCCATATCTTGACTAAACATCATTGGTCAGGGGAGCAGATTTCAGTTTCAGAAAAAAAAGTTGCATGCACCAATTACTCTGCAGACTAGATCTTTATTTTTTTTATGCTTAATTGATGAAAGTCTGTTGAACGGATTCATTTTTTTTTTAAACCTGAAAATTAATTTATGTTCAAACTGTTGTTGTTATATTGCTCCGTTTATGGCTGTTGTCATGCTTTATTATGCCCCTCTCCAACCCATTACTGAGGCAATCTTAAATTCACATAGCTCTCTAGAAAAAGATTCTAAAGTTGGAAAAGTAAAAGGAAAGAGAAGAGAATCAGCAGCAAGGTGGATCAATTCATTTACTAAGGCAATGTTAGAAGACCTGAAAGACCAAGTTAGAGATAGATCATTTTGGAAAACTATAATGGTTGCTGGATTCCAAAAGCCCAGTTTTTAAATGGTATTTTCCCCCTTATTCCATCACCATCCAAGGGCAGGCTCAAGATGTATAAAATTTATTTGGCTTTCTGATCTATTATCTTGGGATGAGTTCAAGGGGCTGGAAATGACTAGGAACAGCTGCAGTGAAGGCAGGAGAGAGAGCAACAGCAGCAGTAACAAATTTTAAACCAATATAATGTTCTGCCAACTCAAAGATGAATGGATAATAAAGCCATGCAACCATCCAGAGTTGGAAGGGAAAGGGAATTGTAAGTGCACATGACATATACCCTGTTTCCCCCAAAACAAGACCTGGTCTTTTTTTTTTCCTCCAAAAGAGACACCAGTTCTTATTTGGGGAGGAATGTCTTACCTCCGGCACCAAAAGCCCCACCCAGCTGGTCCACTTCTTCTGGGGCTGAAGGAGCAGCTTCATTCTGCAGTTGCATTCAGGTCTGCATTTTACACTCAGGCCTTTCCGGAAGGCTGTGCAGCCGAGTACCGAGCTATGGATTCAATCCATAGCTCGCTCCTCAGCTGCAGAGGTCTTGCAGAATCGAGCTGTCGGGCCTGGCACGCCCGACATTCAGACGGGCCGTGTGGCGACTCACCGGACTGCCGGCACCCGCGGAACGCCCAGCCGAGCCCCGAAAACCGCCGGCACCCTCGGAACGCCCCGCCAGGCCCCGACAGCCACCGACGCCCACGGAACGCCCCGCCAGGCCCCGGAATTCACCGTCGTCGCCCACGGAGCGCTCCGCCAGGCCCCAACGCTGATTGCCGGCGTCCGCAGATTCCTGGAAGGCCAGGACGGTGCTCGGCTGTTGCTCCGCCCCAACGCCTGTCTGCCCGGCACCCGACGAGACCGCAGAGCACCTTACCTGTTCCCAGCGACCCCTGCCAATCCTCTCTTGTTTTTGGCGAGCCGCAGCGCTCCGGAGAAGACCGCCTGTCAGCTGGGAGGACGGCAGCGGCCCGCTCGTCAGCTGGGGAGGCGCGAATCGGCTCGGCAGCTCCCGGAAGTAGCCGACGAGCCGGGGAGACGTGCAGCTGCTGTGCTCGGCCGGGGAGCGATCTACCGGCCTGTAGGAACTGGGGACATATTGTGGCTGGGTGCCAGGGTGACTCTGGGGGTGGTGGAGAACCCCCACGGGTTGGGGAAGGGCTCAGGGCGAGGCTTGTGGTGGAATGGGAGACTGAGGGAGAAGGTGGCAGCGCGCGAGAATCTGGGGAGAGGGGGGGTGGTATGCGCGGGGGGGGTGGCTTACCGGCTGCAATGGTGGTGGGGCGGGAGCCAAAGGGTGGGGTCATGGGGGGCGTTAGTTAAGAAGGGTGTGGGTGGGGTGGAATGATTAGGGGTGTGGTGAAGGGCGGTGGCTTGGCTGGCTATTTAACAGCGTTGATGATTCTGTAGAATCAACGCTGACTTCATCAGTCTTCGAGCGTTTGTTTATGGAGCTAATAAACGTGGCTTAGAAGAACCAGCTCCCGTTCCGGTTTCATTTGTTTGGTGACTCGTCGGACGGGCATTGAAAGTAAGTCAGCGTTCCTCTAACCTTTGTGGAGAGTTCTCTTTGGGTGTTTGCTATGGCAGAAGGTACGGAGGATCCTGCGCCGCTGGCTGAGGAGCAGGAGGAAGTTGGAG
Source organism: Vipera berus (assembly GCF_964194415.1). Taxonomy (NCBI): domain Eukaryota; kingdom Metazoa; phylum Chordata; class Lepidosauria; order Squamata; family Viperidae; genus Vipera; species Vipera berus. The sequence goes on from NC_138206.1 coordinate 37,246,407, forward strand.
CTGCGGCTGGGCTTTTGGAGTCGGTGGAGGTGGGGGAGGAGGCGTTGCCCTCTGTGCGACGGAAGGAAAGGCCTCCCCCACTCGACGGTCCTGGTCCGGGCCCTCAGGAGGCTGGAGTGCGGGGTCGCAGCAGTGATCGGTGGCCACACCCTGATGGGGATTACAGAGGACTCGGCCAAGGCCAGGCGGGCTGGCCTAAAGGTGCGTCTACAGAGTGGAGGGAGCGGTGTTACATGGAGGATAACGGGGAAGAATGGAGCTACTCCACTGCTCCGGGCAGCCGCACTATGGAGGTCCTCAGAGAGCGGTTTGGGGAAGTGAGGGGTCGGGAGCCAGAGGTTTGGACTGTTCCAGATGAGTCAGACCAGGGGCAGTGGTCCCTCCCAAGGGCCCCTGCCCGGCGGTCTAGTCCGCCCCGCTTCCGTGTGGACAGCCCAAGGTACCAGGGGCCAGTCCGTCAGCCTGAGGTTCGCAGAGGTCCTGGGGTCCCGGCTCCCGCAACGGCGATACCGAGTGACACGGCTCCTTGGGATAGCGTGACTGGAAGACCGAGACAACAACCGTCACGTCCAGATGGGGGGGTCCCGATCCAGGGGGTGCCGCTGGGACCTTGGGGTCCAGGGCTGACGTGGGGCCCTCCGCCCTTGACTGCGGTCTACGATGGACATCCAGATCGTCTGGCAATGTTCCTGGGCCAGGTGATCAACCATATGGACCAGTACGGGCCAGCCTATACGTCCCAGTGGGCGATGGTAGTGGCCGTGACGGCGTGTCTTCAAGGAGAGGCCGCGGCTTGGGCGGCCGACCTATACGGCGATCATGCCCGTGAGCTTGGGGACCTTGGTCTTTTCCTGGAAGCTCTACGGGCCCGTTTTGAAGATATCTCACGGGTGCTCCGCGCCGAGGCCGAAGTATTGGATCTGCGCCAGCAAGGAAGACCAGCGGTGCGGTATGTTGGGGAATTCCGGAAAGTGGCCGGGAGGCTACGGTCATGGCCTGAACGCCTCCTTGTGCACCACTTCAAGGCTGGACTGGACAGTGCCCTGCGGCGAGCTTGTGTGGTAAGGGGGGTGCCGGCCCGTCTGCAGGACTGGTTCCGGGTGGCTGTTGAGTTGGACATTGGCTTGCAGGATACCCGAGGACGGCCTGAGGGGGTGACCGGAGCCCGGCGGCTGGCCAGAAAGGGGAAGGTGGAGGACCGGCCCGGCTTGATGGCATCCAAAGCCCCCTCTGTACAGCCACCACGGCCTGGCATCAGGTGTTTCAGGTGTGACCAGCCGGGTCATCGGGCGGCTGAATGCCCGCTCCCGCCAGCCCGAATGGCCCCCCCTGCGACCTCGACACGGGCTTTGTCCGCCAGAAAGACCTCGGAGCGGTCCCGTACTGCCTATCAGGCAGCTGATGACAGCCGGCGTGCGACTACACCCTTGGCGACCGGACCCGTAACCACCCAGGCCACACCGACGGAGGACCTTGAGGATCTGGAGCTGGAGGAGGACCCGATGGTAAGCGCCCCGGTGTGTCCCTTCGTGTTCCCGGTGGTATTAGTGAGCCCAGTGTCTGGTCAAAGGCGGGCAGTTAGGGCTTTGGTAGATTCTGGGAGCACCCGGTGTCTTATCAACCGGAAAACAGCGGCTGCAGTGGGTATCCGGTTGCAACGCCTGGTAACCCCCCTCCGCTTCCAGCAAGTGGATGGGTCACTTCTCGGCGGAGCCCCTATCACCCATGTCACCGAACCAGTCCGGCTGGAACTGGGGGCCCACTGGGAGACTTTACGTTTTGTTGTAGTGCCCTCTATGACGGAAGCCGTTATCCTGGGCCTTACGTGGCTTGATAAATGGGGTCCCACGATTTGGTGGGAGGGGGGTTGTCGTCATCTCCGGGTGGGTCTGGGTCCCGAGCCCCCTCTCCACCATTCCTTCCTGGGGCCGGAGGACACGGGGTCGCGGGAGAAGGCTTGCGGAGTCAAGGATGACTCAGAGGTGCATGTACCCCGAGACTACGCCGATTTAATGGATGTCTTCAACGAGCGGGAGTGCGATTCGTTACCACCCCACCGACCAACGGATTGCGCCATTGAGTTTGAACCTGGTGCCAGACTGCCTAAACCCCGTATGTACGCCATGTCTCCGAAGGAGATGCAGGAGTTACGGCGGTACATAGATAAGAACTTGGAGAGAGGGTTTATCCAACCAGCCCGATCTCGGGTGGCGGCGCCAGTGCTCTTCCGCGAGAAGAAGGATGGGGGCTTGCGCTTGTGTGTGGACTACCGGGGGGTTAACGCGGTGTGCGTGGAGCACCTCTATCCCCTTCCTTTGATGAAGGACCTGCTGGCCCATTTGGCAACAGGCCGGGTATTTACTAAGTTGGACCTGAGAGAAGCCTACTACCGGGTGAGAGTCAAAGCAGGGGACGAGTGGAAGACTGCATTTAATTGTCCCCTTGGTAGCTTCCAGTTCCCAGTGATGCCGTTTGGCCTACAAGGAGCCCCGGCTGTATTCATGCAATTGATCAATCAGGTCTTGCATGAGTTCCTGTATCGGGGAGTTTTGGTGTACTTAGACGACATCTTAATTTACTCGGACACGTTGGAGGAACATGTACTACTAGTGCGCCAGGTGTTGACTAGACTGTTGGAAGCGCAGCTCTATGTTAAACTGTCCAAGTGTGAGTTCCACAGGGCCCAGCTGGACTACCTTGGGTATCGTATATCGGCAGCAGGAGTGGAGATGGATCCTAGAAAGGTACACGCTATCCAACAGTGGCAGCCTCCGCGTACTCGTCGACAGTTGCAAAGTTTCCTTGGCTTTGCCAACTTCTACAGACAGTTCATCCCGCGTTTCGCGGCCATCGCCCTGCCGTTAACGGATCTCTTGCGCACACGACAATTAAAGACACGTCCACGTCCAGGGCTTAAGTTGGAGTGGTCCACAGCGTGTCAGCGAGCATTTGAGGAACTGAAGTCCCTCTTCGCTAAAGAGCCCGTTTTGCGTCACCCCGACCCCGAACTGGCCTATGTTGTACAGGCGGATGCGAGCGATGTTGCTCTTGGGGCCGTCCTTCTTCAGCGGAATAGTGCCGGGGTCCTGCAGCCGTGTGCTTACGCATCCAAGAAACTGACTCCCACTGAACGGGCCTGGGCAGTGTGGGAGAAGGAGGCTTTTGCGGTCCGTTGGGCCTTAGAGACCTGGCGACACCTCCTGGAAGGGGCCTCCCGTCCATTTGAACTGTGGACGGATCATAAAAACCTAGAGGCCCTACAAACCCCTCGCCGCCTGTCGCCTAAGCATGTCAGGTGGGCTCTATACTTCCGTCGCTTTAGGTTTGTGCTGAAGTATGTGCCGGGGGGTCGAAACTTTCTGGCGGATGCTTTATCCCGCATGCCACAGTTTGACAGCAAGAGGGAGGAGGTGGTGCAGGCACTCATCCCGACACTGGTGGAGGAGGGGGATGCTTCAGAGAGCGCTGGACGGGTGATGGAGGAAGACTTGAACCAGGCCATCCAAAGGGCCCTACGGGAGGACGCCTGGTTACGGGGTAATCCGGGACTATTGTCTATACGGGACGGCCTGGCGTGGCATGGAACACGGTTGTATGTACCTGAAACTGTGCGGCCACGTGTTTTGCATGGGTGTCATGACACTAAACAGGCGGGACATTTCGGGTTTGTGAAAACTTTGCATCTGGCACGTCGTCAATTTTGGTGGCCCCGCATGAAGAGTGACATCGAGGAATATGTGCGGCGTTGTCATGTCTGTGCTACTACAAAACCCCAGGTTGGGAAACCTTTGGGACTTTTGCAACAAGTAGCTGACCCGTCTAGGCCGTGGCAAGACATCGCCATGGATTTCGTTGTGGACCTCCCAGAGAGCAAGGGTCACACCGTTATTTGGACAGTGGTCGACCTGTTTTCCAAACAGGCACACTTTATTCCGTGTAAGGGGTTACCGTCGGCTCGTCGACTAGCTTGGTTATTTCTTACGCAAATATACCGACTGCATGGAGTGCCGCGACGTGTAATTTCAGACAGAGGGGTGCAGTTTACGGCCCGATTTTGGAGAGACTTCTTGCGTCATATCGGCTCGTCACAGGGACTGAGTACGGCCTATCACCCCAGCACCAACGGGGCCGCAGAACGAGCCAACGCTGCCGTTGAACGTTATCTACGAACCTACGTCTCTTTTCGGCAGACGGATTGGGTGGACCTGTTAGCGCTCGCCGAAGTGGCGTACAATAACGCCGTCCATAGTAGCACTGGCTTCTCTCCATATCGGGTGGTCACAGGTCATGAATTTGTACCCTTTGCGGAATGCCTCCAGGAGGAGGGGTCTTCGTGTGCACCGCAGGACTGGATGCGTCAGATCACGGCCGTTTGGGGGGCGGCGAAGGAAGCATTGAACCGGTCTGCCGTGGCGGCCAAAACACAGGCAGACAAGAAGCGGAAACCCTTTGTTACGCCGCGGGTCGGGGACCTAGTGTACTTGTCCACCAAGTACTTACGATTACAGGTCCCGTGCCGCAAGCTGGGACCCAAATACCTCGGGCCGTTCCGGGTGGTGCAGGTGGTGAACCCGGTGACGGTGCGACTGCGGTTGCCTAAATTCTTGGGTAAGGTCCACCCGGTGTTCCATAGCAGCCTGCTGAAACCCGCTCCAGCGGCTGCTACGGCGGCAGGGGAGGGGGGTCCAGGACCGGTTCACGCTGACCAATATGAGGTGCAAGAGGTGTTGGACTCCAGGGTGCGGAGGGGCGTCATACAGTATCTCCTTCGGTGGAAGGGGTACCCGGTGGAGGAGGCAACGTGGGTGTCACGGGAAAACGTCCATGCTCCACGGTTGGTCCGAGCTTTCCATCGGGCCCATCCTAGCAGGCCGGGGGGTGGGGGACATGGAGGTGTAGGCAGGGTCACTGATTCTATAACCATGTTCTCTACGTCCGCAGGAGGACCCTTGGTAGGGGGGGCGGCATGTCAGGCCTGGCACGCCCGACATTCAGACGGGCCGTGTGGCGACTCACCGGACTGCCGGCACCCGCGGAACGCCCAGCCGCGCCCCGAAAACCGCCGGCACCCTCGGAACGCCCCGCCAGGCCCCGACAGCCACCGACGCCCACGGAACGCCCCGCCAGGCCCCGGAATTCACCGTCGTCGCCCACGGAGCGCTCCGCCAGGCCCCAACGCTGATTGCCGGCGTCCGCAGATTCCTGGAAGGCCAGGACGGTGCTCGGCTGTTGCTCCGCCCCAACGCCCATCTGCCCGGCACCCGACGAGACCGCAGAGCACCTTACCTGTTCCCAGCGACCCCTGCCAATCCTCTCTTGTTTTCGGCGAGCCGCAGCGCTCCGGAGAAGACCGCCTGTCAGCGGTACACTCAGGCCTTTCCGGAAGGCTGTGCAGCCGAGTACCGAGCTATGGATTCATAGCTCGCTCCTCGGCTGCAGAGGTCTTGCAGAATCGAGCTATGGATTGAATTCATAGCTCAATTCATGGCTGCACAGGCCTTCCAGAAAGGCCTGTGTCTGAGAAATGCAGGCCTGGCTGCAGAAGACGCCTAGAAGAAGTGGGCTTGTGAGGAGAGGCCTGGCTGCAAGATAAGTGTGTGTGGGGCACGTGGGGCCAATCCACACCCCCACCCCAGGCCTATTTGGATTTTTAGGTGTGTGCCTTGCCCCAAAACTAGGGCTTATTTTTGGGGTAGGGCTTATATTAGGCCCATCCCCCCAAAATTAAACTAGGCCTTATTTTGGGGGTAGGCCTTACTTTCGGGGAAACATAGTATATTGCATTTGTTTTAAATGTAAGACATCTTTTTGAGAACATCTGTCTCCTACTGCATTGTCCTTGCATAGCCTGAGAGCAGGAGTCCCCAACCCCCGGGCTGGAGCCCACTATTGGACCTTAAGCCTTTTGGAACCGAGCTGCAGAAATGGTGGGCAAACGTGCATGTGCGCATCCCACTCGCGTGAGCCATGTGCAAGCAAGTGCATGCATGCTGCATTTGCATGAGCGATGGGCACACATGCCTGCCACTCACACAAATGGCGCTGCGCACACATGCTTGCCTGCCACTCACACAGATCCATCCCCTCTCCCCGCCACTCCGCAAAGCCAAAAGTTTTGGGGAACTCTGCCTTAGAGGACAGCACTGACCCATCAATAGGGAAAGTTTCAAAATTAGGTTTGAGTACCTGATTATGAATTAAGTTTCCTTCAACATTCTTAGACCAGAAATATTAAGATCATTAGATCATAAATGTGACTTAAATGTCCCTGATTTTAATGGACCTGGCCAAAGCATGACTCACAGGCTTACCTGTCTTGCACAATTCACCCTGTGCAGGTTTATTTAGCAAATGCTTTGAATACAGTTTTTATTCCCTCCTTAGCTAACTAAACAGGAAAGCTAGCAGACTTTTCCATATGTCAAGGACCCCACTTTTAGGAATGAAGTCTGTAAAAGCTCACAGATTGTCTGCTGTGTCCTGAATGGGATAAATGTCACTACCAAACAACAACTCAGCGTATTTGATGTAATCACTTTTGCGGGAAAGAAAAGTATTATCATCCCACAAAAAAGAAGATGGGAATCAGGATTAAGAATATCATCCCCCTCCATTTAGCTTTATTTTAAATTCAGGTCTATGGTGCACATAGAATTTCTCTCCAAAATGGAGAAATATAATAACAAATAACTAAATGTTCTGATAGCAGGACATGAAGAATATTGTTATCACATTGTTATTGAATCATATTTTCATCCTTGATTGATGCCCTAGTTATGATTTTAATAAACATTGGACAATGATATTTTTTTCTTTGTTTTCACATATAACTCAAATTATCATTGCATATTCAAACAGGCATTTAGGAATTAATTCAATAGTTTGTTATTTTGCTATAATCTGTAACTGTTATATCATATTTAATTTATATATACATACACAAACACAGACACAAACTGCATTATAAATATTTGGAACATGGATTGAAAAACTGTAATAAATTATGATGTTGATGAGTGTGTAATAGTGCCATGACCACAAGATGGCTCTATAGTTCAACATTTTATCATGTTTCATGCATAATAAAGATAAAATGTCTTTCAACCATTTCTGGTTATTTTTATCTACAACCTATATAGTTTTTCTTGGTAGCAATTTGGAAGTGATTTGCCAGTGTGATCTGCAATTTTTCCCCAGCTTCATGCACAACATGAAATTCTAGTCTACAGTCTAGTCTACTATTCTAGTATATCTTGGAGGTATCTCATCTAAGTATTAACCAGGCCCAGTGTCAGAAATTAGTCAACCACATGTTTTATGATAAGAAGACAGACTAATAGTAACCTTTAAGTTTACTAATGCAGTAAAGTGAAAAATGAATGTGTGAGGCTAAAAAAAGATAACTATTCAGACAACGTAAACTGAAAACAGTATTTATCAGAGGTTTTTTTCAAGAGATTTGTGGGTGTTTTCAGATAGATCAGACATGTCAAACACAAGGCCCGGGGGCCAGATCCGGCCCGCGAAGTGGTTTCATGTGGCCTGCGAAGCCATCCTGGAAACAGTGAGGGAATGGCCCCCACTGCCTTGGCCCTGGCACAGAGACCCTCCTTCTGCCAGAGACCTCCAAATCTGTCCCATTCCTGCCCAGGCCCCCATAGGCATCCTCGATGCGAACGATGTAGAGCTGGCCATGCCCACCCAGTAGGCCATACGCACTCTAGCCATGCCCACCCAGTAGGCCACGCCCACCCTGGCCATACCCACCTGGCCCCCTGAGGGCAACCGCAATGCTGATGCGGCCCTCAATGAAATTGAGTTTGACACCCCTGAGATAGATGGTTTGAACAAAAAGTGTGCAAAAGCTATTCTGTCTTTCTTAGCAGACTTTAGTGAAAGGAAAAAAGATGGAAAGCACAGGGAGTTCACAAGTAAGAAATAATATTTTCTGGTCACTCTTAAACTTTGTGAATTAATGAGATAGAGCAATGGTGTAATAAAAACGTCCTTGGAAAGCAACTTTTCCCAATTTGGTGCCTCCTAGTAATTATGGTAACGGATTTTTTGGGGGGTGGGGGGGATTGGCCAAGAGATCAAAGAAGACGCAAGCTGGGGGGGAAACTGATTTGGCTAAAAAATCTGCCTGTTGACCATTCTGTATATTCTTCAAGAATATTCAGACTCCTGAAAAGTTCATCTTTCAAACATTCAGGTCTCTCAGCACAGGTTTAAGCTACAAGATCCTTTAGGAATCATGGGTGTACCATTTCAACGAATAAAAGGATGTCCCAATCTTCACAAAATTAAAGTAATTCAAGATTCCTGGGACAAAGATGATTGTGCAAAGTTGTTGAGGAGAATGTCAAAGAATTGTTGCTGACATCCTAACTTTCATTTTCCCAGAAGTAAATAATTGGCTGTTAAGAGAAACAGGATACTGATAAACCATTGACTTGATCCAACCAACAACATCCTGTTTATATATTTGTGCGATGAAGTTGTACCTGCTATGACTAACCAGGTATAATTTCATGGCACAAAATATACTGTATAATCTGAACATTGCTGGTTGGTTCAGATTAACAGCTTTTTTATCAGTATGCTGTTTCATTTGAATTTAAAAATCAGTCAAAAGTAAAACATAAATGGCAAACAATTGAAATAGACAAATCCATAAAGTCATCGGTGAAATGAAGTCAAACAGCAGCTATTGGAACACCTCTACTTTTGGTTGACTGTATCTCATAAAGGCCCATTTTCCTGTCCTTTTACATGTTGTTACCTAGATTTTTCTGTATTTTAGTTTTTGTTATGGATTTCCAAAGGAAAAAATGCCCCAAGAAGTGAAATGGCAAAATTCAGTACTCAGCTGAACTGCCTTAGAAGCCTCCTTACAAGATAGATTTTCAGTAAGCTAGCTTCTTAGACTTCAGAACATGTCTGAATTATGTGTGGCACAAATCTGCATTTTTATATAGAGATTAAATAGTGGTTTAACCACCACTGCCAGTTGATTTTTATATGCCTGTTATTTGTGTATGTACCTTAATGCTGCAAGTCAGACTTGTATTTGAATATCTGGCTCATGATAACAGTTTACTATATCACTAAACTTTAATGTAGATATTTTATTTATTTATTTATCTATTTATTTTAACTGGAATGGAAATATTTGATGCTGAGTATTTATAACCTATACATAATAGAAACTCCCAAGGGTGGAGCACTGAATTAAAATGCCATCTTGGTTCTCAACAGCAGTATTATTTCTCCAATGAATAAGAACTGATTCCTATTCCCATCTAAAGGTCCCAAGTGATTTATTGGCCATGGGACAAGAGGCTTGCTAATAAGCAATACAGGCAAAAGCTTTCTAAAGGTATCATGTAAACTGGTACTGAATATTCCACCTTAATGGGCTGCACAAATATCTGTTTCAGCAATGTGGTGAATCTAGTATGTGCTGAAGTAAAACTGGGTTCCATTGTTTTTTAATATTTAGAAGTGTGTAATTGTCCAAATCAGTCATCTTAATTATGTGGCCAAACTAAAATTAGGTGTTCAAGAATAATCCTGATCATAAAAATCTTACCATCAGTGAAGAGATAAATTTCTAAGGAAAGAAGAGGAAAGACAATTTGATGTCAAATGTGTATGAGGCTTGCTCATAGAGTATCAAAGTATACTTTGAATTATATTTGCAAACCACTACCTGTCATGCCCTTACTCTTGAAGATTCCCTGTTAAGCTTCAGCTAAATGAAGATCTGAATATTTAATCAAGACATTACATGAGACTTAGCACCAATACACTTGGCATAAAAGTGGAAACCATGTTATCATTAACAGTTAAAATTTATCAGTGATTTCAATAAATTCTGGGAGGTTTAGACTATCACAAAGAAGGGGAGATAGTTCAATGTGAAATTTCACATTCAAGTCCTGCCACCTCCAAAAAAGATTAGAAAGACGAGAAACCCAGTGTTAAAATGGAGTGTTGCTCTTATAATAAATTTTCCGAGGAAGGTGATAAAAATACTGTACCAAATGAACCAATGGTCCGATACAGTATAATATACCTTCCTACGTACAAGTTGACCACAATTGAGCCCAACATTTCTGTTGTTAAATGAAACATTTGTTTATTGTTTACTTATTATATAGGGAATTAGAGGAGGAGCAAGTTAAGGAGTCAATTATAAAAGAAATTTTGGATATACGATTGAATTAGATAGATGGCAGCAATTGTGGGAAAGAAACTATAAACTGACAATGGTGACAGCGTATAAAGAAAATATGTACAAGGTGTTCTATAGATGGCATATGTCTCCAGAAAGACTAGCTAAAATGTTTAAGGACAGATCTATGAAATGTTGGAAATGCCATCAAATGCCAGGCTCTTTCTATCATATGTGGTGGACATGTGCAGAAGCTAAAACCTATTGGAACATAATCAAATCATGGATAGAAAAGATGATACAACAACGTATAGAATTAAGACCAGAAATATTCCTGTTGGGTATTTTACCAGAGAAATATAGCAAAGAGAACACATATTTGATTATTCATATAACCACTGCAGCTAGGATTGTGTTTGCACAAAACTGGAAGGCACTGAAAGCTCCTCCAGAAGAAGAGGTGATCAGAAAAATAATGGAATGTGCGGAAATAAATAGACTAACAATGATAATTAAAGATAAGACAGAGTCAGAGTATTATGAAATTTGGGGAAAATTTTATGAGTGGGTGAAAAAGAGAATATGCTTAAAAGACAGCTAACACTAATTTAGATGGAAGAAAAATGAGGAGATAAGGATATTATCATACCTAATATAGACATTGAAAATCTAAGGAGAGGAGCTGCTCGGACATCACCCCTGAATTGTGTCGGAAGAGGAATGGGAGGGAAGAAAGGAGAGGAGAGCGGGAAGAGAGTAGAGGAGGGGGAAGGAAGTAGGAAGGTTGGAGGGAAAGAGGAGGAGAAGTGGGGAGAAACAGGAGGGGAGTGGTGAGGGAAAGAGGAGAGGAGAGGAAGAAGAGGGAAGTAGGAAAGAAAGGAGAAAGGGACAAAGAAAGTAGAGAAGAGGGAAGAGAGAGAAGGAGGGTGGATACAGTGAAAGGGGAAATGGACGAGCAGCACCCAAACTTACGTGTATGTATTTATGTATGGCGATACATTTGTTGACTTGTTTGTGGAAGAAATGGGAAAATAAATTTGAATATATAATAAAAAAATAAAAAAGTGAAACATTTGTTGAGTTTTGCCCAATTTTATAATCTTTCTTGCCATAGATGTTAAGTGAATTACTAAAGTTGTTAAATTAGTAACACGATTGTTCTGGCTTCCCCATTGAATTTGCTTGTCAGAAGGCCACAGAAGGTGACCACGTGACCCCAGGACATGGCAACTGTCATAAATAAATCAGTTCCCAAGCATCTGAATTTTCATCACAGGATCATGGGGATGTTACAACTGTCATAAGTGTGAAAAATGGCCATAAGTCACTTTTTTCAATCCTGTTGTAACTTCATGAGGTCACTAAATGAACTGTTGTAAATCAAGGACTACCGGTACTATATTATAGTACTTCTGATCAATATAGGTGTATACAGATTTGTATGTATGAATGAACATATGCACACACATACACACAAATATACAGACAGATATATACTGTACAAAAAAAGAGGTACAGTATATATCAACTGCACGTTTAAATTGAAGTGTAGTTGTGTATGACAAGTTTTGTTAAGTCCTGTTCTACAATTAGTCTAACACATTTCAAATCCTGTTGAGTTAATGATACTGAAGTATAATTTTTAGACTCATACAGTTAGGAATTAATGGATTCTGGCATCTAATAAAAGCATTTAGATTGTTCTCTGATAGATTTCAAATACCACAGCAAGGCAATTTAACCTGTAAATTAACAATAAGTTGATTTGACTGATTCTTGTGATAGAAGTAATATGTGAGCATTTAAATGTGACTATTTAATGTTCTTAAAAGTATTAGAAACAAGACCTTTCATAGAACTGTTTTTAGACATGCATTATAACCCTGAGAAAACTTGTAGGTATGGCACATTGAGAGCTAGTGTGTTATTTTACACTGATATGTAGAAACAAATGCACGTTTACAACTTTTACTGTTTACTTCCAAAAGCTCTATTCATATATCTCACACCCACACCCATGAATATCAGTCCCACTTAATGATCAGGTTATCCTGCTAAGTTTGAGTTCCAGAAAAACAGGCCAAAGATCAATACAGAACACTGTTCACTCACTTTTCTCCCAAGGATTACAGTTCCCATGCATGTTTGTAACTTTCCTTAGATTTGACAAGTCCATCAAAGTTTAGGCAGTCCCACATTGCCAATTACTATTTCACACTGGCAAATCATGTTTATGAAATAAATGGAAATAGCACCTTATTTTGATCTTATTTGTTCACACAACTTCTTTATAGGTTATAGGACCAACCTGAAGCTCATCAGATAACATTTAGTGACAAAGGTAATGCAAAGATTCAGAAAATCTGAAAGGGTGGGTGCATTTGTGTGTGTATGTTTGTTTTTCAGGACTATACACCTGTTTGACAGCTGAGGTAATTTGGAGTTATAGAGTTCAATATTGTTGTAAGTCGATATGATGTACTAACACACATTTGCATAACACATTCATGATTATTGAAATAAAGTTTATTCTACCAAATTTTCAAAGATTGCCATTACATAATAGACTGGATCGCACAAACTGGATACATGCAGTAATGGCTCAAATATGGATGGCACAGATTATTTTGTATGCGCGCAGAGCCCTGATTCTTTTGATAGAAAGAGGGAAAGTGATGGGATATGTAATGGCTGCCTACCCAAAGTAATGCTATACATGGGAATGTATTCAACTAAATCACTTTTCAAATAAGGCAAAGGCACACTTGTGGGCTCTTATGTTAGAGAAATGTTATTCACCTAATTCTGAATTCTCTAGATCAGGGGTGTCAAACTCAATTTCATTGAGGGCCGCATCAGCATTGCGGTTGCCCTCAGGGGGCCGGGTGGGTATGGCCAGGGTGGGCGTGGCCTAGTGGGTGGGCGTGGCTAGAGTGCATATGGCCTACTGGGTGGGCGTGGCCAGCTCTACATCGTTGGCATCAAGGGTGCCTATGGGGGCCTGGGCAGGAGTGGGACACATCTGAGGGTCTCTGGCAGAAGGAGGGTCTCTGGGCCAGGGCCAAGGCAGTGGGGGCCGTTCCCTCACTGTTTCCAGGATGGCTTCACGGGCCACATGAAACCACTTCGCGGGCCGGATCTGGGCCCCGGGCCTTGTGTTTGACACGTCTGGCCTACTGGGTGGGCATGGCCAGCTCTACATCGTTCACATCAAGGGTGCCTATGGGGGCCTGGGCAGGAGTGGGACAGATCTGAGGGTCTCTGGGCCAGGGCCAAGGCAGTGGGGGCCGTTCCCTCACTGTTTCCAGGATGGCTTCGCGGGCCGCATGAAACCACTTCACGGGCCAGATCTGGCCCCGGGGCCTTGTGTTTGACATGTCTGCTCTAGATGGCTTAAACTCCCTCCATTCCATCTCATGGACAATATCAGTAGGGCTTTGTCCTCATGAACTTAAATTATTTGCATACCTATAATTATTATTCTATTGGCCTCCTTTTAGAGTACGTTTAGCTAAACAATATGAGACTCTTAATACTACATTTTGTTCGGCTTTCTAAATAGCAATATAATGTAGTCCATTTGACATGTGCTAACTAGATGTCTTACGATCTTATATTTTTTGTAGACACATAGTCCCATATATAAATACGAGGGCACATACAAATCGGAATGCAATAATTTATTCCATTGATGCACTGATACTTGGAAGAGCAAGAGGAAGTTGCATGGAAATGGGTGAGATCAAATCAGGCTGACTCAGTGGAACTTAAATAGCCTGCCATTAGGAATAAGAGATTCTTTTTGATGCCTGGGAGATGAGATTTCATCTGAACAACAGCTGATACTTTATTGCATACTTGACTGTGTGGATTCACATTCAACTTGCTCACTCACTTGTTCTCATTCTCCCACAGACAAAGAGACAGTTCCTCAGTACCTCTTTTTTGAAAGGTTTAACACCGTATTATAATGTATTTTTAAGGTTTTTTGGTTTTGGAACTTTATTAGCATAAAGGATCGATTATTTAAAAGCCTCTAGAGAGCTCAGCATTATCACAGTAAGACTGAAGCTGGTGTCCAATACATTACAAGGAAAAAAATACAACAATCCATAACACACAAAGCCAGCCCTTAGATAATATTGGTAGGTTCGGCTAAAATGTTGGAAAACAGTATCCTAGAATGGATGCTCTTCAGGAATGTGTATATCTAATGGGGGGAAAGCTCATCAGTTCTAAATATAATGCTGTTTTCTTTCTAATCCCATCCTATCTTATATCCCCAGGTTGGTTTTCCTTTCCCACAAATGTTTTAGATTGCTAAAACAATCTAATAGAAGGACAATAATTATTCCAAACAAAATGGAACAGAGCTAACTACTTGAACAATAAAAATATTGGGGGAATCCTACCGGAAAAAATAAGGTAAAGGTAAAGGTAAAGTTTCCCCCGCACATGCGTGCTAGTCATTTCCGACTCTAGGGACCGGTGCTCATCTCCGTTTCAAAGCCGAAGAGCCAGCGCTTGTCCGAGGACGTCTCCGTGGTCATGTGGCTGGCATGACTAGACACCAAAGGCACACGGAACGCTGTTACCTTCCCACCATAGTGGTCCCTATTTTTCTACTTGCATTTTTACGTGCTTACGAACTGCTAGGTTGGCAGAAGCTGGGACGAGTAACAGGCGCTCACTCTGTTACGTGGCACTCGGGATTCGACCCGCCAAACTGTCGACCATCTGATCGACAAGCTCAGTGTCCTAACCCACTGAGCCACCGCGTCCCTTGTACCGGAAAAAATATCCAGTCATAAATTTCAAGAAGATTCTTGTAATTGATTGGAGGAAGAGAAGGAAAGTTAAAAGAGAAAGGAAAGGAAAGAAAGGGAGGGGAAGATAACTCACAGGCAGCAGGTCAACTCTTAACCAATTTTTATTATTTCTGGAACTTTTACATATGTCACCAAAATTTGGTAGGAAGTGGCTGATTTTCTACACTGGGCCTGCTCAGTTTAATAGTGTAGATGTCATCACCCATGGTCCACATAGTAGTACAGTGTTTCATACAAATAGGGATTGCCAGTGCTTTTTTTGTAAAAGAAAAAGGTGCCAGAACTTACACACGTCATACAACCCACCTTGCCTACCCTACAAGGTTCCATCCAAAAAAGGTGCCAGAACTCCGTTCTCAGTGTTCTATGAGAAAAAAAGCCCTGGGGATTGCAGAACTCCAGTGCAAAGTTCCTTGCTAATTTTAAGTTGATTTCAGTAGATGGAATAAAAATTGGTCATATGAATTAAACTTAATCAGAAACACTGCTAGTCACTTCAAAACTATCCAGTTTCATACAGTAGACATAGTGATCATTCAACAATGAATGAAACTAAATCTCAGATGTTGATAAAGTACATGTACCCTTTAGTTCTACAGACAGTGGGCTCTTTTCCAAAGCATTGTGTCTGTCTATTAGTAAACTCTATTATCAAGTTACAAGTGCAAATGGGTTTTTTGGAAGTGACTACAAAACTATGTGGTACATCCTATGATGAAAAAGGTTATGAGTATCAAATAAAGCCGCCAAAGAATTCTCTGGATAGTTCAGAATGTGGGATTTCAGAATGCTTCCATAAATATAATGTAGCTTCATCACCGTGGCAAGACAATGAGTGGGATTATACCTAATACTAAGTTGTGCTTCACGGTTTGCTGAATGAAATGTAGGTTCACACAACCTGCTAAACCATTAAGAAATGGTTAAAATCACAATGGTTGAGTTCATATAACATATTTTGGGGCTCACATCAGACTGTATTTAAGCAAGACGTTGGTTTCTGGTCATATCTTCATCTTCAGAACTTCAATCTTGTTTTTTAAAATCTTCAAAGAAATACTACTTACCATTCACAAATCTGTCTTTCCCTCCCTCCCTTTTTTTTATTCCTTCCTCTTCCTTTGATCAAAAGAAAGCTAAAGTTAACTCTCCAGTTTGGCTAATCTTAGCTGCGACTAAATTCCAATTAAACTTACAGAACTTATTGACTGCAGTTAACTTTAATTGCTTTTAAGGAAATATTACAGTATCATAGAGTTGGAGCCTGCTCTGTGCAGAATCCACTATGGCATCTCTAACAGATGACGATCCAGTCTCTGTGTGAAGAATTATTATGAAGGCTATTTTAACACTTTCATGTGGCAGCCTGTTCCACTGGCTGCCAGCTTGTACTGTCAGGAAGTTTCTCCTCGTGTACAGTATATCCTGAACATCTTCCACTGATTCTTATCCTGTCCTCTGGGGCAATAGAGAATTCCACTCCTTTTGAGTGACACTTCTTTGGCAGCCACAGAATTGTTTGTCTCCTCTGCTCTCCTAATAGGTTTTGGTTTGAAAGCTACATCATATGGTAACTGTCAGCAATATCCAGACACGGTGATTTTCTGACTACTAGAAATGTGTGCAGTGAAAGGTGGGAAACTGCAAACTTTCACTTTATCATTTACATCTTGTAATTTTATAAAAACAACTAAGCTCTGGACTGCATACAAGAACCCAGTTTAGCGGGGTCATATTTGCAGCCAAGAATTCTTGACTTATACACAAGTACAAGTAGTCCTTGACTTACAACAGTTCATTTAGTGACCGTTCAAAGTTACAATGGCCCTGGAAAAAAATTATTTATGACCGTTTTTCACAGTTACAATCTTTGCAGCATCCCCACCATGTCATCAAATTCAGATGCTTGGCAACTGATTCAGACCGCTGCCATGCCCCAAGGTCTCGTGATCACCTTTTTGCAACCTTTTGACAAGCAAAATCAACTGATATAGCTATCCTTAGTAAGGTGGGTAACTTGAAATGGCTGAGTAAATACAAATGTACTTTTCAAGTGGACAGTTATTTGAAGTTACAACTCCCAAAACATCTTAGGGAGATATTTACGAGAGCGAGATTCGAACAGCTTGATACAATGGTCAGATATGGGAGATTTCATGCTATACCGTACAATGAGCGTCTCTGCATTTGCAGAGCGGAAGAGGTAGAGGACCTGGCTCACATCCTATTTGACTGTTGTTTGTATAAGAGGGTGAGAGACAGGTATCTTGGTCTATATACCAAACGAATGACCCATTGGGATCCCCATATCAAAATAACTTACCTTATGTCCGGCCAGAACTTGAAAATAACATTTAACGTAGCACAGTACCTAAACAAAATGGTCCAGTTGAGATCTGCATATGTGGGACTGATTGGGGTAGATTGTAAGGGCGACTCCGAAATATAATGTTTCCATATTTTATCTATATCTTAAATTTATATTTTATTACTATTTTAACTTAAATTGTATTTTAATTCCATTTTAAATTGTATTTTATCAAATTCCATTTCGGATTGCTTTTATCTAGTTTTGGTGACGGTTTGTTGCTGGAACTTTGTACTTTGATATGGCCCAAGGGCTAATCAATAAAGTAAAAATGTAAAAAATGACAAGCAAAATCAATGGGGAAGCCAGATTCACTTAATAACTGTGTTACTAACTTATCAACTGTGATGATTCACTTAACCCCTGTGGCAAGAAGAGTCGTAAAATGGAGCCATGCTCACTTAACAAATCTCTCCCTTAACAACAGAAAGGGGGTCAATTGTGGTCATAAGTCGAGGACTACCTGTACATATGGTACTCCTTGTACAATCAGTGGCACCTGGGAGCTGGACCTTAGCACTATAGTTCAGCTTCTTCAAGTAATTAAACTCTTTCGTCCCACCCAGTTGGAAAGTGACAGGCGACTGGAGATAGAAAAATGGCAAACACCTAAACAACAAGGTATGCCATTGTATTATTAACTTCTTATTTTAAGTACTTTTCAATCAAGGACTGGCAAACGCATTCTTCTCGCTTAAAACATAAATACTCCCATGCAAACACACACACACACAGAGACACCATTATTGTTCTAAGCAACAGTACACATGATAGTGTTCACAGCAGAAAAAAAAACACGCTCATAGTTATATCATTAGAAAAATACATCAATTGGTCAATAGCTAGCAAATTATAATTTTAGGTGTATTATGGACATTTTTTATATATTTTTGTTACAGAAACAATTCTCTATCAGCAGTCTAAGGTGCTACAGGAATAGGACACATAGAGCAACATTCTAGGATTCCAAGAGAACTTTTTAATAACACAGGAATGAACACGTGTAGAAATAATTCTATGATACTTTGTTTATGGTGGCATAGGCTTTTGTAGATTAAAACCAGTTTCATTAAATATTATATATATATATATATGAATTTTTGGATTGTGATTTTTACATTTTTGCTTTCATTTGCAAAGAATGTATACATTATTATTTAAAGAAAATATAATTAAGATCATCTCCATGTAGAATTTTGCTGTGGAACTAGCTTTAGTTTTGGTTTCTTGTATAATGTCAACTTATTTGAAAAGCTTAAGTATTTTTTTTCTTAGTCCAGTATACTTTATTTTGAAGAGGACAAAAATGATTTATTTCAAGCTCTATTCACTTGGTGGATATTTTTTTTCTCTTCACTAGCAGGAACGCCTAGCTCATCCCCTTGCTTCTCAGAGAATTGAAGACAATCTCCCCCAACATCCAACATCCTGTTTAAAATTTAGAATCTTTTTTCTTTTCAAACTTGGCAACTATAAGATAGATGGACTTCAACCACCAGAATTTCCCAGTTGGCATGAAGGCTGGGGAATTCCACCAATCTTAAAGTTGCCAAGTTTGAAAATCACTGATGTAGAACTTGGGTCCTCCACTCCAGCCACCACCAGAACACAGATCTATAGTTTGAACTACTGAGGAAAGAACCTGATTGCAAAGTTGCCAAACTGCCGGGCTGTTCTAGCTTATGGTTCTCACCGGCTGTGCAATGCTGCAGAAGATAGGTCAGGTGACAGTAGCAAAGCTCAGTCATTTAGCAATCACTCAGATATTTGGCCAGTGGTCAAAAGCGTGCAGTATGAACACCAACCACAGGGTGGAATGCAGCAATTCATTTTATTTCTGTTTTGTGCGGCGGCGTGGTGGCCAGACAATGTTTCCTACTTCCAGGGGCTTGACTAAATGTTTTTTTTTTCTTTTCCTAGCCAGAGAGAATTTTGGTGTGTGTGTGTGGGGGGGATGGACAAAGGGACTGTGGACTCTTATCTGTGCATGATCAAGAAAAGTGAATAGAATGGGACTACGTTTAGTAGGGCGAGAGAAACTAGCAAACGAAAATTTGAGTTTGAAAAAAAGAGCCCATCTGGTTGGGATTGTGGAGATAAAAAAAAACTTTCCAGAAAAACATCTCTCCAGAGCATCTTTTCTTCCTTTCCCCCACGAGTGACCTAGACCAGGGGTAGGCAACCTCGGCTCTTTTATGACTCATGGACTTCAACTCCCAGAATTCCTGAGTCAGCTATGCTGACTCAGGAATTCTGGGAGTTGAAGTCCATGAGTCATAAAAGAGCCGAGGTTGCCTACCCCTGACCTAGACGGAGAAGGTTGGGGAGAAGTCAATTCTGCAGTTTATTTGAACTTCCTTCTGGTCAGCTGGGGAAAGAGCACAGACCGTTTTCTCTCATTCTCTGCAGCTCCAGGATTTTAAAGGCTAACGGAGAGCACGATCGCGGGCCAACTTCAAACTGCTTTGGAAGGATCGGTGTGTGTGTGTGTGTGTGTGTCAGACAATGCCAGTGTGGACGTGGCTCCATATACTGGTTTTGATTTTTAACGATGGTTGTTTTGTTTTTTTTTAGAAAATTATGGTCCGATGAACCAATCAACAATCGCGTTTAGGCCAGGAACCTATAATTAATTGACCGGGGCGGCTATTTCGTCATTTCTGGACGATTCTCCGCCTTCAAAGTGTATCGCACAAAAACCAAAATTCTTCAAGAGTTTCCGGAAGAAACAAGCAGATACTTTTAACAGCTCAAGTCGGCTCAGCAGCCCCGTCAGGCCAAATCGCCGTCCGCCAGGGCAGTCACGAAAGCAGTGACGCCACGGCTGAACAGCCGCCTGGTGGCGCTGTCGATCAATCCCGGCGGCCGGGATCGGAGCTGCGCGCAGATCGTGAGGCAAGAGGGCGGCGGGAGGAGGGGGGGGGAAGGAGGAGGAGGAGTCCCCAGACCTGGCAGCTCTTCCCGCCGCCCGTGGAGCGAGGTCGGTGTCCTCATCAGCCGCCTTTGCCTTGGCCAGAGGGATGCAGGGTGGGCACTTTAAGAGGCAGGCAGGCGCGGCGTCCCAGGCGGGGCGTGGGCGCGGTAGTCGCTCTCCCGGTTTGGCAAGTTTCCCGGCGGGTGACCGAAGAGCAGCCTCTGCCGGCGCTTACTCCAATGCGCTGCAACTAGGAGGACGGGAGAAGCAGCCGTTCGGGCGCATCAGCGCAACCAGCCGCGTTGCCGAAGCCGGAGCTGAAGGCGAGGAATGGCAACCCAACGCAGCAACGCAGACTGGATGGGCTCCCTGCCGCCCGTCCTCGGCGCCCTGCC
This sequence comes from Vipera berus, assembly GCF_964194415.1. Lineage (NCBI taxonomy): Eukaryota > Metazoa > Chordata > Lepidosauria > Squamata > Viperidae > Vipera > Vipera berus. Next base: position 37,267,090 of record NC_138206.1, read on the forward strand.
GCTTTCCACCCTGGCCATACCAGGTAAATGGCGAGCGAACCGACCTTGCCTGCCTGGGCGTCCTGGTTGCATCTCTGGCCTGCATCACGGAAAGGTGAAATATGCTTGGGCAGTTTCTGGCAAAAAAAATGTTTAGCCAAGGGCACCTCCCCTCACGAGAACACCCTCCAGATGTGCTGACCTGCGATATCCGTGATGGACAGGGCCTGTGGGAACCGGAGTTTTGTTACATCTGGAGGACGACAGATTGAGGAAGAAGGCCAAGCGAGTTAAAGAATCAGGAACTCCGGGAGTTATAATTTAAAACATCTGGAGGGGAGGGCGGGAATGCTTATGATAATTACGGTATTGGAATGCAGGTGCCATTGATCTGATTGAGATCCAGAAGTTAAGATGGGTTGTTGGGTAGATTGAAGACCTAGTTGATTATCTTGAATTTGGGCAGTTTTGCCCTTAAGGAAAAATACATAAATAATTGGAAAATTATTTAATTATTTGTCATTTGTGATTAAAAAAAACAAACAGCTATCAAAATGGATATCTTTGGAATGGAGTAGTTAAAACATTTTTATAACTGTTTCCTTCCTTGATAAAATAAGTATATGCATTTTATATATTATTAAGGTTTACAGAACACAGGTGGGGGATTTCAGAGGCTTTCCCCCAGAATAAGAATTTGATACATTTTGTTAGGTGTACCAGTGAAAGGTTTATTACAGCCAAAGAACCCCAAGAGCAAACATAATAGCAAAGAAAGAAGAAAACAAAATCATTCAGGAAATAGTTTTCTCCGGCATCGAAATGAAGCAGCCAGAAATTTGGCTACAACCAGAATAACGTTAAGCCTAAATTTGGTGAAAAGAACATTTGAACATACGTGGTTTAAATTAAAGCCAGTTTGGTCTAGTGGCTAAGGCACCAGGCTAGAAAGCAGGAAACCGTGAGTTCAACTCCTGCCTTTAGGCATGAAAGCCAGATGGGTGACCTTGGTCCAGTCACTGACTCTCAGCCCAATTCATCTTAAAGAGTTGTTGGGGGAAACGGGCAGGAAAGCATGTTGGATATGTTCGCTGCCGTGAGTTATTTGCAAAAATAATAAAGGCAGAATCTAAATAAATAGGTCTGGTTGAAAAATCAGTAAAGATTATATTTAATTTTCCCAAAGTTAGAAAGCAGCTAAAAGATCAGCCCAAAAAATTATCAGAGATTGCCAGTCTGGAACAAATATCTGTTTGAAACAATGAGCATTGCTTTCTCATTGGACTACAAATAATATTGGGGTAAGGTAAAGGTTCCCCCGCACATGTGTGCTAGTCGTTTCGACTCTAGGGGCCAGTGCTCATCTCCTTTTCAAAGCTGAAGAGCCAGCGTTTGTCCGAGGACGTCTCCGTGGTCATGTGGCCGGCATGACTAGACGCCAAAGGCGCACGGAACGCTGTTACCTTCCCACCGTAGTGGTCCCTATTTTTCTACTTCCATTTTTACATGCTTTCAAACTGCTAGGTTGGCAGAAGCTGGGACAAGTAACAGGCGCTCACTCTGCTACGCGGCACTCGGGATTCGACCCCCAGAACTGCCGATCTTCTGATCGACAAGCTCAGCATCCTAACCCACTGAGCCACCACGTCCCTAATATCGGGGTAGATTTATTTATTTATTTGCTGTATCCAAAAGAACATCAAGAAAGAGATATCTGTTATTTCAGAGGCCTGTTTGTACAAAAACTTTGTCCATTGCTTCCAAAGTCTGCTAATTGAGGATCTGTTAGATCAAGTTTTTCTGTATCTGCATATTCAGTTACGTATAGATGATATTAAACATGGAGAATACCTTTTCTACTTCTTAAAATAAATACATGTGGCTTAATAGTGCTCTAAGGAAAAATATTTATTCATGATAAAGTATTCAGTAACACTTTTATCTTTTTTCATAAAAGCTGATCATTGGCATGGCTCAAACAACATCCCCATATGTATATTAGATTGAGAACATATAATTGCAAATGTAAGCTTTTTAAGAGGATTGGCCTTTACTTAGCAATAACCATAGTTGACTTCAACTAATCCCAGAATACCAGATTAAATGAATCATTTGTTCTTCTTTAAATCTAGTCACCTTTAACAACTGAAAAATCCATAGCTGGCACACGGTGAGCTTTGATTTGTGTTTTATTTGCAATTAACAAAGAGAACGTTAGCAGAACCTACTGCTAAAGATATAAATGAGGAAATGTGCTGGTGAATCATAACAGTAACCAATACAAACGCTTTGTTGAATGTTGCTCAAAAATCCCATTTCAAATGTTTTTGACAAGCAAATGGGGCTAGAGAGTGTATCATATTAAAAGTAATCTGCACTGTCACTACCATATAGAAAATCTACATTATAGAGAATGAAGAGAGAATGAAAAGGTTACTTTTAATTCACATATCAATTTTTCCAGATTTAAATCCAATTACTTTTTTGTCCCGAAACCTTCTCATTTGAAATGAAATGTAAAGCTACTTTTCCTGCAGAATTGTGAGAAAAAATATTTATCACAAGGATTTATTACAAGGATTTTATGTCTAGTTCATGTCGCTGTAAAGTCATTCAGACTGCTGTTAGAGAAAGCTGCACATGGATGTAGCAGATGAAACAAGCATTAAGAGACTGAATATAGAATAAGCCAATTAGAATGCACCCTTCTGTTTCATTCCTATAAGCATCTACTTAAATTTAATCAGTACCAGAAGAGCAAGAACAGTATTTAAATACTTGACTTAAATGCATTTTAATAGGACAAGATATCATAGCTTCTACATTCTTAATGTTCAAGCCATCAAAGGGATGAAATTGATAGGACACTAGAATCTTTTTTAAAAGCTATTGGCAAATCCCAGCACTTGGCTTTTAAAACAATGATTTGTCTGTCTACAGTATCTCAAATATCAAATAACATTTTCATTTTTCTATAATGTAAAAGATTCAAAATAAGCCAGTGGTATGAATAAATAATATTTCAAATAAGCAGTACCTCTTTAAAAAATTTATTTTATTAGTAAATCCCAACAGTAAAAAGCATGCATAGACTATAAATAAAAATTAATACATTTCTTTCCACCCCGTATTCTCCATGTACTCTTTTATTCCTTTATTTAGGAACAATACTTCTTATTGGTTGTTCTTCCTGTTCTAAAGGAAGGTTGATGGTATCCACTATTTCTGTCTCTTTTTACTTTTTTTCTAGTAAAGGTACTATACTAATTATATATGTGTAATTCTATATGTGTTCAAGAAGTACTGCACACTATGAACCCTTAATATTACATCAGGAAGATTTATTTCTGTTTTGAGTACATTATAATTTACTTGATGTGCTGTAATTTATCTTGCCTATGATGTATATGAAAATATGTTAGCACATAATGTTCTTATATAATTGAATGTGACTAAGCTGCATATTAATTTCTATGAATGTTAAGAATGTATCATAGTACATGTGGAAGATATCTATCAACCGTTAATGGCTTGCTATTTGATACTTACCTATGATTTGCTTGCTCATAGATACTTCTTTGAGCAATGTTTATACAATGAAAAAGTTGAAATATTGTGACAATTGGCTTCTCCAGCACCCCAAATTACAGAATATCAATAACTAACTGAAGGTAAATAAAAGTGAAAGGTCATATTTTGGTTTGATTGACTGATTAATTGGGAAATATTGTGGTTTGATACTTGTAAAATATATTAGAGGTCCCATAAATTTCAGTTTCCAGGGAAATGTGTACTTAAGCACGTTTTTTTAAAAAATACGATTTTTTTCCATAGTTATGATAGAGTTGATAGTTATTACCCATGACAGGGCCATCTGGTGTGCACATTGTGCACTGCACAAGATTTCCACATGAAGCAGGGCAACACTTGCAACTTTTTAAAAAAATCCTCAAAAACTGCATGCCACAGTCATATAGAAAGAGATACAATATTTTAAATACTAAAAATGGTTGAGGATAAGCAGTAAGTGGACTTTTACACAAGGGTATGCCACCAGTGGCCCTAATCAGTTGTATGCAGAATATTTCAGATTAGAATTATTTTGTGTGTGCAGTTTATTTATTTATTATTTATTTGACTTATATACCGCCCTATTCCCATAGGACTCAGGGCGGTTTACAGGGCAATTAAAACCATACAGTACAAAAGTTAAAATAAATTTGAAACAAATAATTAAATTTAAGCCCAAAAGTTAAAACTTTGAAACCCAATTAAAAACCCCTCAGTCTAGCCCAGACAGCTCAAAGAGCCAAGTTTTTAGGTCCCGGCAAAATGAAGTTCCATTTCATCTTCAAAACATTTTTTTTCAAGAGTGAAACATTCATGTCACGTTCCAAATAGGCAGTTTCAGTCATCCTGAAAGCGTTCTGAGGTCAGAGAGCTGTTTCAAAATTTAAATTCTCAACCTTGTGCTCAAAATACCCTACACACAAAATGTCTGAAACAGTACATTTTGAATACAGATTATGCTATAAAAAACCTCTTCCACTACACTCATTACTGAAATAAATATTTTTAAGGCTTCTTAAATCTGTTAATTTTTGTTGTTCAAAAAGACCAATAAGCTGATTCTAGACATTGGATCATTTCTTTAAGTTTATGTACATGTTTAGAAAAAATCAGCATCAACACAACCCATTGACAAACTTCAGTTCTTACTTCTTTTCTTTGAAAAAATTATCCATTAATTTCTTTTCCTTGTAGCTAACATCCCATCAAAGAACCAATCCTCTTATAACTACTGATCCTTTTATCTCAAGAACTTTTGATGAGGAATGTTGTCAAATGTCTTTCGAAAATCCTGGTAAATGGTGTTGATAAGACGGCCCCCATTTAGATGCCTGTACAAATATTTAAAAATCTCCCAAAAGGTTAGTGAGGCAGAATCTATGTGGATTGTCCTACAGCAAGGTGGCTGCACAGTCAGCCAGTTATTTAGACTGGATTTGGCATATTTAGTCATCTATTAAATCCTTCCCAAGGATTATTATTATTTAAATGTATATGCTACCCAAGAGTCTTGTAGCACTTGTCTGTCTTCATCCAGTTTTGTTTTGTTGTTTTGAACAGAAGTGACCAATTATTGAAGTACAAAATTTCAAATTAATTATCCCCCTTTGATATTGCTTAGTATATCCCATATTTAATTATATTTTTAATATTATTTATTAAACCATAATTATGTCATTGCTAGGATTTAAAGGTTTGCCCTGCTAGCCAAATGAATGCAGTCTATAAAACTGCATTTCTGTTAGTTTCATTTACATATCTGGCAAATCAAATAATCTACATATATTTGAATATGATACTAATACAATACAACTTTGTGGTGATACAGTATACATTGTAATAATACACTACTCCTGGTATGGTACTACACTGTTTCTTTGCAAGTAATTTGTAAAAGGAGGCTCAAAATATTCAGTATAAGAAGTACTCAACTTACAACCACAACTGAGCCCCAAATTTTTGTTTTTGAGCAAGATAGTTGTTAAGTGAATTTTTGACCCATTTTATGACCTTTCTTGCCATAGTTGTTAAGTGAATTACTGATGTTAAGTTGGTAACACGATTGTTAAGTGCATCCGCCTTCCCCATTGACTTTGCTTGTCAGAAGTTCGCAAAAGGTGATCCCATGACCCCAGGACATTGCGACCGTCATAAGTATGAACCAGTTGCCAAGTGTCCAAATTTTGATCACGTAACCCACAGGGTGCTGCAATGATTGTTAGTGTGAAAGATGGTCATAAGTCACTTTTTCCAGTGCCATTGTAAGTTTGAAAATTCACTAAACAAATGTTTGTAAGTTGAGGACTGCCTGTATAAGAAACACATGCCAAAAGAGTTATAATTACTGGAAGGAGTAAGGGGGGGGGCTTTGCACAGGTTCGCCTGGTGCGCCAGTCGCGCCCCTTTTTGGACCGAGATGCCCTATGCACGGTCACCCATGCCCTTGTCACTTCTCACCTGGATTACTGTAATGCTCTCTACATGGGGCTGCCCTTGAAGTGCACCTGGAGGCTTCAGCTGGTGCAAAATGCGGCCACGTGGGTGCTTATGGGGGGATCTCGATACTCCCATGTTACACCACTCCTGCGCGAGCTGCATTGGCTTCCGGTTGCCCTCCGGGTGCGATTCAAGGTGCTGGTAATTACCTTTAAAGCCCTACATGGCTTAGGCCCGGGGTACTTGCGAGACCACCTGCTGCCATTGTCAACCTTCCATCATCCGGTTCACTCCCACAGAGTCGGCCTCCTCAGGGTTCCATCGGCTAGGCAATGCCGGCTGGCGACCCCCAGGGGGAGAGCCTTCTTGGTAGGTGCACCAACCCTCTGGAATGAACTGCCTCCGGAGCTGCAGATGGCCCCTGATCTTCAGTCCTTCCGCCATGACCTGAAGACATGAATGTTCCAACAAGCGGGCCTGGACGGACTATGGTTTTAAATTTGGCTTTTATTGGGTTAAATTGTCATTTATTTATTATACTCGTAAATTTTGTATTTTATGTTTTTTAATTTTTATTGTTGTGAGCCGCCCTGAGTCCTTGGGGAGAAGGGTGGCATATAAATTTAATAAATCTGAATCTGAATCTGATTTCTTATGAGATTATTTTTAGGTACATCTGAAATTTGATTTACTCTAAGATTGGGTGGTTCAAATATCAGTATATTCCATTGTTTGGCCTCTTTGGTCTGACATTTGTTCCACCTTATTGTCGCATCACACTGGAATAGTATAAAATTAGGAATCCCATTTGGAAAGGCAAAGAGTATATTTTTAAAATAATGTGTTTGGATTTGTGTGTGAACGTACGTATGTAATGATTCTAATTACTGCTGGTAGTTAGATTTGCAAGAATAATATATTGCCTTTTTTCAATATAGGTTCTCATGACTCCTTCAGCTACTGGGTGGATGACAGATCTCCTGTGGGACCAGATCAAGCCATAGCAATTCGGCGGTTAGCAAAAATTCCTTTGGTAAAAAAGCTAATGAAGAAATGGTCAGTAACACAAAATCTGACATTCAAGGAGCAGCTTGACAGTGGAATACGCTATTTTGATCTCCGTGTATCGTCCAAACCAGGTGAAGCAGGAGAGGAAATCTACTTTATACATGGCTTGTTTGGAACCACAGTGTGTGATGGACTTGTGGAGATAAACAGCTTCTTAACCCATCATCCTAAAGAAGTAATTTTCCTGGATTTCAATCATTTCTATGCTATGGATAGCAATCATCATACGTACCTTATCAGCAAGATTGAAGAAATATTTGGATCAAAACTCTGCCCAAAAGAATGTGTAGAAAATGTGACACTGCAAAATCTTTGGGAAAAGCAACAGCAGGTAAAGGAATTTTTATCCTATTTAATTGGATCTGAATCTACATTTTTATACTTCAAACTACTTTTAGAGGGCCTTTGGGAATGCATCTTCGGAGGTTATAGGATATGTTTGAAGAAGGAAATCTGAAAGTGGAGCAGATGGTAGTTTTCAAGGATCTAGAAACTCCCTGGGTTAAGCATCTTAGCACTGAATCTCTCTGTAACACTTCTTCCATTCTATAATATCTGTGACTTCTTGTCTTTCTAGCTGAACTCCTTTTCAGGTGGATGTTTAATTGAATAGAAATTACCTTGAATCTGTCCATCACCTTGTATTACCATTTTTAAAAAATCTGGAGCCTTAAAATGAAAAATGATATTTATCATGGTAAAGCTAATTGAAGATTCTTCTCTATGTCAACCTTACAGGGATAGATCAGATCAGTAAATAGACCACAGGTAGTCCTTGACTTATGACCACAATTGAGTCCAAAATTTATGTTGCTGAGAGAGACAGTTGAATGAATTTTGCCCCATTTTACAACCTTTCTTGCCATAGATGTTAAGTGAATCACTGCAGTTGTTACGTTACTAACGCAGTTGCTACGTGGATCTGGCTTCCCCATTGACTTTGCTTGTCAGAAGGTCACAAAAGGTGACCCCAGGACACGGCTATCGTCCTAAATACGAACCAGTTGCCAAGCATCTGAATTTTGATCATGTAACCATGGGGATGCTGCAATGGTTGTAAGTGTGAAAAATGGTCATAAATCACTTTTTTTGTGTGTCACTGTAACTTTGAACGATCATTAAATGAAGTCCTGTAAGTCGAAAACTAGCTGTTCAGTGTTATTGAAATAGGCTATAATAAAAAATCGTACCAGCTTGATCTCCTCACCCCTAATTCCCAGTGAGAACCAAGGAGAACCTTGCTTGAGTCTCTTCTGTATACTGTCATGTTTTCTAGGCCTTAAAGAATGTTTCAGCCCTCTTTATTTATGTAATAGTTCTTGCCTATTTCCCTCAAGGCCACCCTCCTGATTCTGTACTTTCTAGCTAAACATAGACCTCCTTTTAATAATTGCTTATCTCCCTTTACAATCAGTTCTGCCCCATTTTATTTGATCCATTTTCAATCCTGGTTTTTCCATGTTTCATAAAAGCTACATTACCACAATATTGTTGTCTTTCCTATGAACTATGTGCCTTTCCCAGTTCTGCCACACTTTCTCTTCCTTCTGGATTATCAGAGTCTTGAATTTCTCCAAAATAATAATAATAATAATAAGAAGAAGAAGAAGAAGAAGAAGAAGAAGAAGAAGAAGAAGAAGAAGAAGAAGAAGAAGAAGAAGAAGAAGAAGAAGAAGAAGAAGAAGTTGGAAGGAACCTTGGAGGTCATCTAGTCCAACCCCCTGCTCAGGCAGGAAACCCTATACCATTTCAGGCAAATGGCTGTCCAGTCTTTTCTTAAAAACTTCCAGTGTTGGAGCATTCACCACTTCGGGAGGCAGGTTGTTCCACTGGTTAATTGTTCTAACTGTCAGGAAGTTTCTCCTTAGTTCTAGGTTGCTTCTCTCCTTGACTAGTTTCCATCCGTTGCTTCTTGTCCTGCCTTCAGGCGCTTTGGAGAATAGCTTGACTCCCTCTTCTTTGTGGCAGGCCCTGAGATATTGGAACACTGCTATCATGTCACCCCTCACCCTTCTCTTCGTTAAACTACACATACCCATTTCCAGCAACCGTTCCCTATATGTTTTAGCCTCCAGTCCCCCAATCATCTTTGTTGCTCTTCTCTGTACTCTTTCTAGAGTCTCGACATCGTTTTTACATCGTGGTGACCAAAACTGGATGCAGTATTCCAGGTGTGGCCTTACCAAAGCATTGTAAAGTATTAGTACTTCACTTGATCTTGATTCTATCTCTCTGTTAATGCAGCCTAGCACTGTGCTGGCTTTTTTGGCAGCTGCAGCACACTGCTGGCTCATATTAAAGTGATTGTCCACTAGGACTCTGAGATCCCTCTCACAGTTACTACTACTGAGCAAGGTACCACCGATACTATACCTGTGCATTTGATTTTTCCTGCCTAAATGTAGAACCTTACTTTTTTCACCATTGAATTTCATTTTGTTAGCGCCAATTAATAATTTCACATAATTTCAATTATGTGAAGCAGCTATCCTTATTCCATGACACCTGTATTAACATATTCTGCAGAAATGGGGAACTCCAGAGACTTGGTCGTCTGTGCCATTTCTTTTTCAACTTTAGCCATGTGAATAGCTTTCTTCAGCTCTCTCAAAAATAAATCAAACAGTAGCAGGTGCCAAAGCTGTCCATCAGGTGGCGGTATTTGAATATAGATGCTAGCAGTAGAAGTTTGTTTATTCAGTTTGATACTGCCCAACTATAAATGACTTTGAGCAGCTCACAACAGAAATAAAAGCAATATTATAAAACAATCAACAGAACCAGATTTAGAGAATAAAAAGAGCAAGATGGTATACATGGCAAACCTCAAAAGCTAGAAAGTTGAGGGATATGCTTCCAAATTAATGTGATGCATTTATTCATAATCGTAACCAAACATTTATAGGTGATAATTCAACATTATCCCAGCCATTTGTTGTGGGACTGCCTTTCTTCCAGAGAAAGAACAAAAGGATACCCAAATGAGGGAAACCTATAATTAAATAAAGCTTTTACAATGCAGTATGGCATAGGAGATGTTATTGTTTTCCCCTTGTGCATTCAAAAGGAGAATTGGTAAAATATAATAGCAACAAGTAGAACAAATAATGAGATACTTAATGTAACCCCATCTATTGTGTAAGACCTCAACAAATGGGTGACATTCTTTCTTTTCATTTTCCTTAATCTATGATGATCATTAATTCTGTTCGTTAGTAGATTAAGTATTTGAAGGCAGATAGTGCTGACTGATTATTCCAGGGGTCTTCAAATTTGACCCTTTTATGACTTGTGGAAATACAACTTGTGGACTTCAACTCCCAGAATTCCTCAGCCAGCATGTCTGGCTGAGGAATTCTGGGAGTTGAAGTCCACAAGTCATAAAAGGGCGAAGTTTGAAGACCCCTGTTAAAATGGAATGGAATGGCAACTCATGCAATCCAATTCAGTATCATTTTCATTGTTATAAATATAATAGAATTATATAGCAAGTTTTATTAAATATTGAAAGCTCTTCAAATTGTTTCCACAATTTTGGAACGTTCATTAGATGATAGTGGTAGTAACCAGTTAGAGTTTATCTAGTAGCGCTTGACCTGATATTGGCCGGATTTTACTTTTAATATTTCTGTGCTGTCTCACAGACAATAATCTTTTCCATAATGTTGTACTCTTTCCCCATTGTTTATAAGGCAAGGTTAGAGAATGATATCAATCTAAATGAATTTAACCCAGGAAGAGATTTTGGTTGCCTTATTTTTACCTCTCTTTTTTCAGGTTCTTGTTTTCTACCATCATCCTATATGTGAAATGTACCCTGTTCTGTGGACAGGAAATAAAATGCCAGCTCCCTGGGCAAACACAACTAATGTACATAAACTACTGCAGTTCTTGGAGACCACCCTGAATGAGCGAGCAAAACATGGATCTTTCCACGTTTCCCAAGCTATTCTCACACCAAGAGTGAAAACTGTTGCACGACACCTCAGCCGGGGCCTGAAAAACACTCTTGTTCACAGGTAAATATCTGTTGAAGTTTTCTATCTAGCTATTAATAATTAACTAAATAAACTGGCCCACCTTGTAAAATCATTAAGGGTAGAATCCTTTGATTCCTGGGAGATTATTGTAAAGGTCATTGGGTACTGATAAATGAAATGTAGTCACCACGGAAATGAAATGTTTGAGAAAAGCTGCTGAAGTGGCCAGAAAAGATAAAATCGGAAATGAGATTGTAAGAGAAAAAAAAAATTGGCATAGAACCAATCTTAGACTACATAGAAAAACAGCAAATAAAGTGGTTTGTTCACCTGGAGAAGATATCTCGGGATTCCGTGCCATACAAGGTATATACAAAATGAGGAGAAGGTCAAAGAACACAGTCCAGTTCTCTCTCATTGTGTCTCATGAGAGACAACATGAAAGACACATTCCAACGGCCTCAGTAGTTGAGGTCTCCAGAAGAGCAAGAACCACCAGAACTTTGTATCTCGCTCCATACCCGAAGCAGTAAAAGAGAAAGTAAGAAGATTGGGAACTGTCCTCTGGAGATACCTGCAAATTGGGGCTGGGCAGAGAGAATATTCCACCTGTTTTCCTCTTCCATTAGAACCAATTAAAAGAAACCAATAAAAATAACAGAGGAAAAATGACCAATTTTCATTCTTAACTTTCAGAAGAATACTTCAGGCAGATTTTGCGTTAGGATCCTTCAGAGGTAAAAATTGTGATGTGATGAAAATCCTTTTTAGATTTCATAATGCATACATACATCATAAGGGCTCATTCAATGAATGATACATAGAATAGTAGCTTTTTAGATTGGGAATAACTTTTTCGTGACTGAAGAATTTTTGATTTCTGTACTTTACTATGAATGGAAGGCAACAGAGGTGGCAAAACCAGTTTATTTCCATGCAGAGGAAATGTCCTCGGATTACCTGGAACTCATACATGATCTTCTATTATAAAATACGAGCAGGCATTATCTTCTGGGATAAAATAAGGCTCTGTCTTTCCTGCTTCTTTCTGGCTCAAACTGAAGTGACATGACACACTAGACCAGGGGTAGGCAACCTTGGCTCTTTTATGACTCGTGGAATTCAACTCCCAGAATTCCTGAGCCAGCTGGCTCAGGAATTCTGGGAGTTGAAGTCCACGAGTCATAAAAGAGCCAAGGTTGCCTACCCCCGCACTAGACCAATTTTAAAAAGGTAATTTTAAAACTTATCACCAGTTTTCTTTTGAAGGAGAAACAGACACTCGGCTGAAAAAAGTTTTCAGAGGTAGAAACAGAAAGTAAATTCTTTCCGCTACTGTTCAGCCAAGGCTGGAAAGGAACAAGGAGAAGGAAGCTGCCAAACTTATAAAGCTTCCAGGTCCTTCTAAGGTTTGGCTCTTATGCACGTTAATGTAAGAGAAGACAGGCATAACCTCTAGGCATGAAGAGTTTTTAGTATTTTGCTCAACAATCTTGGCAGTTATGGATCCATTGTGATACATAGTGATACAATCTGTTTCCTTGTTGGCCATTTCTCTGTAGCTGGAGCAGCATAGAAGATAGTTCAGAAAAAGATAAACTTCCATTCCCTTATGTTCCCTGCTTAAAGAGATATTGGAGCCCACTAGTAAGCAAGAAAAGATGAGTCTTCAGCAAGAACCAATGAACAAAAGGGAATTTACTCGGGGGGGGGAACCCTTGCCTTGTTCGTTTACTATTTTTGTTTACTTGTTCAATCCATGGAGCTCAGTGGGATGGAAGATCAGACTAGGAAAAACAAGAAATTTAAATTTAATAATTGTTCCCATCAATGGCCTTTTCTTCATTCAAAGTAAAGGTGACAGTGTAAAACTTGAACTTTTTCAGTGATGATTTAACCTTACATATAATTTAACTTAGTGACACTTTTTAAGATAATTGGAGAGTTAGTTCAGCAGGATTTCACCCACTAAAAAAAAGATAGCTTTGAATGTGCAGTATTTATTAGAAGCTGTAAATTGGACTGCAGCTTTTGCACAAATGTATAACCACAAGATACAGTAAGTGAAAAGGAAAACAGAGACAGAATTATCCCCTTCTGCACCCCTCAAGGAAAATAGTAGGTGGCTGTAAAAATGAAAATGTTATTGGTAACTATAACATGGTTTATTTAGTTTTGATATAGCAAGATATGTAGACTTAGTCAGTACTGGTTCACAAGCAATTGGTGTCTTCCAGATATTCTGGACCAGTTCCCATCTACCCCAGGGTCATCAGCATGACTAATAAATAATGAGGGAGTTATATTTCAGAACATCTAGGCCAGACATGTCAAACTCGCAATGACATGTGACGTCGCGTGACGTATCGGAGCTTTTTCCCCATTGCCACAATGGGGTGGGTGCGGTTTCTTCATGACGCATCCAGCCCGCGGGCCTGCAGTTTGACACCCCTGATCTAAGCTAATGGCTGTATGAGTCAACAAAACCCACTATTGAAGCACAATTACTGTATGTATAAAGCCAAAATAACAAATAATCCTTAACTTTATTCTGAAGATATGTTGACAAATTAATGGTTCTGTTTTCTTCAATTACAGTGCTTAATATAGTCTATTAACACTTTAATCTCTCATTACTTTTAATTTATTGCAGTACTAGATTGGTCAGTTATAGTAATATAGCAAGTAACATACTATAACGACAGTGGACAGAAAAATAGTCTAAGCAGTGTCACTACATAGGATGCTCAAACAAACCTGTCTTCATTTCTATCAGAGTTAAAGATACATTGTTATAACTACCAATTTCTCTTTGAAAAATAATTGCTGTACAGCTATAAGGTACTAGATGGTGCTAAATTGCTTTCCCTTTCTTTTAATAACCAAATGTGTTGTATCTTTATTTTAATAGCAAAAACAATACAACTATAGATAATATTCCAAATTATGTGATACAGAAGTATTAAACCAGCAAAAAGTAGACAACAATCAAATATGATTTATTTTGCTTGTATTACCTCATTCCTACTTTAGGATGAATAGCTCACATAAAATGTGACTGTAAGCGCAAGCTACATAGATACATAATGAACTAGGCAATGTTTAATTTGCTTGAAAGAGGTTTCTGGATAAAAGTGAATTTAAAAAGGCTTGTCATTCTTCGCATATAAATTGTATCTCTAGTGATTTGCTTCTCAAATCCAAACACTTGAAAACAAAAATTCACTTATAGTGTTCACCATCTCTCACTTTATTGTAGGGAAGGACAAAAATAATAACTTAAAAAAACAGGCAGGAAAACAACTTACTTAAATTACATCACCTGCTTAAATATTTTCCTAGCACCTTTATCTCTCATTAAACCATAACGTAGTCTAACCTAGTAGTAAATAGTTTAACCTATTGTTAAACTATTACTTGGCATAATGTGTGAATTAGATCACAGGTTCATAGTATTTATTTTGAATGCTTAAATACTGTTAACAAGATGTAGATATTATGTGGCATATCAACACTAAAAAGTCAATTTTAGAATTTTAGATGCAATATAAAAATACACAAAATAATGTTGATAAACAATGTAGTCTGCTTTTAATATTCAGCTATTTTCCAAGTTCATAAATAACTTTAGAAATAATACTATTGTTTATCTACAATGTGCCGCTAAAATCCTATCTATGGAAAATTTAGATGGTGTTGCAATGCATTTGTTAATTTCTTTCCCTCTCTTTGACCTATAATATATGAGGGCCTCAAATGTGGCATGCTTTGGCTGATATTTTTTTTTTAAATGATGAAGTGTAATATGTAATACAAACAACTTTCTTATTTCCAAGAAGTATTGTAGATTATCTACAGTGGAATCCTTGGTGCTCTCTGATCTTGATTATTTTCTTGTAGATGTTTCATTACCCAACTAGGTAACATTTTCAGTGCTAACACTATCAAGCTCACGGCGCACCAAGAACTCCACAGTTCAACCCTAGATACAAATATTCTCTTCTATTATGACATAATCTACAATATATGTATATAATTTATTATTTATAACATAAAGTGTGTCTCATATATCGGTGAGATAATATTTTCCTTTATTTCTCATAGAAATCTTCCTTTCATTTTGAACTGGGTGAAGCTACAGAAACCAGGAATCATGGGAGTTAACATCATTACTTCGGATTTTGTGGAACAGGTAGACTTTGCAGCTACCATCATTGGATTAAATAATCTCCTGTTAGAAGGTAAAAAAAATACTGATTGTTTACAGGGGGATTCATTTGGGAATATTTAATTTATATCAATTACTCTATTTCAACACTCCCAACCATTTTTCTGTTTGACACAGTATGAAGACAAAATGCTTACGTTGACCTCAATACATGGATCTAAACTTGCAGGATAGCACGTCCTTCTCTGCTGCACATAGGAACATTCTGCCTGCCTCTGTGGAAATACAGGATGTGATGCTGGCTAACCAACTGGAGCTCAGCACTACAACACATGGAAATTATTAGCAGAGGCCTCTTCATGGACTTGCTGAGTATGTACATCCTGCATATCGTGAAACCCGGAACTCTGGCTCGAAGGATAATAATAAATTATAAACTTGAATTCATCAGGTTAGCCAACACTTTACCTCTCTGGATACCTCAGGCAAAAATATGCACTGCACTTGTTTCATTACTACTGTATTGTGTGTATTCTGCTACCTCGGTCATTCTTTAGGGAAATATCATTTCTATTGTTTGCTGTGATCTTTGGTAAACACTGTAATGTGTGTGAATTTTTAGAGTTAATTATGTGTTTAGACCTCCATTTTTTACTTGAACTTGCATTTTAATTTATTATTTTGGAGAACCCTAACTGGGTACAAAGAGGAATTATTTTAAATGCAACACTATTTTGTGGATTTTTTTAAAGTCCTAGATTTAGAATCACTTCTGAGAAGTCAGAGGCTAATACCATTTAACCCTCATCCCATTCTGGCATAATTCACTTCTAACATATTGGAATTTGCACAGAAGAATGTAAATTGGAAATGGCACTCCAAGGTACAAAGTATCTGCCATTTTGTAGAATTTATTAATGCAATATTCAAATTGTAAAACAATATTTATGTGTTTATTTTTTTGTAAAAAAACAAAATATGCCTTCCTATTTAATCCACTCTGGGCAATTCACAGTAATAAAAGTTGCAAAGTTATTATTGCTGCAGTTTCATATGCATTTTTCCCCTGAGAATAAATCCTACTAAACTAAGTAGAACATGTCAAAATAGATATTCTAGAGACTATAGTCTACACTGAAAGTTTAGTACTACACCGTTCTTTAATTTAGTCTCCTTCAGTTAAGCCGCCTTTAAAGAAGGCAATCTGTAAATAGGAACCCACCAAGTCTGTATCTTGATCATGGATTTTTCTCAGAGTCACCATATATTTTGAATTCCAGCATAGCATATATATATATATTAGCATTTCTCATGGTAGAAAATTGTAATGCTGACTTTTAATAAGCAAAATAATCTAATGTAGTACCAGTCGAAATGCAAGAAAGGCAGGCAGCTAGTTCTGAGTGCCAAGACTGGGCCAGAAGAAGAATCAATGGCAACTCTCCAATATTTGCCAGGAGTGCTATTTTCACTTTTGTGCTATTTTAATTGAAAGATTGTAGGAGGAGAATTTATAGCTATTTTCCTAAGTACCTGTTTGGAAATTTCTCATAATACATTCATAGTAGCTTGTGTTGTTAACTTGCACTGAATGTTTTAATGTTGTTTTTTTAAAGAAAAGGTTTGATACAAGTTTGCTTCCAAGTTTCCAACAAACAAATGTTCTTCAGAAACCACAGTTGCATATCGGATGTTCTGAGTATTCTGTCTATTAAATGCACCATTTCAGCCACTGCAGTGATGAACAGAAAATGAAGGCAGTATTTATATGTCATCCTAAAAGACCGACTTACTTAGTTCTATGCAGGGCTTGAACTTCTTTTATTCATTTATTTATTTATTCATTATTTATTTATTAAATGCATAGGTGGCATGGACACTAGGCAATTTACGACTATGAAAAACAATAAAAAACATACAATATGTAGTTGAAAGGAAGTCTGTAGAAGAAGAACAATCAAGTAAACAAGGAAAAGAGTCTGCCAGGGGACTGACTGGGGATAAAGCCAGGTTTTAAGGACTTGCCCAGGCAGGATCAGGATGTTTATTACTGTTAACAACCTGAAGAGGAAATCATTGGGTATCCACAGGAAATATCCTAAATCATTGTTTCTCAGCCTTGGCCACTTGAAGATGTATGGACTTTCAGAATTCCTCAGCCAGCTATGTTGTGGTGGCTGGGGAATTCGGAAAGTTGAAGTTGAAGTCCACACATCTTCCAAGTGGACTGTGCTGGCTCAGGAATTCTGGGAGTTGAAGTCCACGAGTCATAAAAGAGCCAAGGTTGCCTACCCCTGCACTATCCTAAGTGGTTTAAAGTCTTCTGGTGTTTGGCAGCTGAATAAAATAATTATTTCCTGTTACATCATGGTAACAGCATTTTACAGTTTTCCTTTTGTGAGCAGTTTAAGATTTGGCTTTCAAGTTGAAGTTTTAGCACAAAAGAACAACGAAAATATGTGGTAGTTTTTGTCATTGGTATTAAGAATTCTAGTGGTTTCAGAAAAGGACTTTAAAGATTGAAGGCTTCTTTTAAGGAACATTTATCATCACATGGGGGAGAGATTTTTCACTATAAAGCTCAGAATTGTTTGCATCATCAACATCCTCATCCAAATCGGTACCACTTTAGACTCTAATTCAGGGATAGACCATGCTGGCTCGGGAAATCTGAAGTCCACGGTTCATAAAGTTACTACAGTTGCACCCCTGTTCTAACCTATATTATTCATGGCCTAATTCAGAATCTGACAAGTTTCCTTTTTTAAACTTTGAGGTATATATTTATAATAATATGTTGAGATGAAATCATTTCCGTAAGGCATTGTCTATGAAAATCACTTGACATTTCATTATTGATGATTAAGTATTGATTAAAATTTAATCCAAAGTAAATCAGTATTAATATTTAATAAAGCTGCTATATTAAGCAGGTTCTTTTGGCAATTGTTGATTCTGTACCTGGAAAGGGATGCAGATGAACCAGGCCAGTATTGTCAGGATTTTGTATGCATTTTCCATTGTTAATTTATTTTTCTGTTAATTATTTATAGTGTATTCCAAATCATTACATTCAGATTCTAGTAGAGTATAGGACTTTCTTAGGAAGGGCACTGGAAAGCTGGTGGGTTGCACCTGCTTTTGTGAACTATTTTGAAGTTCAGTGCTTGCCTTTATGAACTTTATGCATGATTTACAGATATTTGGCCAGTTTTGGCATGATTAGTTCCATTATGATCCGAACGTATCACAAAATGCTATGGTTATTACATAGTAAGAACTGCTTTAACAAAACAATTACTGAGGTCACATAACAGCATGGTAGACTTGTTCACAACCTTGCTGCAAGTATACCTGTCTTTCACAACAAATATATTTTTATTGATTTTTTTAAGATAATGTTTTTTGTTGTATTGGTAATATGATTTGTTTTTGGTTAGGAATAGATGGGATTTCTTCTTTGTATGGGGATTTCTTTTATCTATTGTAAACTGCCTAGCTTGTCTGAAGTAGGCTATATGCAGATTTTTGTATAAATAAACATGGTGGGCTATAAATTACTCTGCACAATTTCATCTAATGTAACACATGGTCCAAACTCAACCCTTAAGTATTCTCTGCATACTTCTGTACAGCAAACCATTTCAGGGGAACACAAGTGTTGGACTCTGTCCATTGAGGAAGTATGTAAATACTGCACTGTGTTTTAGAATGTCAACCTCACTCATTCACACAATGAGGCTAGACATTATCAGTCTTCTTCAGGTGGCCTTCCTGTTCATTACTCCACTTTATTTCTCTGAAATCTGTAGAATACAACAATTGTATCTTTCTTATACTAAGTGCTTCATAATTCCTGTTTTTCAGTTATGCAATTTCTGTTATTTTACCTGAAGTGACTGTTAATAGCAGTGTGTTGTTTTTCCCTTACTTAAAGTTCAGGCCTCTCAAATAATTATGCCATGTAAAATAGCCAATTTTATGTAACGGATTTTTTGAATTATTTTTTTTCTTATCTTTATTATACATATTTTTAAATATTGTATGATTTTCCCAGTGGTCAAGAAACAGTGAACTAATCTTCAGAAACATTTGTGTTTATTAAAGAGGATAAATAGGAATAAAAACAGCTTTTCTTTTTTGGTTCCTATTTTTCACTCTAAATCTCAGTACTGACATTTTGGTTTATATTAATAAAAGTGACAGAAATATGGTTGCAAATTAATAAAACATTAGAATATTATGTATATTTTCTTTAAATAGTGTATCTGTTATGTGAAATCTAAACGAACTCAGATTTCTTACCTTTGATTTTGACTTTGATTTTAATCCCTAACTTTTTGTTTAAAACTTGGGCGTCCTCCTGGATTCACGACTCAATTTTGAAGACCATATAGGAGCCGTGACCAGGGGGGCTTTTGCCCAGGTTCGCCTGGTGCGCCAGTTGCGACCCTATCTGGACCAAGATGCCCTACGCACAGTCACTCATGAGCTCGTGACCTCCCGTTTAGACTACTGCAACGCTCTCTACATGGGGCTGCCCTTGAAGACCACTCGGAGGCTTCAGCTGGTGCAGAATGCGGCCGCACGAGTTGTGATGGGGGTTTCCCGATACTCCCATGTAACATCTCTACTCCGCGAGCTGCATTGGCTTCCGGTTGCCCTTCGGGTGAGATTCAAGGTGCTGGTGATGACCTATAAAGCCCTAAATGGCTTGGGTCCGGGATATCTGAGGGAACACCTGCTGCCGGCATCAAGTTCCCTTCGTCCAGTGCGCTCCCACAGGGAGGGTCTTCTCAGGGTGCCACCGGTAAGAGATTGCCGGAGGGTAACACCCAGGGATAGGGCCTTCTCAGTGGGGGCGCCTGCCCTTTGGAACCAGCTGCCAGTGGAGCTGAGGACTGCCCCCGACCTCCGTTCATTCCGCCGGGGCCTGAAGACATGGCTCTTCGAGCTCTCTGGCCCAGGCTGAGGATTAATTTTATTTTAACTGGGGTTTTATTTAGGCAGGGACACATATATATTTTTTTTTAATTTGTTTTTAACTTTTGTATTTTGGTTTTTTAATTACCCTGTAAACCGCCCTGAGTCCTTCGGGAAAGGGCGGTATATAAATGTAATAAAATAAAATAAATAAATAAATAAATAAAATGCCAACTTTATTATTATATGTTTATTGCAATTCTTTTGAATGTTGTAAAATGAGAATATCTTATTTCATTTGTGCACATAACATCTACAGTATTTTCTGTCTTTCACATTTATTTTGTGCTTTGTTTTAAATCCTGAAAAGTCTAGATGTAATTGTGCAATCTGGATGAACAGCATAGAATTATCGTATGCGCAATAAAAGTTTTTTTGACATGTAGTACATTATAGCTTGTTTTATATTCTTTGTTTTTATTTTGAACAAAGCAACTACAAAAATACACAAACTTCCTTTGGTGATTACTAATATTGGTTTTTTTTAAAAAAAATTGTTTTTAAAGAAAAGGGGGAAAAAGTACACATGCAGTAAAAAGCTGTGATTTGGGGGGGGGTTGTTCCACAGAGTTGTCACTGACATTTAAAAGATGGCTCTCTCATCCTTTCTGTCTTGTAAATTACTCAAAATTTCTTCATTTCAAGATTTCATTCTTCAACTACTTGGAACATTTGTACAGTTCTTGAGTGATAGCAATTAGATCTAGCAAACCGACCTTGCAGTAGTATTTACTCCTCTGACCTCTTCTTAACCACTGTATTAAAACTCAGATCAGCTCTAGAACTATGGTGGTTGTTTGTGAGAGACAAATGAACAATACATAATAGGGATAGATCTATTGAGATAACATTTATCTTTGAGAGAGGATAATGTATGCAATCTAGAAAAATACAAACTAGTTGAAAGAAAATTCATACTACCTCTGACATTATTCGGGGACACGGTGACTCAGTGGGTTAGGACGCTGAGCTTGTCGATCAGAAGGTCGGCAGTTTGGCGGGTCGAATCCCCAGTGCCGCATAACAGAGTGAGCGCCTGTTACTCGTCCCAGCTTCTGCCAACCTAGCAGTTCGAAAGCACATAATGCAAGTAGAAAAATAGGGACCACTACGGTGGGAAGGTAACAGCGTTCCGTGTGCCTTTGGCATCTAGTCATGCCGGCCACATGACCACGGAGACGTCCTCGGACAAGCGCTGGCTCTTCGGCTTTGAAACAGAGATGAGCACCGGCCCCTAGAGTCAGAAATGACTAGCACACATATACGGGGGGAACTTTTATTTTTACCTTTACCTGACATTATTAGTAGTCCTGTGTGAAATGAAAATGCTGCCTTCAAGTCTTTTAGACAGCCACTACTGTCTTGGTCCTCTCATGACTGGATTGTAGTAATGTGCTCTACGTAGGCAACCCTTGAGGAATCCTCAGAAACCATAGCTAATCTAGAATGTCATGGAGCAGGCAGTGATAGGGGTGTTACATTATGCTCCTGTGAGCTGCACTGATTGCTACAGTAGTTGGCTTCAGGTTCTACCATATAAAGATGCTGGTTATTACCTATAAAGCTCTTAATGGGATAAGGCTTAGCTCCCTTACCGCCTATTGTATCTGCCCATCTCATGAGATCAAAGCAGACTAGGTCCAGTTAATTAAAAGTATTATCTGTTGTGGTGCCTTTGGAATGGTGTCACCACTGAGATTCATACAGCTCCTCACTGCATTCTGAAAAATTAAAAATTAGGTGGTTTTTCCAGCCCTGGGCTAGGACAGTTATGGAATCCCTATATAGCTTTTAAATGTTTGGGGGGTTTTAAATGGCTTTCTAGACAGTAATGATCTTTTTATATGTCTTGTTTTTGGGGGGAGTGGGGTTTACATGTAAGCTGCCAGAGCACTGAATTAGTGGCCTTGAATTAAATAAATGAATATCGTTTTAGACCAATGAACCTGTTAGTTCCAAGCTAATCTTGATCATATGATCAAATAAGGATTGTTCTGGATTTTGCCCCACACTGAATTTGAATAAAGCATCTAGGACCTATCTATTTCTGTATGCAAATGCTGTCTTGTGTGTGCATTTTATTTGTATTTATATATTTATTTAATGTAAGTACATAACTTTATAGTCCAGGATAGATAGCATTATTGATTCATAATCTAGGCTTGCTTTCCTAGATTATTTTCCTAGAACATTGTTTTAAGATTGCAAAGCAATATAGTCTTTTGATTTCTGTATTACTTTCTCTGGAGAATTAGCATTTAAGGAAAAAAATATTCAGAGCGGTTCAAAGTAATATTGATTTGCGCAACCATTCCTTTATCTTATAAAAGATCTTTTGACAAAAGTGATAAGCTTATTGCTTTAGTACAGCCACATTCCTGAATAACCATGACAGAATATTTGCTTTTTATGGAACATATGCATCACAAGCCCTTAGCTGATAACTGAAAACCTTGTTAACTTCTTGAAAAAAAGCCAAGTGTGACTTTGAAATGTTTTCCAGTTGCTGAACGTATTTTACCCTAAAGCTAAGGGAAACATTTGAACCTGTTGAGTTAACTGTTTAACATTTATTTAGTTCAACATTCTATCTAATTTAAATTCAAACAAGGCTAATGATTCACTTGAGAGAAGTCTATCTTTGGAAAGTAAAGATTACAACTGCATGACAAGCATTTATATTGGTAGACTTACAGATTCAAATTTGCACACAAGCATTTCATAGTCAGGATAATCCACTAGCTAAGGTTAAAGTGAGGTTTATTTGTAAAACAAAATAGGTAGATTAGATTAGACTAAGCTAACAATTATTATTTGTTCTCTATAAGCCGGAAGTGTTTACAATAAAGAATGCTCTGTAATATTTAAGAATTATGCAAATGTTCAAGAAATCCTGAAAAGCAATCTGCATTGTAAAATCTCTTTTCTTGATCCAGAGGGGGGAATAATTTAAAACATTTATATTTGTACTATCTTTTGTTTATTAGAATCAGAGTTTGAATCCATGAATAACAAATAACAATAAATAGCATTTAAAAAGTTTGTAGTGCAGTGCTTTGGACTCGTTTCTTTTTGTGGATATTTTTATTCGTCAACACTAGCAATTTCCTTTGTCAATATTTCTAAAATCCTTGCAATGCTTTAAGACTATGGCAAACAGTCACAAAATGAACCTCATATACTTTACAGATAGGTAATCTGAGCTTCTCCTGAGCATCACTTATTGGCCATGTGGCTGGATTGTCTGAAGTAGTAGTTAAATAAGGATCCCTATATTTGTGTAATTTAGTTTCCTAGTTGTTCACTGCCCACTAGCTGCCTTTCCTGCATCATCTTGGCTCTTGTCAAATTTATAAGGTAGATGGAAATCTGACCCAAGATGGGGTCTTGCCTTTGGTAAATAGGCAAGATCAGAGGAAAAACATTACTTTGAACATTGTTTCTCATCCATTTCTAAAGAACTAGCTCCAATTCAAATCATGTCCAGTACTTTCAGGGGAAAAAAACAATTAGAAGTTGTATAAATAAATTGTATTTTACCTATCACATGAAAGGTCTGTAAAATGAAAGATCAAAATATGAGAGTCTGAATTCTGTCCACTCCTGTGAAACCTTCCTCACTCCAAAAAAAAAATATCTAGCAGGATGCAGATTAAAATGCATTTCAGAAATAATTATTCAAATGTGAGAAATTACCAGAAAATTGAAATGTCCAATTTCCTAACATCATCAATCAGTTTTACAAACTATTAATAACTACCGGCACATGGTAGCTTCCATTTCTCTGTAAATTAAATGGTAAATTACATTTATCATGTACGAGCATGATTTTGTAAAAACTAATATATTCCATGTTTCCTATTTCCATAGTGAAACTAAACTGTATCGAAATCCTCAGAATTTTGCTTGTAAGGAAAAGTAAAATCTTTTCTTCATATTTTACTTTAACATATTTGCCATAATTTAACAAACTCAATATTTGGTAAACTGTTCTGCTTAATATTGCATTGTAATGGGTTATATTGATTTTTTTTTAAAAAAAAAAGCAAAACAAAACCTTGCATTTTTTAATTTAATTCTAATTAGGCTGGGCATAGTTCTCAATAACGTTTGATGAGTAAGCCATTTAAAACAAATAGAGGCTAGAGGCCTATAGGTATCACCTCCTAGAATGTCATGTTATTTAATGAACCTTGTCCTGGAGCAATTTCTACTGGATTAAGCATTGGATCCACAGTAAGTATTTGTGTGTTTATTTTATTTTATTTTTTTGCTATTGCCTTGCAACAAGAGAATGTGGTATTTGTTAAAAAAATAAAGTGATTAAATAAAAATTAGTCACTTAAAAAGCAGGAAGTTGATGTAGAAGTCCTAAAGGTATGTTATCAATACAATCCTTAACCAGCAGTTAAAACTCAAGGAAAAGAAACTGGCTGACACAGAGTCAGATAAGAGGGACTAATCCTGACTGCACAATTATGCATCTCCAAAGGGTGTGCCTATGCACCTCACAGGGTGTGCCTATGCTAAAGTGAGTCACAACATCCACAAGAAAAGAAAATTTCCCTGGTCCATATGCGTCTCATATGAGTCATCCCAACTAAGCAATATTACCATTGGATACATTTGTAGTTTTTCATGATCCAAGATTAGAGGGCCTTTTACTCTTATACCTCCAAATACCTCAAGGTAAGTGACCTGGTGCAAATAGCTGGTAAGGATAAATACAGCATTCCAAGCATTGTTCAAATACAGACAACTTGATTTGGTGCCTAGATAATAATTATGAAGTTTGCAGTAAATTTATGAGATTGAACTACTTCCTCTGCTTCAATTCTTGAGAAAATTCTTCTTCTGTAAAATAACATTGGCATACGAGGAGATTTTCTATTGGTGCCAGAGGAGAGATATATTCCACCTCCGCTTCTGTTGTGATCTCAGCCACTTCTGAATTTCCAGTTCATGCCATTTGTATTTATAAGTTACATGCTAAATTTAAAAGTACTTTTAACATGAACTGCAGTTTTGCCCTCACTAAATATTTACTAAAGTAAGATCCACTGAAACTCCCAGTTTGAACTGAAGTCAAATCCACTGAAACTCTTAGTTAAATTCTCAACTGAATTTTTAATAGTTTAAAATGTAGAAAGCTTTTGTCTAAACATTGACATTTGACCACAGGTTGTTTGCTGATAATTAACATGGTAAGTCTAAACAATAAACTGCTAAGAGATTTCTAGGAGGGAGGGAGGGAGAGACAGAGAGAGAGACCACCTTTGGAGGTCTTGTAGAAAAAAACTAAAATTGGAATGAAACATACAGTATATTAATTTAAAAAAATCAAGGTTAGTATACAATTCAGGCCAGGGATATTTTTGTTAGAGTTGATGGATAAAAAGTTTGGAAAAAATGCATGGTGTTGTGTAGTGAGTTCTTTGCTGGCAATAAGCGAGACGAGTGGTTGCAAACGGGAACATTGCTTTATTGAGGCAAACAGGAACAGAACTGAAACAGAGGCTTCTGCACAGCTACGAATACGGTTGGCCACTAGGGGGCGGCCAATAGGTTTAAAGGAACCCATTCCCACCCCAAATCATCCAATGATCTTCTTGGAGACAAGTCTGGCCTAGTCAGTGACCGTTACACAGACACACCAATTGAGCAACCTTAAGCAGCATTCAAACATACATGTGAAACAGTTCAAGTAAAATCCCAATACATTACACATGGCATTTTGTTCTTGTACATTTTAACAGTAGCAAGACTTGGTAACAAGAGTTGGAAGGATTTGACAATATCTACAATGGAAAAATGATTGTTAAAGCTGATGGAACTGACTAGGATGGCAAAAATGACAGCTCTGATTTAGAGAAATTGGCTAAACAACACCAACTGAAAGCTCTTTTTGGACTTTTTGCGCAAAACAAAACAAAAAATGAAAAGGCATATTGGTTTAAGTAGTAGTAATATTTATATATTATTTTTTAAAAAATGGAGATTACAGTGCAAGTATAGAGTGGGAATCAAACTTATGTTTTATCTATATTTGCTCTAAAAGAAGTCAAAAGTCATTTTTTGTGTCCATCTTTGTTTCATTCTATAGGTTTTTTTTTACTTTATTGCACCTTTCATTTCTTTCTCTATTCTGTCTTCTCTCCCACCCACTCCTCTCTCTCTCTCTCTCTCTCACACACACACACACACACAAACACACACATACACACACGTTTTTTTAAAAAAATAAATAACTTCATTAAAAATTAATGAAGTTATATGGAAAAAAGTATGTCATATGTCACATATGCTTGGAATCCAGGTCAGCTATGCTCTAAATCTCATTTACAACACTTACTTATTCATTGGTACTATGCAACATTGGAAATTGCTCTAAAACAGTGGAGTTCTATAAAAGAAAAGCACAGAGGCAGAAACTGACATTAGACCAAAACAGTACACTACTTCAGAGATATTTATATGTAACAGGACAATTTGCTTTTTTATATAAAAAAGTACTGGCATTGCCACATGAGTTAGAAGAAGACAAAACAAAGACAGTGCAAAGTTTATACATTGTGAAAAGTTGTGACTATAGGTCTGGCCTTTATTAATTTAAATCAGTTCTTTCAAAATTAGCAATTTTAACATGCAGGGACATCAGCTCCCAAGATTACCTAGTCAGCAATGGTTGGAAAATCCATACATCTTTAAATTGCCAAGTTTGAAAAGACGCTGGTATAAATCATCCTAACATTTACAAAAAAGCAGACTGGATTTTTATCAACCTGTTCAGTCCTTATAGTTCTTAATTAATCATGTCTGACTACAAGCAGTCTATGGCAGGGCTTTTCAACCTTTTCACCCATTGTACTACTTTTAGGGTATGGCAACATCCGAGTACCACCAGTCACCTAGCAAGGTGTCAAAAACTTGATGACCAAAAAAAAAGGAAAAAAGTGATAAAGTACAGGTAGTCCTCGACTTACAACAGTTCACTTAGTGACTGTTCAAAGTTACAATGGCACTGAAAAAAGTGCCCCCCAAGCCACAGCCAAGCAAGACACCTGCCTGCCTGCCCGGCAGGACTCTTCCTCCTGTCCGAGGTTTTCATTGTTGTGAGCATTTCTGTTGAGGATTGGCAGTGGGGGTGGGGTGGGGGGGTGTTTGCTTTTTATTCCCCCCCATCTGCTGGGTGGTTGCAGCAGGTTTTGGTCACTTCACATAACCCTGGGACACTGTGACCATAAATATGAATCAGTTGCCAAGCATCTGAATGTAAATCACAAGACCCTGGAGATGCTGCAACATTCCAGCTGATTGGAGCTTCTTCTGGGCTCAGTAGAAGCACCAGGATCAGCGCCAAGCTCCAGCTGGAACCTGCCGCTGATCCTGGCACTTCCGCTGAGCCCTGACAGCCCTGCAGCTCCAGCCATCTCTCGCTCAGGCTTGTGTGGTGCTGCCACCAGTTCAGCTCATTCCCCTCCCCCGCTACCACTTTTCTAGGATGGTCACGTACCACCTGCCAGATGCCGATGTACCATAGGTGGTACCCATACCACTGGTTGAAAAGCCCTGGTCTATGGCAGCCTTCCTGGCAACTTTCATTTGTTATACTAGTTGGGAACTACAGGAGTCCTGCAATACCTGGTAAAGAAGGCTGGTCATCTGGAAGCAATTTTCTATACTATGTTCACAAGTCTTTTGGAAATAGTTTCATATAGTTTCTTATATGCCTCTTTGCAGATCCATGATGATTCAGGACAAAGACTGAATATGAGCTGTTTTAGGATAGTTTTTCCCATGCATAACATACACTCAATCACTGAACAACATTTTTCCCATTAAGTTTAAGAAACATTAATAAAACGTGTCCTGCAAAAGGATTTTTAAAAAGAGCCAGAAATGATGTAGGCACATCCAGGAGTCTCTATTCTCCATGATATTAATATGTTATAGCTACATTATCTTGTTTCCCTCAAAAAGCCCTGGCTTCTGATGTTACCAATAGACTGATGTACCTGATTGAAAAAGATCTTCTACCATTATTTGCCCCTGTTAACTTATTCACTTGCTATTTCCATGAAAATAGCTTTGAGCTTAAAGGCATATGCTTCTAGTTTCTCATGAACTCATACTACAACAGCTTTAATAATTTTCTTTTTAGGATTAAACATATTTACTAACAACAATTTACCAGGAATATCTTTTGTCTGAGTTAGGTAGTAGGTCTATTTCAGAAGGATCATTCTACAAAACAACCATGTTCCTTTGACTTTTTTTCATTCCAGCTCTTAGGTAAAAGGTTTTTTTGTTTTATTTATTAGATTTTTATCCTGCCTTACTTTATAAGGCTATAAACATACCTAATACTCCTTCCTCCTATTTCCCCCACAATAACCCTGGGTGATGTGTTGGACTGACAGAGAGTTATTGGCTCAAAACCACCCATCTGGCTTTAAAACCACATGTAAGCAAATATTTATAGGCAGCTTATGGGTACACCTTCTTCTGCTGACAGAGCTCGGAGTAAACCATTTATTTTGTTTTCTCCCTGACCAGGATGAGCACTGTAATGAATGACTGATCCCTTATTATTATCTGCTTTGTTCACACTCGTACCATCTCCCAGAAGGTACATCTGGACATAATTGAAGCATAAGATTTTAGCCACTATTTAGACTTTTATCAGTTGAGGAGTAAAGATTCGAAGGAAGATACATCTGGACACTCTTTAGATAATATAAGTTGAATCCTCAAAGCAACAGGCTCTCATATGGGATTCATATAATGGCTCTAAGCTATTTTTATCTTTGTATCTAAATGAAGGTTTATATAGTTACTGACAAGGTTTTCAGAATTCTGGATTTCATTAAAAAGGAAAGGACTTGTTTATTACGCTGCATAGCCTGAAGGGCATCATTTACCCACAACACACAGCCTCTTCTGGTTTAAATATAGCACCTAGAAAATTATCCCTGTAGAAGGAAGGGTACTTAAGCTTTGAATATAAGTCCTGTTTTCATGGTTTTCAAAGGTGAAAAAAAAGTCTGCATCGTAACTTGAATGATTCCTACCTAGAACCAATTTCTGAACCTTTTGAAATACCTTCAAGAACCCCTTGTTATAAACTATAATACCTCCCAATTTCTTTGTCAACATTATATACAATTTGATTTTGTAAAGTATCTGACCAGACATAGAGGCTGCTTTCTTTGAAATTGCACAGTCTATGCAATGACAGATAGAGTAGAATTTAAAAAAAATAAAGGGGGATATGAAGGCTGCCAAATTCTCTGCACATTCATAGCTTTGGCCAACACTCTTCATATCCTGAAACCCCTATCTGCAGTCATTTTTCTCCTAGCTGAAATTATGGACTCCCAGCACATTACATAAATATTATACTCTATTATATATGGTTGATAAATTCATTGGACCTGGAAGCAAATTGTTCGCCAATGCAGCACATAGATCTAGAGGTGTAATATACATCAATCTATGTATGCATTAGGTAACCACTCCGTTTGCAGCAATTGAAGCTTCTGAACACTCTTTAAGGACAGCCCCATGTAGAGCACATTACAGTAATCCAAATGGGAAGTGACCAGGACATAGTGACTAACCATAGAGCCTCCGGATGCAGGAAGGGTGCAATTGGCACAAAACTCTAAATATGCAAACGTCCTTCTAGCCATGACTGCCACCTGCTCTTCAAAGGTGTAATGAGATCAGAAAGAGCCCCCAGGTTGTGTACCAAATCTGCAACCCCATACAGAACCAAAGTTAGCAAAATTTCTAGATTCAGATGCCCCACCCCCAAACCCAAGCCCACACTTTGCCAGGGTTGAGCCAAAACCTGTTGTTTACCATCCAAATTCCTGTAGCCCAAGATACTAAGAGATTGGCAGCATTATCCCAAAGATTCTTTTTCACAAGCAACTGGACTTTCTTGTTTTTCTTTGGCAGCATTACTTACTTCATCAGGGGCAGAGATATATGGTGGATATTATCAGTATACTGATGATACCCCACCCCACAGCTATGGATGACTGCAACCAATTCATGTAGGCTTCATATAGATGTTAAACAACAGCAAGAGTACCAAACCCTGAGGCAATCCCTAGTTTAGGAGCTGACAGCAGGATCTGTTGCCCCCAATCAATACTAGCTACTGAAGAAGGAAGAGAACCAGCTCAATACAGTGCTGCCTACTCCCAACCTTCACGACCATTCCAGAAAAATACCAGGTTTGATGGCACTGAAAGCCACTGAAAGGTCAAGAAGAGCAAGGATGAATGCACTAACTTTATCCCGCTCTTGCCAGAGGTCATTAAAAAGCATGACCAATTATGTCTTAGTCCCATAGCCAGGTCTGAAACCCAACTGAAAGGGTTCCAAGTAATCTGCTTTATCCAGGACCTCTGAAGATGGTATACAACCACCTTCTCATACTAGACAAAAATTGTCCAGAATGATGGGTCCAGTAATAGCTTCTTGAAGAGATAGTAGACTAGTGCCTCTTTAAAGGATTTGAAATCATTCACACGAAGAAAAAATTCCTACTGCTGAAGCCAAACCACACTTCACATTCCTGGATGTTTTCAATGCCAGACACTATTGGCCCCCGTGTGCTCACTGCACTATGTGTGGGGGCCGATAGTGTCCAGCAGCAGCTGCCCCACCCCCTGCCACACCTCGCCTCATCTCACCCCAAGAGATGAGCCTCCTGCCCATTGCCCTGTCCACCAGAAACTCCTGGATCCCCCCAAACCTGCCCCCACAGGCACCCCCCCATGTGAATGGCACTAAGGTGGCCACACCCACCCCAGTCATGACCACCCAGTCAGCAGTAACCACACTGGCCACGCCCACCCAGTCGGCTCCACCCGCCCTGCCCCCGAGAACAACCACAATCCTGATGCGGTCCTCAATGAAACCGAATTTGACACCCCTGTCCGCACAGTTCCACGTGTTGGAGAGGTTCCTGCTGCCCATCCTCTGCTAGCGCTGCTGCCACTGAAAAGACACCCGAAGAAGCGAGGAGGTAACTACTCAATCACCTCCTCCTCCTAGTCTGCTTGCGGGCTAAATCTAAACACATCACAGACCAGATTGGGCCAGTGAGCGTTGAGTTTGACATGTCTGATCTAGATGATAATGTGGCAGCATCAATAATGACTGCAAAATGGTTGCAACTAGATTGTTGGTTTTTTTCCTGCATAGGTAGGAAATGTGAAAAGATGGTCACTAAATATCCACAGAGAGATCCACAGCTGTATCAGTGCTAAACCTGCTGTTGCCAACTAAGAACTGAAAACTAGTTGGGAATCATCCAAAATTACAGTCTGAATTGGAATCTAGGTATCTTTGAACAACAGAGGCTCAACATTTGTTTTGAAATGCCAGGAGATGTTGCTGCTGTTCTGCTGCTGCTGCTGCTGCTGCTAGAATTTTTACCAGCATTATCTTAGTTGTGTTTGCTTAAACGTTATCTGCTGGTTTTCAGTTTGTTTATTTGTTTAAATAACTGGTTAGAAGTACAAAAAGATATCATCTTCAGATATATATAACAAAGGCCTTTTAAAGCTAAAAATAACTCTTGGAAGAATTTGGAGGTATTCTAAATCAAGTTTATGTTTCTTAAATTTTTGTTTTGCCTTATTTGGACATGCAAAAGAGAATCCAGAAGTCTGTGACTATTTCTCTCTGTATGGTTTGATTCCTGGGATAAAGAAGAGATCTTTTATGCTGCAGATACATAGCTAAATATGGATTGCATTAATAGCAAATGAATCAGTTTGCTGGCACAGTCAAGTCAAGTTTCTCCATCACAGCTAAACTTAAAACATGTAGACTGCTATATGTAACTATTATCCAGAGAGCAGTCTTGCATAGAACAGAAAGACATATTCAGCAGAGATGCGAGATCTGTGCTTTATGGAACTTCTTCTAAAATATTTTAATAGAGAAATCAAGATTTTGCTAGACTGTTTAATTTTTCCCTTGTTTCTATGGGACAAAAAATGAAATATGAAAATATGAATTATAGTGAAACTTTAATTTTAACTTCTGTGGACTTCATCTTCATCTATCATCTACAGTAAGTGAAGTCCCCTCCTTTATGACTTATCTTTTGTATTTTAGAAGTCTGGAAAACGTAAATAGGAAAAATTATACATTGATTGGCTATATCAAATCAACCTTTTTTTTTATCAAAGTACAACATGTGTACAATGAGATTGGCTGAGCCAATCTATAATTTTTAGTCTATATACAAGCGCATTTGTGTGGGCAAAAAGTACAAAATGTAACCATATGGAGAAAAACATACATTAAACCATTGAGAAATGGATATATGGTTTATCCTAATGCTGCTATTTGCTCCTATAGAATAGATGCAATTATTACTGAAATTTTTCTCTTTGCCTGTGGACTTCTTTTCTTCATTGCCTATAGAATTATTATGCTACAAGAGAAGAAAGTTCCATGATGCAATTCAGTTCAATTTATTTCCAGGAATGTATATTTAATATTGTAGTCTTATATGCATATATTGCTCCTTAGAAGATAAGATCTGCTAGGTTCCATAGGGCTTATAGTAGCAACATTACACTAAACATAATCTCTGTGATATACTGAAAATAATGAGATTTACTTATGGGTATACATGCATAGAATCTAAGGAAAAAGAAGCAGAAGGTACAGTATTACGCATAGTATATAATATTTGATTATGCACAACTGTCCAAGAAAGTATGGTAACTATTATTTCTACATCTTTTGTTACCAAGGCAATGCATGGACCAAAATGAAAAGTAAATGCATTCTAGAAAGATATTAAAAGCCATTAATTTAAAAAGGTAGTACAATTAAAAGGCAATACTAAAAAGAAATGCCTTAATATTTTTAATGAAAAGCAACATTTTGTGTGTATCTGGAGGGGAGACTGGTAGAATCTTCCACAAACTACAAGATCAAATCATCGTACATACTTTAGTGACGTTATCACACAAATACTGACATTCTGTATTTACCCCAGTATCACATATTATTATGTAAGCTGCATTTGCATATAAAGTCATACACGTTTTGCATTGTTTTCTCCATTCCCTATGGATGGAGGCCTGTGTGGACGTTAATTATAATTTGGAGTTTTAGCTATATTTTTATTGCTAGTTACCTTGAGCACCATTTTCACCACTGGGTTATAAAATAAATAAATACATTTCTTTGATAAAAGAAGCAGTTCTCTGTTTATCAGATTGGATTCTATATTATGTTCAGGTTTTTCCTTGTACTCATTTTTGAGCAAAATATAGCATAGTCTGTCAAAAGTGACAGATAGCTGATGTGTAGATTCCAATATCCTTTCAGCTAAATTGGTTAGTAAAACCTTTTGCACTGAAAAATCCATTTTATGCCGCAATTACCCTCTTTTCTTTAATCCTCTGAAAGACAAGCACATCGTAATTGGCAGAAAGTTTTGTAACATCCTCTGATGCTAGGTTTCTCTCCACCCCCCATAAGGTATGCAAAAAGATACAAGTTACTTATACACTTATTTATCATAAAGGTATACTTTTATTGAGCTGTTTATTTTGATAGACGTACACATAGTTCATAGGTTTATTTTTAGGTTCTAATTATTTATTCACGCTGGAGTAAAATGTTATGAAGATCAAAGGAAAATAAATATAAGCCTTTGCCCAAAATGCATCAGCATGCTTCTGTCCAATGCTAATTATGACTCAAGATTTCAAAACTAGATAGCATCATCCAGAATAGTAAAGTCCTTTCAGATGAACTCATTTCTGATAACATCATGCATATACTCAGTTAGTTCCTCATAGAATAGAGACGTTTGTTTGCCAGTGACTAAAAAAAGGTAATTTTGCATTTAGCCTTTAAGAAAATAAGCCTATTCTCTTAAAATATTCTATGAATTCTCATCCAAATATAACTCAAATCTGTTTCAACTCAAGCAAGAGAGATCAGTTGGTTCCAACTGGTGAAATGCTTCTTAGCAACACTGGAATTATTTCTATATTATGTTACCAATATTTCACTCATTCTCTATTATGTGCTGGCATCCCCTTCCAATATTCCTGTTTGCTTTACACATTTTTGTGCTGAAAGCTTTCTGGTGAATTCCATTACCTTTTAAATCAATAGGGTGTGCTCTGTTGGCAAGAATATGGAAGTGGTTTGCCATTGATTTCTACAGGAATGTTTCTCTCAAGTGCCTCAATTGTTAAGTCCTGTGGCCTAGAATCTGCATTGCTATCATAGTTACCTTTGCCCCATTAATATGGAATGGAACAACTCAAATGCCTGGCAGGATTTTCTAGACAATAAGGACTTATGAAGATTGGAAGTGTTAACAAAGATGCCAAGTCTCCAAATATAATGTGATTAGGAATTTTGTACAAAGAGACTGAACTACTGGTGTATAATTTTTCATGGACATGTTTATGGAGATTCCCAGTCATCCAGGTCATGATTGTCCCAAAATTATTTTTTCAAAAGGCAACTGGACTTTGTTTTTCTTTGAGAATGTTTTGCTTTTCATCCAAAAAGCTTCTTCACTTCAGTTTTCTTGGATAGTTCCAACCATTCAACTGCCTCTGGGAACTAGACTGTAAAAATGTTAGAGCCACACGAAAATATTTTTGAAATGCTTGAGGACGTAAAAATCATAATAAATATTAATATCATTATTATTTTAACTATTTCACTTTAACTGGAAATGAACGAAGATCACTGCTCAAAGAGGAGATTCTTGTACTTTCGAGAGTGCAGCACAGAGATTGATTTTCAAAAAGGTAGACTACAAAGTTCTAATCCTGGGGTCCCAGATTTTTATAGGAAAGAGTGTGTGCATACCTGCAGAGAAGGAGTGTACTTTGTAGAAGAGGTGTGTGTGTGTTGTCTTAATCTGATAGCCATATGTTTTCACTGGAAATCCATTTTAACAGTTGTCTGAGTATGTGTGAAGCATTTGTTTGAATATGCTAGTTCTTTCCATATACATGTCTGGATATGCGCTATCAAACATTAGATTTTGTATACTTATGGGATTAAGTTTCTTTGGGGATTTCTTTTGTTAATCTGTTTCCAATTTGATTGAATTGCTTCTAGCCAGTTCTTTTAGCTATAGTGATAGTATTTGTTTTGGCTGGTTTTCACAACATTTCCCACTATTACTGGCAGGTCAAATTTGGGTTTCTAAATGAGCTTTCAATAGAGCATAATAAAAATTTAATCTGACAACTGTATTTTTTTTACAAAGACACTTACAATGAACCCTATCCTTTTATATCCAATGAATTATCAGTATATTGATATATTATGAATATGTGAGCAAATCTATTCCATTGTCTCATGCACATAATTTCTCATATATATCTAAACTCTTACGTTTCTAACTCATATTTTGAAATGTGATTGGACAATTGTTTGACCACATTGTATAAAGTCCGACAATTATTTCATTGGCTGTGTGCTTATGTAATGTGAAAAAGATCAAACACTCCACTCAAGTTCTCATGACTTGATTTAACTTTTTCAGCCATTGCTCACATCTGCAAAGTACAATTTCCATCCTGACATCTCTGGGACTATGGAAGTTGAGGCCTGCAGCTTTGGCAGGCAATAATGAAGGTTGTTTAAAAATCTTGGCCATCATTCTAGTTTTCGATAGAAAGGTTAAAATTATCTATGAATTTTTGGGTGGGTACCACTGGCATTCTTAGAGCCTGAGGATGTTTGCCAGACTTCCTCTATCAAACTCAATATGCCCACACATTGAGATGCTGTGAGACAATGCCTGACTTCAGATCTGGAATGTTGATACATACCATACAACCCACTTCTACTCTGTTTGTTTGGAGAACACTCATGTAGATTAAAGAGCCATTCCTTCTCTCTGGTAAGCATGCAGGCTAATAGTTTCTATCTAAAATATTTATGGGATGGAATTTTACCTTTCCTTTCAAATCTGACCTACGATGAGAGAAACAAAAGAGTGAATTGTTGGGAAGTGGAATACTACTGCATGCCTGTGCATATCCCAAAGGATATTACAGAGGACCAGTTTAGTGTTCCTTTATAATAACAGTGAAGAGACTTTGAAATATTTATTAACTAAATACTGGATCTGGTGTGCAAAAGACCTGACATGAATACCTTTATTTACCTCTCTCTGATATCTTGCTGAGTGGAGATTCAACACTTTTAGACTGCAGTTCTTTATTTAGAGGAGTCAGAAAGCAAAAGTCTTATGTCTTTTTTTCCCTTTGTTAAAAGAGTGATAATTTTAGACCTGTTTAGTGGAGGTTATAACTGATATCTTAGTGTTAGTCAAGGGATGGTAGTAGCAGGCAAAGATTTGACCTTATTTGACAGGCTTTCCACTGAAAATCCAGGAACTAAAACACATGTGTGGTAAAAACAATATAGTAAATAACTGGCATAATGGCCAATTTCATTTTCTATTTGAATATTGTGAAGAAATGTCCACGAACCAATTTAAAATGATCGTGGAGCCATCACTGAGTGACAGACCACAAGCCCTACATGCCCAATGACTTCGATTACAGATAATCCTCAATTTATGACCACAATTGAACTCAAAATTTATGTTGCTATGTGAGAAATTTGTTAAGTGAGCTTTGCCCCACTTTACAACTTTTCTTGCCACATTTTTAACTGAATCATTGCAGTTGTTAAACTAGTAACATGACTGTTAAGTAAATCTGGTTTTCCCATTGACTTTGCTTGTCAGAAGGGCTGCAAAAGGCTATCACATGACCCCAGAACACTGCAACCGTCATAAATGTAAGTCAGTTGTCAAGCATCTGAATATAAACCATGTGACCATGGGGATTCTGCAGTGGTCATATGTGTGAAAAATGCTCATAAGTCACTTTTTTCGGTGCCGTTGTAACTTTGAATGGTCACTAAATTCACTGTTGTAAGTTGAGGACTATCTGAACTGGCATCTCAATCTGAGGCTAAGAAAAACAAACCCTTGCATACATGCAAAAGGGCATAAATGTGTAATCTAATTAAAAGCTTCTGTGCCTAAATTACTTATAACGAACGCTGCCTATGCATCTGTTGAAGGAAAAATCTTCACCAGAGTCCAGTCCAAGCTGGGAATAATTAAAATGGAGACTGCTTTAGAAAGAAGGATGGAGTTTATTGAAGAGGAGAGCCAGACAGAAATATGGCTCTGGGAAAAGCTGACCACATAGAGCAGAAAGGTGGGCTTTTATACCTTCTGGGGCTCTTGAGGTTGTTTCCTGTTCCTGTTTGAGGCTTTGTATTTCCTGTGTCATGTACTTTGACCTGAGTCTGAGTGTGCCTTTTTGGTATTGGTGGGTTAATCCTATTATGTCTCCTGTTATGTCAGTAGCTTTTGTGCAAAGAAGGTTCCTTTGAAGCGGGAAGCCGGGGTGCAATCATTGGCTAACGTTGTAACGGCGGATAGCCCGGGGTTTGGATTGGATACAGTTCAAACGGCTCGAGTATATAAGCCGGAGTTATTTTGACAGTAGTCAGTTGACCTTTGTGTATTATTAAACCCTTTTTGCTGTTAAACCTCACTGAGTCATTCGTCTGTCTGAACCTAACAAGTGGCGACGAAGGTGGGATAGACGGCAGACTAGTGAAGGATCGGCGACAACCAGCTGAGCGTAAGGCGGTAAATTTAAAATACACAGTCAATCGCAAGCGGCCGCGGCGGAATCAACAAACCTCCGAATGGCGCAACTCGGCTCTTTAAAAGAATTTGATCCAAACTACCCTGAGGATTGGGAAGAATATGTTGGTCAGGTCGAAGGTTTTTTGCTCGTGAACGGCATAACTGACGACCGTAAGAAGGCGGCTGCCTTATTAACTATCAGTGGCACACCTGTGTACCGGGTTGCCATTGGACTCTGTCAACCGTTGCCGGTATCAAGCGTTCCGTACGCTGACTTACTGGCCAAATTAAAAGTACATTTTACGCCGAAAAGATCAGAACTCTTCTGGCGGCGCATTTTTGAAAAACGCAATCAGAGACCGGGTGAGTCAATCACAAAATTCGTTGCTGCGGTCAGAGAAGCAGCGTTACGATGTAAATATGACAATCTAGAAATAAGGATTCGTGATAGAGTGGTGCTGGGCTTGCGAGACGAACAGCTACAAAATCGTATCATCGCTAAGCCCACCGGCGATTTGCAAGAAGTCCTTGACGAACTTTTGACGTATGAATCCACTGGAAACCGCGAACCCCCCCCCGCAATAGCATGGCTACTTCATCTGAAATAAATTTAGAAAGCCGTGTGGACAGTGGGGAGGTGGATCAACAATGGGAAGCCGACATAGCCGAAGTCACCAGAAGGTTTGGAAAAATGGCGGCAAAACCATTCCGCAGCGAAGGACCAGAACCGAGTCGCCGATTCCAAACAACAGCACCGCAACGTCAACCGAGAGACAATCCAACAAGACCGCGCGACAGCGACATCAGATGTGGAAGCTGCGGGGGCAACCACCCCAGAGCAACATGCAGATTCCGCTCTGCTAAGTGCAGATTGTGCGGAAAGACCGGCCACATTCAAGCCATTTGCCGGGGTCGTCCACGCAACAATCTTCTACACGAAATCGACGTTTGGGCAGAAGGTAAGGTAACCCCTTACTATAGTGGCAATGAGACCCCTAAACCTTTGGCACAGGACCCCAACCGCGGGGAGGTGGCGCGAGTCAACCACATAGGAAAGCCTAAAATAAATCACATTCTAAGACCAAAATTAAAAATCTTAGTCCAATTGCAAGGAATTCCTTGCAAAATGGAAGTTGATTCCGGGGCCTCGGTATCAATAATTTCCAACGAGACCCTTAAAATTATCGAACGTAAGAGTGGCCAAAGAATTCCACTCAGTCCAACAAAAATTCAATTAGCTGACTTCCAAAAAACCCCAATAAATATTAAAGGGAAGGTCAGTTTAAAAGTTAAGTATAAAGGGTTTAATGGCTTCTTAGACTTATTAGTCACTGAAGGCCATAGAACCAGTTTAATTGGACTTAATTGGTTCCCAGCTCTGGGAATTTGGGTTGGGGGAATAAATACTATTAATAATAAAAAGACCCTCAAATCTGTCTGCGATGAATTCGCAGACGTATTTGATGGATCTTTAGGGAAATATAAGGGGCCCCCAATTAACTTTAACCTAGACCCGTCAGTTAAGCCCATCAGGCTTAAGGCCCGTCGGGTGCCTTTTGCCCTGAAGCAAAAAATCGAGGCCGAGCTCGATAAGCTTGTAGGCCAAGGCGTATTAGAACCGGTCGAGGGTGGCTTGTGGGAAACACCAATCGTCACACCCCTTAAACCTAATGGGGATGTGAGGATTTGTGCTGATTACAAAGCCACCCTGAACCTCGGAATGAAAAAGCATGCTTACCCGGTCCCGACGGTGAAACAGGTCCTCGCCACGATCCAGGACGGCGCCATAT
Organism: Vipera berus; assembly: GCF_964194415.1. Lineage (NCBI taxonomy): Eukaryota > Metazoa > Chordata > Lepidosauria > Squamata > Viperidae > Vipera > Vipera berus. The sequence goes on from NC_138206.1 coordinate 37,306,765, forward strand.
TTGCCAAGCTCGACTTGGCGCAGGCGTATTTGCAACTTACTGTTTCCAGGGAAGCTGCTGATGCTCAAACTATTGTCACCCACAAGGGGGCGTTCCGAGTCCACAGACTGCAATTTGGTATTGCAGCAGCTCCAGGCATCTTCCAGGAGGTGATGGAGAGGACTTTAAAGGGCATACCTGGTGTATGCCCTTACTTTGATGATGTCCTAATAGCTGGAAGAAATGAAGAAATTTTAGCTGAGCGTCTGTAACAGGTACTGGGAAGATTCAGGGAGGCTGGACTTAAATTAAAAAGGGAAAAATGCTGTATTGGAGTTAAATCCACTGAATTTTTAGGATTTAGAATAGATGAAAAAGGAATCCACCCTACAGCTGAAAAAATTAAAGCAATTAAATTGGCTCCTGAACCAAAAAATAAGGCTGAATTACAAGCCTTTTTAGGACTAGTCAATTTCTATCACACATTCTTGCCACATAAAGCTGCCATCGCGGAACCATTACACAGACTATTAGATAGAAAAACCCCATGGCAGTGGCAAGAAAAACATAGAGTCAGCTTTCAAACCCTAAAGGATATTCTATCTAGCCAGTCCACAGTTACTCATTTTATTGAGAACAAACCGATCTATTTAGCTTGTGATGCTTCGCCTTATGGTGTGGGGGCTGTCATCAGCCACATGGATTGTCAGGGCATTCAAAAGCCAATTGCATACTATTCCAGGACGCTTACCAAAGCTGAACGGAATTATGCACAAATTGATAGAGAAGCATTAGCTATTGTGGCAGGAGTAAAAAAGTTCCATGATTACCTTTATGGTAGGAACTTTACCATACTCACTGACCACAAACCGTTACTGGGACTGTTTACCACAGATAAACAAACACCCCAAATAATGTCTCCCAGGATGCTGAGGTGGTCAATTTTCCTCTCAGCATATTCATTTTCGTTGCAACATAGACCTGGTAAGGAAATGGGCCATGCGGATGCCCTTAGCAGACTGCCACTAACTAACACCGAGGAAGACCCTGCCCCGGTAGGACAAATTATGTCACTACATGAAATTCCTGAATGCCCCTTAACAGCTAGAGAAATAGCTGTGGCCACTAAAAAAGACCATATTCTCAATAGGATTATGACCTGAGTACTAGGGGGTTGGCCAAGTAGTAACACTGACTCCAAGTATACTCCATATTTTAGGAGAAAAGATGAACTATCAGCCCATTTGGGGTGTATATTGTGGGGTAACCGTGTTGTTATTCCTGAACTTCACAGGAATACAATTCTAACGGAACTACATGAAGGTCACCCAGGGATTGTCCGAATGAAGGCATTAGCCAGAAGTCATTTGTGGTGGCCGGGGTTAGACAAGTCTATAGAAGAATGTGTTTCAGGGTGTTATCTGTGTCAGCGATCTAGGCCTGAACAGGCACACGCACACATGCATAAGTGGGAATTGGCCAGGAATCCTTGGTCTAGGATTCACATTGATTTTGCAGGGCCATTTCAAGGCCTAACTTTCCTAGTTGTGGTGGACAGCTTCTCTCGGTGGCTGGAGGTTGTGCCTGTTACTTCAATGTCATCTGGTAGAACAATACAGGTTTTAAGGGGCCTCTTTGCCACTCACGGGTTACCTGATGTGATAGTATCTGATAATGGGCCCCAATTCACCTCTGCTGAATTTCAGGGTTTCCTCAAGGCCAACTCGATTAGACATGCAACATCAGCACCCTTCCACCCGTCCACCAATGGCTTGGCTGAACGCAACGTGAGAACCACCAAAGACGCCTTGAAGCGAATCATCCGTGGCGACTGGCACCAAAGACTTGCAGACTTTTTGCTGACTCAACACACAACCCCTTGCACGGCTACCGGGAAAAGCCCTGCTGAAATGAGGTGGGGCAGACGGCTAACCACTAAACTGGACCGGTTACACCCTGACAGACTACCCTCCAATGCTGAACCGGACATTCCTAACAGGTCCTTCAAGATTGGAGACTTAGTTTGGGCCAGGAACTATGGACCGGGGGACAAATGGGTTCCTGCGGTAGTCACTGACATAATGGGGCCGTTGTCTTACACCATTGAGGGGGAAGGGAATAGAGTAAGTAAAAGACATATTGATCAACTAAGGAAGAGGGTTCCCGAAAGTGCGTCAGTCAATGGGGGTCAAATTGAACACAGGGGTAATACTGCATCTTGGCATAATCAGAATGACCTTCCAGATAGTGGTAGAGAAGTGGAAACTCAACCCTATAAAACTGTTGCAACCCCACAGCATTGTCAAATTGATTGGGAGCTGTTTCCTTTGGACAGGTCAGCCGTACCTGAACAACAACAACAACAACAGCCACAACAGCAATTACAATCAGTTAGTAGGGAAGCTTCAGAGCCAGTAACCCAAAATTCCAGACCCATAACAATCAGCCAGTCAGTTAACAATGACGTAAGTGGCAAGTCCAATAGATACCCATCTAGGGTCCATAAGCCACCCAAATACTTGAGAGATTACGTCGACAAATAACATCAACTGGGGGGGAAGGGGTGTTATGTCAGTAGCTTTTGTGCAAAGAAGGTTCCTTTGAAGCGGGAAGCCGGGGTGCAATCATTGGCTAACGTTGTAACGGCGGGATAGCCCGGGGTTTGGATTGGATACAGTTCAAACGGCTCGAGTATATAAGCCGGAGTTATTTTGACAGTAGTCAGTTGACCTTTGTGTATTAATAAACCCTTTTTGCTGTTAAACCTCACTGAGTCATTCGTCTGTCTGAACCTAACATCTCCTGTCTTTATAATTTGAGTGGGGTATGTAGATTTTTCTTCCTAATCTCTTCAACTTCTAACTGGAAGGCTCCAACCTTCCTGAATGGATTATTACATCTGCATTTCTAAAAGCTGGTTTCTGCTGAGTTGTCTGGCTGGGGGAGAGGGAGAAGTTTCTGTTTTTTAAAAGATCTTCTCCATTATTCCTTTGGGGAAATATATTCTGCTTTTTTAATATTCCCCAAAATATTTCTTTCTCTGGATTCTTCCCACACATCTTGTTTAATGGATCATTCTTACTTACTATTCCAAATCTCTATTTTCTTTGGCCCTGCGCACAACTGAAAAATTTTGAAGTGTTTTTGACCTTGCACAAAGAAGCACAGTTCTTTTATTAACATGGTCTCTTGTGCTGAGACTTCTTCATGACCATGAGAATGTGGGGCAGCTACTTTAAGAGTTGTATTAATTTAAAACAGTTGGATTCTTTTTTTAAAAGAAAAATCTCATCTATCTATCTATCTATCTATCTATCTATCTATCTATCTATCTATCTATCTATCTATATTGCAGGCCATAAAATGCTTTTACTCAAAAACAATTTTCAATCTATTCTCACTCTGGCTTACTATTTTTAAATCCATTTATTTTATCTACTGTAAATAAATCAAAATATTTTTTGAAAAAAAGTTAAACCATTAAAATAGCAGTTTAAAAATACAAATTTCCTTGTCACAAGAGCCTTCTGAAGCCAAGTTAAACAATTCAGAAGAAACAGTGTTAAAATCACTCTCAATATAGTTTAGACTTTTAACACACAATGAGGCCTCCAGCCAGAAGCCGTTCTCAGCTCCTTGAATAAATCATTATGCAATTTAAACATCATCTATATCTTTCACTTAAAAACAGGTAAAACAAAGAAGTTTTCAAGACAGTTGTAAAAAACAAACCGGCCAAGCCACTTATACTGTGAAAGAATTCTGCATGAAAAATGGAGTCAATCCCTATTGATACAAAGAAATTTATAATCTAATTTATCTACATATTTGGGTCTTGGACTAGGGAATCCAAGGTTTGAATCTTTCAGCCATGAAAAAACTAACTGGTACTCCAGTTCCCATTTCTCAGTACAATGTATTTCATAGAGCTGTTGTGGATAAAAGAGTAAATGTGAAACACATGAATTTTACTTTAACATCCTGGAGAAGGGTTGGGATAAAAATCTAATGAACACATAAGCAGGCAAGTTTAACACTATATATTTAACACTGCAAACCTAAACAAGACAGAAGAGAAAAAATTCCAATACCTTTTGTTAAAATGTACAATATAAAAAACACAGGGAGAAGATAAAAATCCTAACATAGACTGAACATTAATCAGTACATTTGAACACATTCAGTACACTGCTAGTAATAAACCCCAGAATGGAAGGTTACCTTTGTGCCTGAAATGTTGCAAGCTTTAGGATTCTTCCGATGTACTGATTATTTGGACCCATTGTCTGTTCAATCACTTCAAATTTTTTTTCAGCTTTCCTAAGGTTGAGGTTTCCAATAGCAAAACTAACCAAACTTGGAAGTTGTGGTAAAAACAGAATAGAAAATTCTGCATTCCAGAGTCATAGATGTGCAATGATCTATCAAATATCTACTGTATCAATCTAATCAATATCTGATTCTTATTTTTTAAAAACTGCCTACTTTCTTGCAAAAAGATAGACCGCTTGATATTGCGGTTAACCCACACTTTTCTTTAATTTAGTTTTTTTTAAAAAAAATAGCAAATTTTGAATGTTTTTTTCTACAATTAATAGTTATGATAATTAATTTAGCTGTAGCCTTGAAATCAGAAATGTAATGTTAAGTACAGTATATCATTTGAAATTTATGTTGGTCTTTGCGTTCTTTTAAGTTCCAAACTCACATATGCATGACTGGAACTAAATGCTTTGGCCTTTAAGATGGAAAAAAACGACAACCATGCTTAGCAATTTAATACTGAAGAACTTGTTGCCTTAAAAAGCACCAGGGAAAACATTTGAATAGCACAGTGTCTATAATTCCCATCCATTCCTAAACATGGAATACAAACAGCAAGTATTGGGGATTGGGGATTTCTCCACTGAGCCAAAGGATTAGGTTGCTGCAGTTATTTCTTGGTAGATGCTGTAGTCTACAGAAATCCTGGAACCATAATAACTGTTTTGGAACAGACTGATAGACTGAATTAAACTTCTCAGACTTGAGAAAAGGCATATTGTTCAGGAGAGCCGTGTGTAATCTCAATTTGCGTACCAAATGTTAATTTCAGTGCCATTCTTCAGTTATCTAAATGCCTTGCATGGTTCACATGCATAATTTTTTTTCCTCAAGGGAAAGATGCACTGTGAACTCTGATATGAATAGAAACATTTCTGGAGACAGAATTTTTTATTCCTTTTGAAAAGATATAACAGGAAGACCTTTTTTCAAGAAGCCAAAAAAAATTGATAACTTCTCAGTTATATTCCTTTGTTGGTAAGGCTAAAAAAAGATAACTTTGAGTTGGTATACATGTAAAACACATAAGAATGCACCATATTCAATTGTTAATATATTTCATTTCCTAAGCAAAACATCAAGGGATTTAAACCTCACATCTAGCTTCTATTCATGTTTTCTTTTTCTTTTTTTTTCTTCCAGACCTGGGCTCTGATTCAAGAAAAGCATACCATTCATATCTCCTTTTCTTTTCTTTTTTTTATAAGCAGAAAATAATAATAATAAAGCTCTACAGACATAGCCTGCATACTGCTTTTGAAACTGCACTAAGTACTTTCAACAGCAGCAAGCAAAGCAAGGTATTTCCAATCTGGTAATCCTCAATCCTTCAAAAGTAGTTTGAAGATAATGTGCAATATTTTTACTACTTACTATTTTAGAATACTAATGAAATGAAATGAAATGAAATGAAAAGCAGCAAAGAATACCATTCAGTAAGTGAGTGCCTCATGAATCTAGATCAGGGGTGTAAAACTCAATTTCATTGAGGGCCGCATCAGCATTGTGGTTGTCCTCAAGGGGCCAGGTGGGTATGGCCAGGGTGGGCGTGGCCTACTGCATGGGCGGGGCTAGAGTGCAAATGGCCTACTGGGTGGGCATGGCCAGCTCTACATCGTTCGCATCAAGGGTGCCTATGGGGGCCTGGGCAGGAGTGGGACAGATCTGAGGGTCTCTGGCAGAAGGAGGGTCTCTGGGCCAGGGCCAAGGCAGTGGGGGCCGTTCCCTCACTGATTCCAGGATGGCTTCGCGAGCCACATGAAACCACTTTGCGGGCCGGATCCGGCCCCCGGGTCTTGTGTTTGACATGTCTGATCTAGATTTATAAAAATCCCATGTCCCAGGCCTTTCCTTTGTTGTTGTTTTTTGTTTTCCTTATATGGCACATACCCTAAGCATGCAACTTTATCCCATTTTGGAACACTGGGTTAAACAGGATTCATAGGCTTTCATAACTGCTATTGGTAATTAACTTCTGAGTAATGCCATGTGAGATAATGAATACAATTTCTCCCCATTCATCCCCCCCAATCTATTCAATCTATTTTATATATTGGCATAATTAGTCAAAACTAGTCACTACTTTTATTATTCAACTATAGGGCATGAAAACTGTGAGAACCAGCTGGGCGAACAGAATTTCAATTGGTGTCAGAAGAGACAGACCAGTCCAGATGTAGAAGCTGTGGGAAGGAAATGTTTCAAAGAGATTCCACCTTAATTGGTTGCTCCAAGCCTGTCTGGAAATTTACCCTTACCGATTTTGTTTTTTCTTTGACTAGGATTAAAGATGCTTTTCTGAAACTTTTGTGGTTCCTGCTTTTGAGGTTTTGCCAATTATATGGGCTTGACACATGGTGTTAAGAAACTGGACTCAGACATTAGATAGTTTTCTGATCTGTTGACATCAGAGACGGAACATTTTGCCTTAGTAGGAAAAGCAATGGTTAGTCTCAAAACAACAACAACAACAACCCTGGCTTTCCTTATAATTCCATATTCTATCAACTGAAAATAATGTACAGAGAAGGATAAAGAAAAAAAATGTTCCAAACAGGTGCTCTCTGTCTAACTTTCCACTTGCCCAATAAGCACTATAAATTTTGAAGCCCAAGGTCTGGTTCAAAACAGGAAATACAGAATTAAGTTAGGACAAGTTCATTAATTTCAGCTGAAATTCTGGGTGATTTCTTTCTTTGCCTTGTGTTTCCAATCTCCTAATAAATTATTTTGTGTATCTAGGAATTTAGTTTCATTGGTTTTTAAAAGGGAATTTTCCATAATTTGGAAAAATAGATTTGAAATGGAGACACTTTCCCATGAGAAAGATGGCATACTTCACATTTACTATTTGTGATTTCAGAATAGTCACAATATTTTTTAAAAAGAAGTTCTTCGGTTTTTTTATCTTGAGCAGGAAGATTTAAAACATTGTTCTACTTCGTTTTAAGCAGAACTGAAGAAAGATATCTTTGGAAAAGCTAGGACTACTGAGAGGAGAATGTATGTGAAACTCTTTGGGCTCCAAGACAAACCTCCTAAATAGGGCAAAAAAATTAGAGATCTGTGTATCTCTTGGTTCCCATCTAAGAATTATCCAGATTTTTTTCACCCCAGCTATGAAATGTCTCTTCTCATTCCTCCAATTTCTTCACATGCAGAAAAGAGGAAAAGAGTAAGAAAAGAGCATCCAGCAACCATTATAGAGAAAGCTGTTAGGAGCAACAAGGGCTTTATTTCCACTGTATGTGGTTGCTAGTGAGAAATAGCTGACCCAGGAGAAGCAAGACACAAGACAGACTAGGAACAGCCATGCCAGGTCTTCTTCCCTACTATAGCACTCTTCCATTAGGTCTCCTAATGGAGCTCTGTGCTTGGGCTAAAAAAAAACCCAGATGACTACAGACCCAACAGTCCACATATGGTAGCCCTACCATGTCTGACCAGATTTGTGGGAACCTCGGGGCAAGGAGAAGCCAGCCAGGGAGGGTTCTAATAACAGTTGTCCTACTGCCTTTACTATATTTCTCTACCATTGAGCATTTTCTGGTCATATGCAAAGCCAAACGAAACCAAACCAGTAGTTCCTCTGTAGAGGCAGAGGGTGCAAAGGTGTCAAGAAACCTTTCCTTCTGAAAGACCTTGTGGGATAGCCAACATCCAGGAGCTCAAAGCAGGGTAAGACAAAAGTCCCTGCAGATAGGGCAATATGGAGAAAATGCGTTCTCCACAAAGCCACGGTGCTGATTTTAAATTATAGTTGCCTCAGTAATATTCTTACCCCTTGAGATGACATCTGCTCCCACCTTTTGACTTTCTAAAGGCCTTGAAAACATGGTTATGCCCAGTGCTTTTTTTGTAAAAGAAAAAGGTGCCGGAACTCACACATGTCATACAACCCGCCTTGCCTACCCTACAAGGTTCCATCCAAAAAAGGTGCCGGAACTCCGTTCTGAGCATTCTATGAGAAAAAAAGCCCTGGTTATGCCAAACTAGCCTTGGGCCTCAATGGTAGTGTGGCACTTTGGAGGTGGCTAATAAAGTACATAGCACCCCACCTTTCTCTGTGCGTACTTTGCTCTGTCCCTCTCCAACTTGCTTAGTTTTATTTTAATCAAGTTTTTTAATTTAAGATCCTTATTGTTTTAATGTTTTATAGTGCATTTTATTCAATGTCTGTAAGCTGCCTTTGGTTGGATGGGCAGCATGCAAATATAATAAATAAATAAAATATATTATCTCAATTGACAAATATAGAAGATAACAAATTTCACAAATGTAAAACAGATTCCGGAGCAATAGAAAGATTTTCTGTTAAATATTGGTCTACGTTAGAGTTAGAAGAACCACTTTCAAGAGGAACACATCAAAAGTTGCACTGTATGAACTTAAAACTTTCTGTGCACATTCCAGAGAAAATCGTATAAACACAAGTTAAGCTGGAAGTGGGCTGCCCAGGGTTTTAGCAACCTATAATTTCTTTTCTTTCTTTCTTTCTTTTTTTCTTTTTCTTTTTTTTTTTGCATCTACCTCAAAAATTACTTCAACCATACCACATTATTTTGGTGACACAGCTGCCAGAAATCAAAAACATAGTTCTCAGCCATTTGTAGGAATGCATGAAAACAACAGTGTTTGAGCCCTTGAAATAGGATTAACAGATTTCACTTAAAAGTGACCTCCAATTGTCCTTGCCTCAATGCTGCTGCTTAGCATCTTTGCCTGACCTTAATGCATTTTCACCTGACAAAACTATTATACAGCTTTTGGCCAGTGTACGTTTTTCCATCTTCTGAACAGTCTCATGTGTGATTTTATACAAAGACATAGATAATTCTTTTGTTCTTTAAGTGAACATTTTTGTAATGTATTTCAGGATATCTTTTTCAGGAGGTGGGAAAGGAAAGACACATGGTAAATAATTTCCCATGCTCCATTTCTCCTTTAGGTGCTTCCTTTTCACCTTTATGGGCCCCATATTTCAGGATCACATGAGTCAGCTCTTTCAAAAAGAAACTCTGAGAAGATATAGCAGATATGCTCTGATGAAGTACGGTGCCTTCAACAACAAAGATACTCCAATGGCAATGGAACAGCAAGATATGTCATATATCTTTTGCTTTTGAAGTGGGTTCATGTGGCCCGTGAAGCCATCCTGGAAACAGTGAGGGAATGGCCCCCACTGCCTTGGCCCAGAGACCCTCCTTCTGCCAGAGACCCTCAGATCTGTCCCACTCCTGTCCAGGCCCCTATAGGCACCCTTGATGCGAACGATGTAGAGCTGGCCATGCCCACCCAGTAGGCCATACGCACTCTAGCCACGCCCACCCAATAGGCCACGCCCACCCTGGCCATACCCACCCGGCCCCTTGAGGGCAACCGCAATGCTGATGCGGCCCTCAATGAAATTGAGTTTGACACCCCTGCTCTAGATCATTGTTTCTCAACTTAGCAACTGAAAGATGTTCAACTTCAACTTTGAGAATTCCCCAGCCAGTGTGCTAAATTTGCTAAAGTTGAAAAAACATGGGTCTAGAAGCTCAGGATGCAGGTATTTGAAAGCAGGCTAAAAAACCTGGCATTTAGGTAAGAGGTCTAGAACCTTATTCACCAGCAGCTCTGAAAAATCTTGGGTCCTAGAAGCTACAAGAAACAGGTGTGAGAATGCAAAGCCAAGTTCAAATGATATTAAAAGCAAGAATTTTCAGTACTGATTGTGGCTGCCTGAAGATGCTACAGCATTTCCTAGGCACTTAAGTGACTCTACAGCTCCTCTTTCTAAGCAGATTAGGAATTAATGTAAAAAAAACTATAGGTATAGACTGTAGCCTAAATTATTAACAGTAGAAATGAAAGAATAGTGTAGGGCTAAGAATAAGAAATAATATAATACATAGACCAAGTGGCATATGTCACATGATCAAATAGGTTTAAGATATGAGTACTCCTTCATTACAACCATAACTGACCCCAGAATTACGGTTGTAAGTCACTGTGTTTGTTTTGGGCCATCATGTGACTGAACCCAATTTTTAGAGTGGTGGTTAGGTGAATACCATGATGGTTAAGCAAATGTGGCGGTGTTTTAAGCAAATCCATTTTTCCTGGGACTTTTTCATCTTTTTAATGGTATCTGATATTTCAAAAGTAGTTATAGGTCACAGGGGTAGGCAACCTTGGCTCTTTTATGACTCTTGGACTTCAACTCCTAGAATTCCTGAGCCAGCATAGCTGACACAGGAATTCTGGGAGTTGAAATCCACGAGTCATAAAAGAGCCAAGGTTGCCTACCTTGTTATAGGATATAGCTGCTGTAACTTCTAAATCCCCCTTCATGGATTACTGCTTTGTCGTGGCGAAGGGGCTTGCATAATTCAATGAAGCTATGAGCTATGCTGTGCAGGGCCACCCAAGACAGACAGGTCATAGCAGAGAGTTCAGCTGTGGATGTATCTGGTGGTGAAAGGAAAGTCCAATACTGTAAAGATTTTTTCTTCATAGGAACCTGGAATGTAAGATCTATGAATCAAGGAAAGCTGGACATGGTCAAACAAGAGATGACAAGACTGAACATCGACATCTTAGGAATCAGCGAACTAAAATGGACAGGAATGGGTGAATTTAATTCATATGACCATCAGGTATACCACTGTGGGCAAGAATCCCTCAGAAGAAATGGAGTAGCCTTCATAGTCAATAAAAGAGTAGGTAAAGCAATACTGGGATACAATCCCCAAAATGACAGAATGATCTCAATTCGAATCGAAGGCAAACCATTCAATATCACAGTAGTCCAAGTCTATGGCCCAACCACCGGTGCTAAAGAGGATGAAATTGACTGGTTCTATGAAGCCCTACAGCACCTGATAGAACTAACACCAAAAAATGATGTCCTTATCATCATGGGGGATTGGAATGTTAAAGTAGGAAGCCAAAAGATAACCGGAATAACAGGCAAGTTTGGCCTTGGAGTACAAAATGAAGCAGGGCACAGGCTGACAGAATTTTGTGTAGACAATACGATGGTCATCGCAAGCACTCTTTTTCAACAACCCAAGAGACGGCTCTACACATGGACATCACCAGATGGACAACACAGAAATCAGATTGACTATGTACTCTGCAGCCAAAGATGGAGAAGCTCTACACAGTCAGTAAAAACAAGAGCAGGAACTGACTGTGGCTCAGATCATGAGCTTCTTGTTGCAAAATGTAGGCTTAAATTGAAGAAAGTAGGGAAAAGCACTAGGCCACTCAGATATGAACTAAATTATATCCCTGATAAATACACAGTAGAGGTGACAAATAGATTTAAGGAATTAGATCTGATAGACAGAGTGCCTGAAGAACTGTGGATGGAGGTTCACAACATTGTACAAGAGGTAGCAACTAAAGCCATCCCAAAGAAAAAGAAATGCAAGAAAGCAAAATGGCTGTCTGGGGAAGCTTTGCAAATAGCTAAGGAAATGAGGGAAGCAAAAGGCAAGAGAAAAAAAGAAAGATACACCCAACTGAATGCAGAATTCCAGAGAATAGCTAGAAGAGATAAGAATGCCTTCTTAAATGAACAGTGCAAAGAAATAGAAGAAAACAATAGAATAGGGAGGACCAGAGATCTCTTCAAGAAAATTGGAGAGATGAAGGGAACATTTCATGCAAAAATGGGCATGATAAAAAACCAAAATGGCAGGGACCTAACAGAGGCAGAAGAGATTAAGAAGGGGTGGCAAAATTACACAAAACTATACAAGAATGAACTTAATGTCCCTGATAACCACGATAAGGTGGTCACTGACCTCGAGCCAGACATCCTAGAATGTGAAGTGAAGTAGGCCTTAGGAAAGCTGAGCAAGAACAAAGCTAGTGGGGGTGACAGTATTCCAGCTGAGCTATTCAAAATCTTAAAAGACGATGCAATAAAAGTGCTACACTCAATTTGCCAGCAAATTTGGAAAACTCAACAGTGGCCACAGGATTGGAAAAGATCAGTTTACATTCCAATTCGGAGGCTCCAGCTGGTGCAGAATGCAGCCGCGCAAGTGGTGGTGGGGGCTTCCCGATACTCCCATGTAACACCTCTACTCCGTGAGCTGCATTGGCTTCCGGTTGTCCTCCGGGTAAGATTCAAGGTGCTGGTTACGACCTATAAAGCCCTAAATGGCATGGGTCCGGGTTACTTACGGTAGCATCTGCTGCCGGCATCAACTTCCCTTCGTCCAGTGCGCTCCCACAGAGAGGGCCTCCTTAGGGTGCCGTCGGTCAAAGAGTGTCGACTGGCGGCCCCCAGGGGGAGGGCATTCTCTGTGGGCACGCCAGACCTTTGGAACCGTTTACCGGTGGAGCTCCGGATGGCTCCCGACCTTCGCTCCTTCCGACGTGACCTAAAAACATATTTATTTGAACACGCCGGCCTGGTCTGATGGGTTTAGGGGTATTTTAACATTTTGTATTAATCTATTTAATTGGGCTACTGTGTTTAGTATTTCTTTTAATTTTTATATATTGTATTTTATTGTATTGCCCTGTACACCGCCCTGAGTCCTTCGGGAGAAGGGCGGTATAAAAATTAAATTATTATTATTATTATTAATTCCAAAGAAAGACAGTGCCAAAGTATGTTCAAACTATCACAACATTACACTCATTTCACGTGCTAGTAGTTATGCTTAAAATCCTACAAGCTAAATGCCAGCAGTATGTGGATCGAGAACTACCAGAAGTATAGGCAGGATTTCGAAGAGGCAGAGGAACTAGAGATCAAATTGCCAACATATGCTGGATCATGGAGAAAGCTAGGGAGTTCCAGAAAAACATCTACTTCTGCTTCATTGACTATGCTAAAGCATTTGATTGTATGGATCACAACAAACTGTGGCAAGTTCTTAAAGAGATGGGAGTACCAGACCATCTTATTTGTCTTTTGAGAAACCTATATGCAGGTCAAGAAGCAACAGTAAGAACTGGACACGGAACCACTGATTGGTTCAAAATTGGGAAAGGAGTCCGGCAAGGCTGTATACTGTCGCCCTGCCTGTTTAACTTATATGCAGAGCATATCATGAGAAAGGCAGGGTTAGATGAATCAAAAGTTGGAATTAAGATTGCCAGGAGAAATATCAACAACCTAAGATATGCACATGATACCACTCTAATGGCAGAAAGTGAAGAGGAACTAAAGAGCCTCTTGTTGCGGGTGAAGAAGGAGAGTGCAAAAGTTGGCTTGAAACTTAACATTAAGAAAACCAATATCATGGCATCTGGCCCTCTCAATTCCTGGCAAATAGATGGGGAAGAAATGGAGGTAGTGACAAATTTTATTTTTCTGGGCTCCAAGATCACTGCAGATGGGGACTGAGCCAAGAAATTAAAAGACGCTTGCTCCTGGGGAGGAAAGCCATGGCAAATCTAGACAGCACACTAAAAAGCAGAGACATCACCCTGCCAACAAAAGTGCATATAGTCAAGGCTATGGTCTTCCCAGTTGCAATGTATGGCTGTGAAAGTTGGACCATAAGAAAGGCTGAGCATCAAAGAATTGAGGCCTTTGAACTATGGTGCTGGAGAAGACTCCTGCAAGTCCCTTGGACTGCAAGGTGATCAAATCTGTCAGTTCTAGAGGAGATCAACCCTGAGTGCTCTTTAGAAGGCCAGATCCTGAAGTTGAAACTCAAATACTTTGGCCACCTAATGAGAAGGACGCACTGGAGAAGAGCCTCATGCTGGGAAAGATTGAGGGCAAGAGAAGAAGGGGAGGACAGAGAATGAGGTGGCTGGATGGAGTCACTGAAACAGTAGGCGTGAGCTTAAATGGACTCCAGAAGATGGTAGAGGACAGGAAGGCCTGGAGGAACGTTGTCCATAGGGTCGCGATGGGTCGGACACGACTTCGCAACTAAAAACAACAACAACAAACTTCTAAATCAGTTTGTAACTTTGGGGGGGGGGGAGGTCCAGTGTAATTAGACTGGTCGCTAAGTGGCTGCTCATAAGCCCAGGACTACTTGTACAATCTTTGTATGTAGGAGATAGCTTGTTCTATCCTTGGTATTTCAGGTGGGGCTGGAATTCAGATTTGAACTCTTTAAAGAACTGCTTTTAGTCAGTGTCAACAATGTATGGGATTAAACATCAGAGTCATATATTCACAGACAGCTTCCTGTATTCTTACAGTATATCAAACAAACCTGGAAGCCTACATATCTCTGATTTTGTGTCAATAAATATTTCATGGCAAAAACATTTTGACTCTTATCATTTGCAATGCAACATTTCAGTGCAGCAGAACTGATCCAGGCAATGAGCAGTTTTATGTCAGCTGTATCAGGTGAATTGGTTTTTTACAGAGAAGAAAATCCAAAGACCTTTCATGTCATCATGCTGGTTAATTCTGAAATAGAATTTCCATGTGATAAGTGAACAAGTATTTCACCGAAATGTTGGCCAGTCATATTTCCCTTGGCTAACATTCCCACTCAGAATATCACACCTGTCATCCAAGGAATCAACTGTTGAACCAGAGATGGGCATGCCCATGTCATCATTTGAAATGTCCCTGACTGCTGGGAGAAAATCACAGTGATGAAAAAAGAAATAATGTCTGCCAGTAAAGACTTAATAAATTACTTTTTAAGTTCCATTCCAAATTCAGCTCTTGACTAAGATGGCGAAAATAATATCTACCTCTGTTACTTTCCCTAGTAGTCAGAAGCCTACTAGATGTAGAGATACAATCTCCAATACCACATTCTCATTCATTCTTATATTATATCTACATACGGTCAACTTAATTTTTCTATACAACAATATGTGATATTAGTTCATATTTTGATATGTTTTTAGCATTTTCATCATAATTAATTATTAATTAATTATATATTTGTATTCATCCTCTCCATTCATCTTAAGTCATTCCACTCATCTTTTACTTAAGACAGAAAAACCCACTCACTTAATAAAGTATATGTCAGAAAACAAGAATTGCACTGAAATAGCAGGCTTTGGTGGCATATGCAGCAAGATGTGATGATTTAAATAGCAATACATATGCAGCAAGCATCACAGAAATCTTGCCTTGATATACTTGCATGCTGAGATGTGAAACTGGTACATATTGTGACACATATTTCTTCATGCTTCATAGAACCATATGGTAGGCATGGTGATGCTTCAGTATTTTCTATTTAATTTCTAGGAAAGGTGATTGTAGAATTGTGATAAATGTATTAGGCTAGGCTATCATCGGACACTGTGTTCTAATGTGTTCACAGTTTGTGTGACAACATGCCCTTTTGAGAAATGAAGACAGACTTTTTTGTTCCTTTTATAATGCTAAATAGTATAGTTCATGAATTCACCTATGCTAATCTTCTGTCTCCAATAGCAACTAATGCTTTGTATGAAACAGGAAGGCCCATCCCACTGTATTGTTCATACAGAGTAAGCAAATCAATTTTTGTTCCAGAATTTCGGTGATCTACTTATACCATGAAGCAGAAAATACAATTACTCTTATTCAAGACTAGAACTAAAGGGGATGGGTCATTAGGATCATAATTTAGACTAGAATATAAGTGAAATCCTAGGAAAGAAGAGACAGGAAACAGATGTCATAATTTCAATGAGCCATCACAAAACCTCCCTAGTATTCTTACATTCCTACTGGCCTTTCCCAGAACCTAATGATTCTCATTTTTATTTTGCTTACTGCTTGCTGTTTCCACAGTTGCTTACTCTGCTTTTCTTCCTCCTTGTAGATGGAGATCTGCCCCAATTAAATAGTTCACATTAAGTAGTGAGTTCACATTAATTTCACAACATTCCATATTATCATGAAACACTTAGCTACATCTTTCCTTTCTGATGCCTTGGGGAAACAGTGGAAGTGGAAGTTCAGGACAAGCCATTCAAGAGTTCAGCTGTAGAGTCCTTGGTGCTCTCTGAGCTTGGCTCTTTACCAAGATTATCCAGCTTGGTACAATGATTAGAGCAAGAGCTTACAATCTTCTTGAAGCTATTTTGCAGATTTCTGACTATAGTTTCTAAAACTTTTAATTTTGAAATTAGATAAGAAAATTGCTTTAGCCCAGTTTTTGACTACATTTGCTAATTAGCTCTTTCTATTATTCCTCTCTTTGAATATCTACGACACTCATAGATTTGGAGACATTCAGACTAAACCGTGAAAATAGCATGTCTTTCTGAAGAATAAGAAGACAGAACCAAATGCAATGCAATTAATTTTATAAATTGGCAAAAGCTAACTTGACACTTAATACTGGATTTATTATTCACAGTAAACATTAGTAATCAATTGCCCAAAGAACTGAACAAAGCAAACAGAAATAGCTGAATAGAAAATATAATATAAAAATTACAAACACTTAATATAATTTAATATAATGATTATATGCAATGAAAGACTGCAACTGCAATTGCTTTGACCACTCAAATACCACAGATTTAAGTAATAAAGAAAAGGCTGTAATACATGAATTGCATACAAATAATTCCAGATTTAATTCCTGGTCCCTGCAATTAATAAGATGAGACAGCAGGTGATGGAAACAGACTGGAAAAAAAACCACTGCTGGTCAAAATAGACAAAACAAAAAGCCCTGCTCTTTTAAGACAGATGGCAGGCTGAAAGTTTCATTCTTAATACAATTTTAACATCTGTGCCAATCTTTCTCATACTATGGGTTCAGTACCTCTTTTGAGTCTGTGAGACAGAGACAAAGAGAAAGAAAGCAATGTAAATGGGTTAGTCACATTTGAAAAAAAAGAGTTGATCAAGTTTGTACAGGAAATTAGAGCATTATCGAAATTAGTTCAAAAGATTAGGGTTTTTTTCTACATAAGCTTGAAAGGGCAGTTGCTGTATTGCAGTTAGGGAACTTCTGCAATTTATAAATTAATATTTAATTACTGAATGTGCTATATTTAGTTCTTGCCCAACCCTAACATTAATGAAATAACTTGTTTGATTCATGGGGAATCGACCACTTACTTGCCATTTTAGGAAGTTGAAGTACTGCTAAGTTTAAAAATCACTGATTTATGCTTCATTTAAATATGTCATGAGAAAATACCACCCAATATTTCTGTAGATACAAAAGTGGATTTCTTTGGCTATTTCCTTGAATATATGAAAGGACATTTCTCCTTTCAAATTAGAGGTTTACTTAATAAATCTACCTGTGATAGATTGTAGATTATCTACTTTTGGAGACATAACATCACTATCTGTTTAGGTCTCTTCGTACAACATATGACTAAAATATATATGTAATAGGCCAGGGGCCCTAGACTACTAGCCACATGCTCAACAAATCATCTGCATGGCAAACCAATTTACAGAGCTGAACAGAATCAAGTTTATTTGGATAACTGATGTCATGTATCAGGTTTGGTGAGTTCCAAACTAAAATGTTACAATATAATTTGTTGGCTTTATTTAAAAAAAACACAACCCTGAAGCTTCAGAACTTTTATCAAAGTCCACAAAATTCCTTTGCAGTGAGACAAAACATGGTTTTAAGCACATATTGTTGGCCCTAAAACCTAGATACCATACCATGCATTTTTAGCACTAAGCCCACTGAACTAATGAAAATGTAACTATATGCAGTGGTGGGATTCAAATACATGAACAACTGTTTGATTCTCTGTGTGGATGCTGCTTTGGGAAGTCCATTCTGGGCCTGGGCAACAAAAAATTAGCTACCGGTTCTGCCGAATTGGTGTGAACTGGCTGAATCCCACCACTCAGTATAGGCAACACTTTTGGATATTACTTTGGAACAAGAATTACAAAGATTGAGTAACTGAATCAGAAAGTTTCTGTTGTAGTTACAAACTGACAGATTAGTGATCTAGGGCAGAGGTCCTCAACCTTTTGGGCACCAGGGACTGGTTCCATGGAAAGAAATTTTTCCACAGACCAGAGAGTACATGGTTTTGTGTGCTGCCTGCATCCTGTGGATGGGGCTTTGCTTGTTTGTGCGGACCGGTTGCTGGCATGCTGCAGCCCAGTACTGGGGGTTGGGGACCCCTGATCAGCCACAGTAGTGGCAAGAACACATTAACAATATTATATTTAGTCAAATAAATCTTTTGGGGTTTAATGTTTGTAAGGACTGTATGTGTATGTCCTTCCAATACCTTCAGTGAAAAATCTCTCATTTAGGCATTATACTAGTTTTACTGGTAACAACAAGCCTGTTTATCTTTTAGTTGCAAATCTGTTTCTGTATGACTTCAGATAATAGATTTGTTTGAACGGGAAGAGGGGGAAAAAGTTCCTTTAGACCAACTGATTATTAACTTCAACCATCCTAGAAGGTTTAATCATACACTGTGTACAAAAGGACAGCTGTGGTTTGAACAGGAACAGCTAACAGGGAAAATAGCTTTCTGTGTTTGCATATTAACCAAAATCTCCTAAACAGCATTTGTGGACTTTTGAGTCACTAGATTTCAGTCAATAAATTTTGTCATGAAACAAGCTGCTTTTAAAGAGATAATATTCAATACTGATATTACTTGATATACATATCCCATGTGCTTTGTAATATTATATATATATATATATATATATGTTTTCGTAGATTCTCGCGGGTGTCTGTATGTGTAGATCTAGAGTCTCGGGTTTCTTCCCGCGTTCCTTTCATCTTCAGAAAGTTGTGGCGACGTTTCGACGAAATCCCATCCGTCATCATCAGGCCGGAGTGTTCCTCCTGCTGCTTCCAGGAGCAATGCGTGGTCTGGCTGTTCCTTTCCTTCCAACTGCCGGTGGGGCTGTGTTCTGACTGGGTGGAGGCGTGGCTGCTTTCTGATTGGGTGGGGGTGTCCTCCGATTGGGTGGAGGCGTGGTTGTCTTCTGATTGAGTGGAGGCGTGGCTGTCTTCTGATTGGGTGGATGCGTGGTTGTGGAAGACTATCAAATTACTGAGCGCACTAATATAGCAAACAAGGTGCTCATTAAGTCTACTGTAATTTATGGCACCAGTTATCACACAATGAATTTTGAGCGGAACTGCAGAACCTGACAATGTTATATGTTGTAGAAGAGTTGGTATCTGAAATAAGCATCCCTGATAGAATTGTCCTGGTTCTTCTGGGCATCTATGCCAGGGGTAGGCAACCTTGGCTCTTTTATGACTCGTGGACCTTCCATCCTTCCGAGGTAGGTAAAATGAGGACCCAGATTGTTGGGGGCAATTAAGCTGACTTCCCAGAATTCCTGAGCCAGCTGTCATAAAAGAGCCAAGGTTGCCTACCCCTGATCTATGCAGTAATGGTGAGATGAAGGTAATATGAGAAGCAAAAATAAACTGCCACATATGAATCAGAAAATATTGTTACATGTTTAATTAAATTGGAAGTTAGTTTCTAAAAGAAAGTGGGTTTAAATTGTCTGTGAACTTCATTGCAAAAAACTTCCACAAACATAGGGCTGCAGAAGAGGACTAAAAGTCTGGAAACACAGATTACAGTAATCAGTGTTAAATATCTAAGTCTTCTTGAATTCTTTTATCTTGGATTAGCCCATTCCACATTCCAAAAGATCCATTTGTTTGCTTTAAACCTTCTCTCCTCTTCTGTTATATAAACATATATATTTACTAGGAAATAATTAAATGGTTTCCATTCTTTGTGGCAGATGACTCATCCTCTCCAGCTGAGTTTGGGGGAAGTATCACTTCCAATGATAGTATGTGGGTTCAGTTTTGAATTCTTAAATTTCTCCTCTTATAAGCGTATCAACAAGGCATTGTCTGTATATATCGTGATCCACAATGTCTTAAGGCTACAAATCAGAAATTATGTTCATGCCATAGTTTTAATACTTCCTGAGAAGATAAATCTGTGTATTGTGTGTACTGTTTCTGATTATGGGGATTTGTATGAATTATAAGGAGAACTAAGGAATCCTCAGTCCATGCATTTTAAGATAAAAAGGAAACCTGGCTGATATTGTTATATTTAAAGCTTCTTTGCTTTTGATGGAAGCAATCAACTGATGAAACGTATTTTCTTTTAGGACAGAAATACCTTCCCATTGGGGAAAAACATCCTCTCTTGTAGCAAAAGAGAGCAATAACCCTTTTATTTTCTTCTTTATGGGTAGACTGTATAACTGTTGAGGCATGCCATATATTCCTTCCTTAAACTGTTTAGTACAGTCTAAGCAGGATTTTGCACCCAACACCAAGGCTTTAAAGGTGGTTGCAGAGGCATAGGCGCTGGCACAGTGGAATCAAATGATGAAATGTGCATGTATTAGTTGTAAGACATAATAACAAACAGGTTTGTTTTAGATCACACGACACACATTTTATCACTTGAGTATTATTGTTAGAAAGAAACGCTTATAAGTTGAAGCCTACTACCCTGTGTGTTGCCACACACCACAATCTGCTGTGCTAACAAAGCTATCCCTTGCTAAGGGACAGGAAGCTTTCTTTCCTCCCATCTCACACTGCAGGTAACTTTCTGCAGGTTAACTCACTGTCCCCAACAGAGACTGTCAGTTTGCCATATTCAGCCATGAACTTTGCAGTTTTGATTGGCATTTTTTTAAGAAATTCTTGTATTTTATTCAAAGCAGCATTGGCACACAACTATTCAAAACAGAGTGATGTTTCTATGTAGCAACTGCATTTAATATGCATTTTGGGCAGGAACAATGCTGCTGCATTTGTGGGAGCAGTGGGTGGAATCAGCAAAGAGAAGCTTGTTTAATAAAGAAGCAATTCTTCATTGCAACATTTATAATGTCACATTCAGCTTCAGGCTGAGGAATTAAACAAGGCTTTATTCTGATCAAGTTAGCAAACCAGAATTTTCCAAGTAATTTTTTTTCTGGTAAAATTGTCAGCTGCATCAATTAGTGAACAAACCAGAATCCAAATGGATCTCTCTAATGTAACTACTTTGAACATCTAAACATCCACCTTCTCCTATCTCTGTAACCAGATGCATTGGAATTATAACTCAGATAATTCCCAGATGGCAAGAAATAGTGGGAGTTATAATCCCAACAAACTTGAAAAGTGAAGTTAAGTGAAGGTAAGTCAATCTGTAGAATTTCACACAGAGGTCATGCATTCTTCTTTCCAGACATACCAGAAAGGTGTCTGTGACTTTCATGAAACTGCCTTCAAAGCTTATTGAGGAGTGAGTTTATTATCTCTGCCCACATGTAGTTTCTGTTGTTCCTTAAACAGATGCCTAGCTATCCAAGTAAAAAGGATAACGGAACTGCTAAAACCAATAACCATGCAGTTGCATAAGAGCTATACTGTTATAGAGCAGGGCTTTTCAACTGCGAGCACCTGGCTGGTGGTACACGGTGTCACCTTCCTTCCCCCCACCCACTCTGCTCCTTCCCAGGTCACTTGCTTGCGGGGAAGTCGGCGACAATGTTTGTGTTGAGCCCCATGGGCCCGACACACAAAGGAGGCGGGAACCCCAGCGCTGGGCTGCCACCTCCCTCCCAGTCTCCTCACTGGCTGGGGCCACCATTGGGAAGCTGTTGACCTGCCGGGAGGTCTCTGTGGACTGGAGCCCATCGGCAGAGGTTGGGGCCAGCTGTACGGAGTCACGAGCTGATCAGCAACCCTAGATGCAGCCTCCTGGGTGCATGGGGTCGATGCAGCAAGGACGGTGCATGGATACAACTTTATTTCCTCCCAGAGGACACTCCCCAGGGCCAAAGGAGCGACCAGGGTGAGGTGGGACCGCTGCATCTTCCCAGAGGGAGGGGAGGGGAGGGGGGATGTGGGGGAAGTATGTATGCCGCCGGACGGCAGGGCCCCAGCGAGAGTGGGCTTCGCCCGGGACGGTGTGCATACCCACCCCTGGTGTGCCACATTCAGGAAAGCAGGGGCGTGAGACACAGGTCCATGTGGCTGGGGTCCTGGGAAGGCTGCAGCAGGTTGGACCACCCAACCAGCCCACCTGTCAGCCAGGAAGGCGAGATGCTGGTGGTGGCTCTCGGTGCAAGCCAGTTTCGGCTCTGCCTGCCTCAAGCTGATCTTTACATCAACCTTCTTCCCACCCCTGCCCCACTTCGGTCTCCTTGTCACAGGCATGCCGCTTCCCTTCATCTCGGGGGGGAGAGCATCAGGGGCCTACCCCCCTTTCCATCAGTGGAGTTCCGTGTTCACCTGGGATGCCTGGAATGTGTGGAGAGGCTTTGGCACCGACCTTGCTGCATCAACCCCATGTGCCCGGGAGGCTACATCCAGTAGAGCACAGGCATCTTTGCCTCTCTGCTTTGTTCTGCTGGAGAAATCCCTGTCTTTCAAGGGAGGCAGAAGTGATTGCCTTTTTGCAAGCGGGGCAAACCAGGGAGAGTGTGTGTGTGGGGGGGGGGGAGAAATCCCTGGCTGCAATTCCTGTGCAAGATTTCCTGCTTGCAAAAGGGCAATCACTTCTGCCTCTCTTGTAAAGATGGATTTCTCCGTCGGAAGATGCCAGCAATTCTCTCTGCTTTGTTCCACTGGAAAAATTCCTGTATTTCAAGAGAGGTAGAAGTGATTGCCCTTTTGCAAGCAGGAAATCTTGCGGGTCTCCACACAAAGAAGGAAAACCCAGATGCGGAGGCAAGCCAGGGAGAGTGTGTCTGTGGTGGGGTGAGGAGAAATCCCCAGCTGCAATTCCCATGCAAGATTTCCTGCTTGCCAAAGGAAGGGACAAAGAGGGAGGGAAGGAAGGAAGGAAGGAAGGAAGGAAGGAAGGAAGGAAGGAAGGAAGGAAGGAAGAAAGGTAGGGACAATGGGAGGGAAGGAGAGAAGGGAGAAAGAGGGAAGGAAGGAAGGAAAGGGAGGGAGGGACGAAGGAAGGGACAAAGAGGGAAGGAAGGAAGAAAGGAAGGAAAGAAGAAATGTAGGGACAATGGGAGAGAGGGAGGGAAGGAAGGCACCCACCCCAGTCCCACCACCCTCCACCAGAGACCCATGGATTTCCCCCACATACACAGGCACCCTGCAACCTGAGTGATGAGCTGGCCACGTCCACCCCCCCTCCAGCCATTGACTTTGCTTGTCAAAAAGATGCAAAAGATGATCACATGACCCTGGGACACAGAACATCATAAGTATGAATCAGTTGCCAAGCATCCAAATGTAAATCACATGACCTTGGGGATGCTGCAACAGTCATAAGTGTGAAAAATGATCATAAGTCACTTTTTTCAGTGCAGTATATAAGAATTATGGTTCTCTTTATTCCCAATCATCCTGATTCCTAAACACATCAGCCAAGAGACACTGAGTCTTTTATGATCTTCATTCAAACACCTATAAACACTTTTGTTTGGTGAAAGACTGCATTAAAATTTTATCAGATTTTTGTAAAAACGAATCTAGTATAGAAAAAAAGAGAAGAAAGAAAGAAGATAAAGTGCACAAAAAGGAGAGTAACAACTAAAGATGACATTTTGGCCTTCTTTTCAACAGATATTAACAAACCCATCATCTTACCTTACTCTCAATTATTCCACAAATACCCTCCGACCCTTATTTTATTCTTGTTTTTCAATCATTAAATTTTAGTCATGTTTCATCACTCTTTGGAATAAAAATTTTTAATGGACTGAAAATGGGATAGTTATCCCTAACTAGCTAATTATAGATATTTTAACATTTCAAAACTTTTAAAGATTTCAAGAAAAATAAAGTTTGCTGCAAACAACTGAATTGCAATACAATCAGAAAATGTATTTGAGATATATTTGGCCAATTGTTTTATTGACATTTTAAAAATTTGAAGAAAATATAGAATATGAAACAGAAAATTAGAATTTGTGTTGCTTAAAAGTCAATTCTCTCAAGTTTAAAGAACAGTTAAGTATGTTCCTTTTATTTTAGTTTATCAAAACATGCTTTTTGGTCTATTGGATACCTCAGGAAATATTTTAAAGGATTAGTTGTTGATTTTATGTTGTGGATGCGATAAATGAAAATACATAAATGTACATTGTTGTCCCTTAGTTACTTATTGGTTGAACATTGTTACTATGGTACACTAGGTTCTTTGAAAGAAATGTTTGTATGTGTGTGTATTGTTAGGTTTGTTGTTGTTGTTGTTAGTTGCGAAGTTGTGTCCGACCCATCGCGACCCTATGGACAACGTTCCTCCAGGCCTTCCTGTCCTCTACCATCTTCTGGAGTCCATTTAAGCTATAATCCCCTAAAAATGTAATACTTTCTTCATGAAAAGCTTTATATTTGTCATGCTAAAATGGTTGCCAAAAGGGGAATTATATATTCCTGGAAATACACTTGATGTCAAATACCAATGATTGATTTGATGAGATGTATCAACTCTAGCCTTTGAATTAAATCTTCATTTCTATAAAATAAATACTGAACAGTATGATTCTATGTAGTTAAGGGTAAATTTATAATTTAAAAATGATTCTTTTATAGATGTAATTGTTATTCTGTTTGTATTTTTGTATTTTATTTATATTTCTCTTGTTTTATCAATTTTGCATGTCTTGTTTTTATTTATTGTATATTCACACACTTTAACTAAACTATAAGAGGGGGGGAAATAAGCTAAAGGAACACATAAATAAAATGTATGGAATTCATTTCAAAGATAATTTATTTATTTCCCCTAAACACCATAAAATCATGTTCTGATGCTTGCTTTCCATTTCAGGACCAGAAGGGTCTTTTTTCATTCTATATCAAAGATTGATATCTTGATAAAGCACTTTCTGAATCAAAGATTAATATTATAAAATATATGGCTCAGTCTTTTTTCTGAATGTCCACAGAAGTTTGCAATGTTGTTACTTGTGATTTTGATGGTCAAGCAGGGAACCTAGGATTTGTAGATTAGTAGTATTTAATCTCTTCAGTCAACTGTAATTATCTATTCACCCTTATTTCTATTTTTAAATGAAAATGTGGTAGATGAAAATTTCTAAATAAAGTTTTTTTAACCTTTCCATTTATGCTTCAGTACTAATATCTTTGGAAAATGTCTTGGTTCCTTCTGGATGAAACAACACTGGATCGTGTCTAATAGAAGCTTCAGGTATTTTTAAACTTCTTTAAATTTGAATCTAAAAATAAAGACTATAGAGGGCTTTGTGTGTTTGTAGATATATAGAGAGAATAGAGAGGCAGTCATTAACAATCAGAAGAGAAGCTTTTTGCATATTTTAGGGTGTTTTTTTTAAAGTGTTAAAATAAAAGCACTTTTGCTCTGTT
Source organism: Vipera berus (assembly GCF_964194415.1). Taxonomy (NCBI): domain Eukaryota; kingdom Metazoa; phylum Chordata; class Lepidosauria; order Squamata; family Viperidae; genus Vipera; species Vipera berus. Next base: position 37,332,297 of record NC_138206.1, read on the forward strand.
TATTTTCTTACTTTTCTGAGTCCTTCATTTTTATAACACTCCAGCTTCCCTTGATCCTCACAGCAGCCCCATCAGGAAAACCTGACATAAAAGCTATGGTATGGTTCAAAATGTCAACCTTTTACCTGAGAGATGAGTTATCAGTACTTTGCAGTACACAGTACCACAATGTTGTGAAATTAAGGGCATTTTTTAAAAGTTTATAAAGCACCAGGGCTATCATGATACTTAATGGAGAGAAACACATTTACATGCAGGAATTACTATGGAAACCAGCCAAACAGTGTTAGTTCATTTTAACTAATAGCTGAGTGTGGATGATTGCCAGCTGGTCAATGCTCAGTTGCTGGTCAACAACAGTCTCCGATATCAAGAGAAGAGGCTGTTAAATTAACAAGTTAATGATCATGACGTAGGCCAAAGAAAGACATCTGTAATCCAATCTAATTGCTTCAATTGTTTTGTCTGGTTTTGCTATGTGACTATCCCTCAGTTAAATTATTTCCTTTCTTTTTGTAACATTTCTCTTTTATTTGCTTTAACCCCTCAATTTCATATAAAATGGATTACAGCCAGGAATGCGTTCAACCTCTTCAATAAACTTAAAAGTTCATGGTTAAAAAACTCAGTTATGATTAAATAGGCCTAGCATGAAATAACTTTAAAAGAAGAAGAAACAAAAGAGGGGAAAGTTCATTATGAACAATGAAAAACAAAAAAGCTTATAATATTGCGTGAATATATTTTCCAGTGAATATATGGTTCTTGGGTCAAAACCCCTCTCTCTTTTAAAATCATTCTCACACATTATAGCATTTTATAGGATCTTTGTTCTGCTTTATATCTCTTCATTTGGGTCTAATAGTTTCAAATATGTTAGAAATGCTTATTTTATGTGCTTAAGGAAGGGGATATGTCCATAGATAATTTATTATTTGAAGTGATTCTGTCCTGCCCTGCAGTAAGAAAAAAAGTCAGGAAAATGCTCTTGAACTAATAGTACAATAAGAGATATTTTGTAGCCTGTTGTGCTTTTGTAGTTCTTGTCCTGGTTATTTAAAACTGCAAGACATCTGAACAGTTTATTGCTGTGTTTTGGCCTTTTCTAACAAATGCTGATACTGGATAATACTGGAAGGAGAGCAATCTGATTTAAATAGGTATAAAAGAAATAAGTAGTATCCATTAGCTATTCTAGGTAATTACAAAAACACAGTATACTAAAGGTGCTTATTGAGGAAAGGTCTGTTGATTTATTAGCCTTTATTAATTTAAAGTGAAGAATTAAAAGATTTATGATACCAATGTAATATTTAAACTTTATTAATAATCTTGAAATGGGAATATAGTTGTTATATGTATGTCTCATTGTTGTTAATTATTCATTTTATGGACTATTCCCTATTTAGATTGCAATATGAGAGATGTCAGCTGATCTAAGATTTAGATTTAGATTTAGCTTATCTAAGATTCAGTCCTATGTGCTTTTTTTCTAGATACGAGGACACATATCTATTGATTGTATATCAGCTGTAAGATAAACAAGCTGTGCCTTTTAAATAATTCTATGATTTTAGCTCTTTTTCTAAATTTACATAATTGTTGTCCAATTTGCTGAATATCCTTGAAAGACTGGCAATCCTTTTCATCTGAAGTTGATCCAAGAAAAATAAGTATAGGGTCATTAAATTTAAAAAAAATGAAACTGTCATTTCCAAATTGATTTGCTTACAAACATAAATATTCTGTATTCTTTTTCTAAACAGGATTTAGCAATAAGCAATAAGGGATCTGGGACTTGATGGGATTTAGTTAGCAGGGAGAAATGTTAAAGGATCCAGTGTAGTACAGAATATAGGCCAAAAAAAAACATGAAACCAACTTTAATAAATTTAAAAACAATAAATATGTTAAAGTGACATCCTGTTGAAGATAGTAACCTACAACATGCAATTTTCATTCCTTAGTTCCACAAAAGCAACCTGGACCTGATTTCTTTCTTTGTCCCACCCACCCCTCTCCAAAAATATCAGTCACTTCTGCTAATCTTGAAATACTAAGAAGGGGAAGAGGGAAAGACATAACTATAATCCAGTCAGTTTCCCCTCCAGGAATGCAAAAATCGCATCCCAATCAGTTTTCCACCCTCTAACAGCACTTCACCCTTTAAACTCACATAGACAATGAAATAAATTGCTATCACCCTGCCATATTCTCAGGACAGGTTCTGTTTATTTGTCAGCTATATGTACATACCAGTGGAATCCACCCAGTTGCTAAAGCACCTTTCCTTTTATTTCTATTTAAAGCCCACAGAAATCTGTGGAAGGATGGAAGCCAATATTTTTGTAACCACATGTTGTTTTCATCTGTAAAGTTTGGTTTGACTTTGGGTCAGGAGGCATGGTAAAGAAGAGTTCCTACCAATGGGAAATTCCTTCACTCAGAAGCTTAACATTTTAAAGAATTCCAAACAAAGTGTCATTTCACTGCTATTTCAAACATACCACAACTGAGGTGTAAATAAATCAATTAGTTTCCAAGCATTAATGAGTTCATGCGATCATAAAAGGCCCAGGACTACTTTCACACTGATTCTGAATCCTTCTCTGGAGATGGCTATTATCATCACATTTACCTACTATTAAAATAACACCTACATTATTGAATAAAAAGAAATCAGACACATGGAAAAATGCAAAGATATGAACTAAATTGTAGAATATTTATAGTACACGAGATAATTTCTGCATGTATATATACAGTTTATAAAATTAGGGTTTTGCTTTCTAGAGGAAGTCAAAGACCATAGCTTTTATTGATATTTGAAACAGAAGAAAAATGGGTTAAAAATGTATGATAAAATTAGCAAAGAATATAATATTGTAACAATATACAGGTGGATTGATGGGAAAATATATAGCTGAAAGGGCTGAAATTCACATTATGTTAAAATTTAAAAGACAATTTTCACAAAACAATATACTGTTGGTACATGAAACCAGAAAAAAACATTCTAGAATGTGTAAATTATGTTTCAAATGTGGAAAACATTAAGAAAATTTTTATCATGCTTGGTAGATTTATAAAAAGGCTAGAAAATTTTGGATCAAAAACTCACAATGATGCCAAGAATTTTATAGATTAATATTCATCTGAAGCTATTTTTTCTGCTGAAACTAATAGACAGATAATTAGAAAAGAATTATGGATGATTGTTTTGTATGTTTTGGAAATATCTACAATGAAGGAATGATTGATAAAGATAATAGAAGTTGCAGAGATGGCAAAATTGACTTACTTGATTTGGGAGAAGGCAATAACTACATTTGTTAGTGAGTGGAAACCCTTTATGGATTTTTGGTGAAAATGGAAAAAACGAACGTGGTTTTTGGATTTCATTAGTAGAAAAAAAGAGAATATGGAAAGACGGGAAGCTTGATATAATTTTACAAAGAGGATAAAATATGAATGCATTTATAACTGCTGTAAGGAAGATTGGAAGACTTTCTTTCTTTCTTTCTTTCTTTCTTTCTTTCTTTCTTTCTTTCTTTCTTTCTTTCTTTTTCTTTCTTTCTTCTTTTCTTTCTTTCTCATCACTTTTCATTACTCTTTTTCCTCTAAATTTGTATTGTTTTTACTGTTAAAAATCATCTTTAATTAAAAAAATATGTAAACAGAAATCTCCATTTTTGTGGGCTCTCAGTTTAAGGCTGTAACACAAATTCAATTATACAGGGCAGGGGGGCGCAAATTTTCAAGTAGGTGCATTCACAGTAAGCCATTAAGCATATCCAAAGTTCTTAACTATCCCTGTTCTTTGAACTTGTCAGTCTGAGTAGCAAAGTTTCAAAGGAATCCTATCCATGTTTTCTTGAATACAGCAAAGTTTCTGATCTTATAGAGATGCCCCTTCAAACAACTGAATGGAAATTTTCTTCAGACTGTGATACTGTCATTCAGAGTATGGAAGTAAAGAAACCTGTGTTGCCTTATGTGTAATTCATGTGTAATTCCCCTGTTCCTGACTTCCTTGTGGTGTTCCAGATGATCATCAAACTTTCTAGCAGATTGTTGAAAGATGGGAGAGAAACTCCCAGGAATTTAAGGCTCAAAATGTTTTGTGTTAAAATGATTTTAATTTATTTTAAAATATTTTAATTTGAATAAATAAAAAGAGGTAGGGTCATTTAAAAAACCCAAATCTAGAAAAATTCTTAACATTTGCTGAAAATGCACCCAAGAATTGACCATGCTTGAATACTGAAATCCATACAGTGTAGGAGTTTGCTTTCTCATAGTCCTCTTGAGTATGTACACCTCGTGGGTGTTAAAATAACAGTTATAACTGCACATAAGAACACACAACAATTATTTAATGTCTCATTTTCTTCATCTGTATCTAGGAAATAGCTGACAGTTGGAGGCAGGAAAATAACCTTAAATAACCTAGTAGTTGTCTATTTTCCCATGCTTTTAAGTGATTCTGGATTAAAATGTGCTTCCTGAAGATGCACCAAACCTCCAAATGTGGGGTATGTTAATCATAGATGCTCTGACCTCATGCCTCAGTGAAACTTTTCTTTACTACATGAGGCAGATTTCCTTTCTTATTGCACATACTTTATAAATAGCACTTTACCAAAGGAATGACTCCTATTAATAAAGCAGAGAGACTACTGAACTAAAAATATATAAAAAAACATGGAACCCTACCTGGCAACCGGAATCAAACTTTGCAACTCAAGAGTTATCTCTCTCTAATTATTGAAAGTTGCAATTAGAACTCTTCCTTTCACGTATTCTGCTTCCTGTATATCGTTTCCCGTTGAGAGAGTCCCAAACAGCTCTTCAGCAGTTTGCTTAACTGAACAATTGCATGCATTAAGAATATTACAAGGCTTTTGCAGTTGTGAAATCTGGATTGCATGTATATATTTATTGATTTTATTTTAAATTTCCATTTTTGTTTCCAAAGAATCTCCAAAGAAACTTAAACATATTGTAATTCAATATTATAACTCTGAGGCCACTTCTACATTGTCCATTCTCCAATTCCCTCAAGCTAATCTGAAGCAACTTTTTTACACTAGGATTATTTGTTTGTTTGTTACATTTGCATGCCTCCCAACTCACTCTACAAAGCAACTCTGGGTACCTTACAATTAAAATCTTAAGTATGAAATATTTACAAGATTAGAGTCAAAACTAGGCAACCAAAAGCAAGAGGGTACATTGCAATGTAGAACTGTGTTGTTTCCAAATCCCATTGGTAAAGAGAAACATTATTTTTAATGCCCAAGGTAAACAGGTACAAAGCTTTCTATTGCAAGGTATGTTTATAGGTCTGCTTTTATTCACTATAAAATGCAAGCCAAATGGAAACACTGCACCAGCATGGTAATAAGGAAGACCGTGGAGAAAATTTTGCTGCTGCTGCTGCTGCTGTAATTATCCAGTTGTGAATTATTTGTTTTTTCTAGCAATCAGAGGAAGTGGAAGAGAACGCTTGTTTCTCTACCTTTAGAAAAAAACTGAGACCTGTTTTCAACCAACATTTTGACATTGTTTTTAATTATGTTTTTCCTTGTTTCATTTTATTTCTGTTTCCTGTCTTTATCATCCTGTGGGACAAAAATAAGTAGAAAAGCAGGCTGGATGGCATGAAGTTCCATTATGTCCAATATCCCATTGTAAGGCCCAGAGAGAGAGCAGAAACACATTTCTCAGGAATTAATGGGAGTACATACAATAAATAATGTAAATTGCTATTGTATGACAGAGACAGCAGCTAGAATGAAGGGAAGGAGAAAGAGATTAAGATTTCCTTTAAAATTCAGCAAGGCTCAATTATATCTATTTCAAGCATTGGATGGAAAAATAAATCAAGAACAAAAGGATGAGAATCTGAGACAGGTCACATATCTGCCTTCTTCGCTTTATGAAGCTGAGAGATTAAAACTGTCTCCTTTTTTATTATCAGTCTAGCTCTTATTACAGTTGAGAAGCAGTATTGGAATTTTGATCTCTACATATCATATCACCATATTATTGAGGTTTTCAGCCAGGTTGTTGGGCAGTGCATAACAAATATGTACTGTATATCAAAAGAGCATTTTAACAGCAAGGTCCTCCGTTGATTCTAGAGGCTTTCTTCCCTCAATGGACAGACTAAAACTATTGTCAAGTATTTGTTTTCTCAAAGTAATCAAGCAACAAAGGTAGCCAAATGCTGAAAACTCAAGTCATAGATTGCATTTCCTTTGGGGGTGTTTCATAGCTCTTTGCATTAATAACCACTTTAATCTTGGCTAGTAGATAGGACGACAGAGGATGAGGTGGCTGGATGGAGTCACTGAAGCAGTAGGCGTGAGCTTAAATGGACTCCAGAAGATGGTAGAGTACAGGAAGGCCTGGAGGAACGTTGTCCATAGGGTCGTGATGAGTCGGACACGACTTCGCAGCTAACAACAACAGTATATAGAAGCATTGGTTGGTTGGCTCAGTCATCCAGCTGTCTTTCATCCTGAGGGAGGATTAGAACTCTGGGTTTCTAATCTAACATCTTAACCATTACTCCTAACTAGCTCTGAAATTATATTTAGCTGGAAGTAATATCCTCTATCAATAAGAAACAGGTATTGTCACTGACATGTTCTTGCATTACTTAAAAAAATAGTTTAGTGCTTTAACTGGACATTCATAGAACAAACTTCTTCCTTTCCACATGCATTCTTTTATTAACTAAGTATTATCCACATTTGCAGGTGACACCAAGCTGGCAGGAATAGCCAATACCCCATAAGATAGACTCAAGATCTAGAAGGACCTCAACCTACTTGAACACTGTGCCTTCTCTAACTAAATAAAAAACATTGGTGAGAAAAGTAAGGTTTTACACCTAGGCAAGACAAACAAAATGTTCAAGTACAGAATTGGTGGAACCTGGCTCAATAGCAGCAACTGCGAGAAGGATCTAGGAATCCTAATAGACAGCCACTTAAATATGATCCATCTGTGTGCTGCAGTATGTGTAAGGAATATGTGTAAGGAGTGTAATAGCCACTATGTAGGACTAACAGGCAGAAGTTTAGCAGAGTGCACCATGAACTAGCAATCAGAAGACATAATGAAAACTCCTTAATTTCACAACACATAGATAGACTAAACCATAGTTTTAACTGGAAAACTGTGAACATCCTAGTCCAATCCAAATCCAAAAATTCTAGAGAATTCCTGAATGCATGGCATGTGGACAAATCAACCATCAGTAGAAACATAAATTTCATTTACACACCATTCAAAAAAGACAATAAAAAAACTAAGAAACAAAAAGACCCAGACCATATCCTCTCAAGCAGCCAACACTCAGATAAGCAGAGATTAACACTAGACAAACAATCAAGGGCAAAACAATAACCTAATCAAGGAACTACCAAGGAGAAAACCAAACCACCACCACCAATGGCAGGAGAAGCTACTATATATAAACAGTCACTAGCACGGAGATGTTACCTAATGGGTAAAGAAATGTCTGCAACCAAACAATCAAGCTCAGAGAGAGCTCTGAGCACCAAGGACTCCATGTCTATCTTAATAATTAACTATTCTTACTTATCTTTTGTATTTTTTGTATTATGTTTATTTTGTGTTATCTTCTATAGAATGCAATGAAGTGAAGGGGAAAGATGAAAAAATATTAGTTTATCAAAGACAAGTATTTACTGTAAACAAACTTGTAAATGTTAAGGAGCAAACTTAAGAGTAGATGCATTTAATAAAGCCAAGAGCTTCTTTAGCTTAGCATTCCATGCTGTGGGTGGGCCAAAAAGATATTATGGAAGCCAACAAGCAGTACATCAGCATATTCATGCTCTCCTACTTAAAATGCATTTCACTGAATTCAATCAAGGGCATTTCCTGGTAAGTGGAGATAGTCTCAGTTTTGTTTTCCAGAGAAATACTGTATACCATGATAAGTGGCTTCTCAATGTGAAAAAATGTATTGGCCACAGTATCTCAAGAAATTTCAGCCTTATTTTGAATAAAAAAACCCTTCCTATGCATTCCAATTATACTTTGCCAAATAAAGTTCAATTCAGTTCAATTCAATTTCAAAAGTCCAACAAGTTGTTAGGCCAGCCAACTCATTGAAAGGCTACTTAAATTGTGATGTTGAATTGTATCAAGCCCATTTTTTATTGCTGTTGCTTGAAGAACTATAGGACAGTCAACAATTTTATATGTTCATCCATATGTTGACCAACCCTATAAAAATAAATGTTTATCGGTTTGGAAAAATTATACACACACATTCAACAAATACATAATACATATATATGCCAACAGACATTTTTCTTTTCTTAAATAAAATCTGCAGGAGAAGTCACTGCAATTGTTTTGCATTTTATTGATATTCGTCCTAAGAATAAACAACCAATTCACATAAACTAAGTTGGTTGTTGTTGTAACACAATTGGGTTCAAAGTACGCTACGGGTTAAAAGAATTATTTATCTTCATATCCATTTTTCTAAACATAGGTATAGTGACAATGTTCAGATCCATTTTATTATACACATTCCCTTTAATTTATCTGAAGCATGCCTACCCCACTATATATATTGCAGTTTAAATATTGGGGGTGTACAAAATAATCAGTTGAATTTGCACTGCTCATTGCTCTGCATTCATTCTATTTAGTGTCCCCAAATTAATACAAAAATAGTAACAGTAATACTTAGAAATCAAACAAGATTGTAAGATAAAATAGGCTGTAAATTCTGGGAATTTCTCATTTGTGACTTCATTTGGCACCCGTTAATGGCCAAATACCATGGCAAACCCAACCAGTGATATCAGCCACAGTAACCATTAATTATTTCCTCTACTCCAACTCTCTCAGCAGCTTCAAGCAGTGGGAATGAAATGCTAGTTTAATTTCTGACAATTTCTATAAATCAGCATCACTGTGAAGTACTGCAAGAAATTTGACAATAGATGGAGTCATTTGTCCAGTGCCAGTTAGAAAATTATCCCATAACAAAGTTAACTTACTAGTTTTGCCCATTAAAAATAAGGACCTAGAAGAGGACACATCCAAGCTATCTACATCTACTCAAATAAATGATTCAGATAGTTAATTATAAAAAAACCACAAAATGAAAGAATGAAATATACAGCAAATAACATTCAGAACACAGACAATTTTAATTGTTGGTCTGCTTTACTTAGAAAGACCCTAAGATGCTTTTTCAGCACAAAGAGAACTGCAAAATGGAAGAGCCACAGATACTGTTTCTTCTAGATGCAAAGGCCTTTTTGCCAATTTAGATCAAACTGTCAATATATCTTTTGTAAGATCATTTGACCATTGATCATTTTTTGATGGGTGAAGACTTACAAAGAAAAAAACATTAACTACTATTAGACTACTGGAAAAATCAGACTATTAGAAAAATAAGGAAACAGAGCTAAATTATTAAAAGCACCATAGAAAGCAATGTAGACTATAGGAATAGGCCAAGGCTATTTCTCTTATACGTAATTCTTATTTAGTGACCACAATTAGAACTAGTAACTTGATTGTTAAGCAAAGCTAATCACTAAGTGGAAATGGAACAGTGCTTATGATCTTATGTCAGCTTTTCTTTGTTTACAGAGCTATGAAGATGGTAAATGCAAGGATTGGTCGCAAAGTTGCTTTTTCATTACCATCATAACTACGAATGGCTTATCTGAGGTAGTGGCTAAATGAGGGCTAACGTACTTTATTTTGAACTGCATTTTATCTCAAAAGTTGTGTTGTCTTCAAGTCTGTTAACTCTTAACAGTGGTATAAAGTGACTGTTTCAAAAATGTATTTCACTAAACGCTGTGAAGGTACCCAAATGAAACTGAGGAAGGCTAGTGCCCTCTGCCATCCCTGCTCTTTTCTATGTAATTTTACATATTTTGCCCTTCACCCTTTACAGTTTATGGACCTTTTTCCCCAGCTCCTAGTTTGAAGCAACCCAAGATGAATCTGATTACATCAATTTTCACATTACAAACTCAAATCAAATTGGGCCCTTTGCTCATCAAATCTCCAATTTGAATGTAATCAGGACTGATTTTCCCAGGAATTGTTTATAATTATGCAAAAATCTCCTTCATTTTAGTGAGTTTTAGTATGTTATAACCAACATTCTTAGCCCATTTCATCATACAATTCAGTGAGACTTTAATATTCATATCTATTCATGGGATTATAACTAATGCTTGCAGCAGCATTATTTTAATGTATCTGCTGCTGACAATGTTTCCTTTCATAACAAGGCTAGATGCCAAAGCACATTGTTTCATTTTTTTGGATTCCTTCACGCCCTGACACAAATAGAAGTAATTTCCTGAAAGTTAGAAACAAAAACCATCAATTTCATTTCTTCTCACAGATCCATCTTCTTTCTTACAATATAATGGCCTTACATTACTATACTTGGTGATTATATCCTCTACTATTATATTCAAAAATTGGGACAGGGGGAGTCTATATCTGTAGAAGGGGCAATGCAGAACTACAGATGGTATGCAGATAATAAGCCTTATTAAGCACAATAAATCAAGAAATGACCATTTTAAAACAGGCACACTTAGGCAAGCATATATATGCACAACAGAAGAATGAAGAAAAAGGTTTCTCACTTGATGGATAGAATCAACAATATGTCACATGCAAACGCAAAGCATCAACTTTAACACACAAAAGTCACCCTGGAGTGTTGAGATTTTGAGATAAGAAATTGGGAACAACTTTTCTACTGTCTGCCAGCATTAAATCCTATATGCTACCTTTCCCCAGGCTTCTAAGTACTTATCTCAAATGGTTATAAAAAGTAAATAATAAAAATAGGGTGGGGAAACAAACTGGAATAAGAAAAATTCTACTGAGGCAGGACATATTCAGGTTGTGCTATAAAAAGTCAGCTTGAATTTTCATGGTATTGGTAGAGCTAAGGCAGTGGTGGGATTCAAATATGTGAACAACCAGTTCTCTTCCAGACTTCTGGAAGTCTGTTCTGGGCCTGGGCAACAAAAAATTAGCTACTGGTTCTGCCAAGCTGGTGCAAGCTGGCTGAATCCCACCACTGAGCTAAGGAGAAAAATGGAAGTTAAATATTCTGTTTAAATAAAGCACTTTGTATGATCCCTAATTCCTACCTTGATCAGGTAATCCTTGACTTACAACATTTAGTAACTCTTTGAAGTTACAATGGCACTGAAAAAAATGATTTATGAGCGTTTTTTACATCTGTTACAGCATCCCCATGGTCATGTGATCAATATACCGATGCTTAGCAAGTGACTCATATTCATGACGGTTGCAGTGCCCAGGGCCACATGATGACCTTTTCCTACCTTCTGACAAAGTCAATGGGGAAGCCAGGTTCACTTAACAACTATATTACTAACTTCACAACTGCAACCATTCACTTAACAACTGTGGCAAAAAAATGGGGCAAAATTCACTTAACTGTCTCGCCCAGCAACATAAATTTTGGGCTTCATTGTGGTCATAAGTCAAGGACCATCTGTATTCCTGGACTTTGATTAGTAAAATCCAAAGCATTTTCCTCTCTCTTTGCTTATAGATGGCTGAAGAACAGTGGAAAGGCTAACTAAGAATGCCTTGGGTTGTCAAAAATGTGCCCAGAGGTTCAACCTGATTACTAGTAGCAATATTTATAAGTATCTTTTACTGGTAACCCTTGGAAGAAGTAATTTGCCAGGGAAGTTTAAATTACCATCTAGCAATGGGTTACTCTTAGAGCCAGTTTGGCTAAGTCACCAAGCTAGAAACCCTGAGACTTTAAGACTCTAGATCACGGGTGTTAAACTCACGACGTCACGTGACATCTCGCGACATATTGCAACTTCCCATTGCCTGCTGGCAATGGGGAGGGCACAGTTTTGGCGTGACGCATCCGGCCCGTGGGTCGGCAGTTTGACACCCCTGTCCTAGATATATTTAAAATTACAAACATGAGGGTCCCAATATAGCTGACTTACTTTATCATATATGCAAGAGTAACTCAATCTTTAAAATGTTTAATGTTACAGAATGAGCAATTTCGACTATGATGAACATTAAACTACAAAGCTTAAAAAGTTGACTGGCAACCAATCTTTGAAAATAAATCTTAGCTTAATTCCAGAGAAAAGGTAAGCGCAAGTGCTAACCATATTTAACAGAAATGAAGTCTCATCAAAGTTAGTATGATTTTATTCTGACTAAACAGGTTAGGACTAGTCAGTCAATTATTTGAATTAATCAGGCGTCTGTCTGAAGACTGTGCAGATTGTATTTTCAGGAAGCTGTGAAATGCAAGGAACAAAAAAAGGGCTGTAGCCAGTGTGGAATTCAGCTGGTTCGCACCACTTTGGCAGAACCGGTAGCTACTTTTTTTGTTGCCCAGGCCTAGAATGAACTTCCGGAAGTGGCATCCACACAGAGAACCGTTTGTTCTCATATTTGAATCCTACCACTGGCTGTGGCAGAGTAAAGCTGGTCTGCTGGGGCTACAATGCTGTTTTGTAAAGCTGCAACACAATCAGTTTAGGTTAATGGTTAAATTAAATGTATGCAAAATCCAGGAGCAACAATTTACAGAATTTAATCTGATAAATTTCTTCTATAACAGAGTATTTCTCAGTTCTCTTACTATCAACTCAAAATGTGTTTCCCCCCCCCCGTATAATGTTTAAATGTATCATTTAGACCTATTATCATGAATAGAGAATGAATCCTGGCCTCATCCAATGGCTTTTTTGTGATCTTCCATTGCTGCTTCAGTTAATGCTAATGTTGACCTTGGCTGATCCTAAAAAAGTATACCTTGTCAGAGAATATGAGGCTAATAATGTAGCACCCTTCTATATTCTTATAAACTGGAAGATCACAGGGGGAAAATATGGCAGCAAAGTGTTTCAGCAAATTATTTGGAAATAGAATGACTCGTCTCCTTGTGCCCTAGGCTCCAAACTAACGATGGCTGTTTTAGTGACAAGTCATATTTTTTAAAAGTGCCCAAACATGTACTGGAAACAACTCAGTGTGAGGGTGGAATATAAATTAGCTGAAATTAAAGTATCATTTGAGCTTATCTTGAGTGCTAGTGACTTCATGGATGTGTCTGTGTAATTTTATTGACAACAGTATGGAAGCCTTTCACCATTGCCTTCATTTGGGAGATGTGTAAGGTGTACCTTAAACCAAGCCCCTCATTTATTATTTATATAATAAATTGTCTGTAGGTCCTGGCTTTTGGTATACCACACATATGAGTACACTTTCTACTGTAGTGAACATCCCTGGCAGTTTTCCATGCAGGACTGCATTATGTTTCAGACTTAGACTGAAATTAAACATGTTCAGCTAATTGCTTCATTTGTTATCATGTAACAACAAATGTTTTTCCACAAATTTTGCTTTGGGATGAAGTAAAACTTAAAGGAAAAATTTAATGTTCTGTTCTTGAATTCTGAGCAGCTGCCTGAAGAGTACAAGAATCTGAGACTTCTGTTTTCTCCCTGAGTCCATCCTCCCCCCCAAAAAAAAATGTCAAGGAGGAACAATGTGCCATTTTTTCACAGGTAACAATGCGATATTACCCTGTATTAAGTATAGGAATACTGGAACATGAAAAGTGAATAGGAAGCACTAAATTATTATTTACTAAATTTATGCAGAATGCCACCAACTCTCAGTGACTTTAGGCTGTTTACAAATGATCTAAAACATAAAAATAAGAGAATAAAAACAGCAAGAAACAAAATAATTGTAGAGACTGCCGAATCACAAACAAAAGAAAACCACTCGCATTAAATGGAAGCTTCAGTCATTTCCACCAAAGGCCTAGGTGAAGAGCCAGGTCTTCAGTCCCCTTAGAAATACCAGCAGAATGGGAACATCCTTCAACATCCTAAATGCCAAGAGCAACTCATTCTCTGAATGAGTATCCTTATATTGTCAAAATGCACAAGAAGGAGGACAAAAAAAAAGATTTGGATAAATTGCAGCATTTGCAGAAGTAGGCAACATCTATGATTTGAGATGCCCATTCTGAAGATGAAAGGGTAGAGGAGGGCTACACGGATGATCGTTGGACTGGCCATCCCACCCAGTGTTAATTAAAGAATAGACACTTCTGAATGACATGTTGTATAAATCAATCATCAATGTAAATATATTATGGCCATGTGCTATGTGGCAAACTGCCTGCTGGTCTTCATCAGCTCTCTTTCATTGGCTGTGTTAGAAATGGTGGTACTGGCTGCCTTAATCAAAGGGCTATCATCCCCAGGCCCCCAGACACAATACTTAAAAGATAGGCAGCATAGAAACTGACTAACTTTCTCATGGGGACAAATGAATGCAGTATCCTTCGCTTATTCCAGCTGCCTGCCTGGATTCCTAGTAAGAGCACTCAGTATTGCAATTATTTTGCTGCAGTTCCAGCTGTATTAGATTGATATCAGTAATGTTTATGACTTAGTTTTTTTTATTATAGAACCCAGGGTGCATGCATAGAATTCCCGTATAATTTTCAACATAGGCAGCACAGATAAAGCACAAGTATATTGGCTTCATCAGAATTGTTGTCATTTGCCATATGATAACCTGACATCCAAAGTAATTACCCTTAGCATGCATATGGATTTCATTGCATCAAACTAATGACCAGCTTTTTAAAAGCTAGTTCTGCCGGAACACTGTTTCCTGTTTAAGGGAATTTATAATATATATGCTACTGTAAATATAGCATTTGTGCAAAGGAAAACTGGATAATGCATTCTTAAGAAATCCAAGCAAATTTGTTTTTTCCTCTGTAGACAGAATTTGTAAGAGCTATGCTACAGAGTTCTCACTGTTAACAGAATCAACTGATCATATACAATATATGCACATACACAACAAAACATTTCTTACAATCGAAAACATAACTAGCTCATCAAACCTTATGAAAAACAGCCATCTAAAAAAGAATGATCATGATAATGTTTTTTCTTGGCTTGATGTGGAATTACTAAGATATTAGTAGTAGACAAGATATTATTATATCACTAAATATTATGAGGTTGTAGTTCTTTTGCCTTTGAAGCAATCTGGACATCAGGAATTATATGAATTACATCAGGCATGTCAAACTCGTGACGTCACGTGACGTTGCGCGATGTATCGTGACTTTTTCCCTATTGCCGGCAATGGGGTGGGCGCGGTTTCAGTATGATGCATCCGGCCCGCAGACTGGCAGTTTGACATGTCTGAATTACATAAATAGGTTTAGATATTAATGTTGTATTATACTGTATATTGCTCCTATCCAAATTAAATATTGGTTTAGTTTCAGTTCACTTACAAATTAGATATATATTACAAGACACTGACTTAAACATAAAATCATATTTTCAAGAAATGTCTAAATAGACTTTTACATTAACTTTACAATGAGTGTAGCATGGCATGGTTGTGATAGAAACTGTTATGTTGAGATATTTGCACCGCTGAATAAAAATTAAAAACTTCAGACATCAAGTTGAAGATAATATATCAAAACATGTTGTAGTATAAAACTATAGGAACTGAGAGGCAGGGGCAGAATCTGATAGTCTAAGAAAAAAATAAGAATTCGTGGCAAGTTCTGGCATGTCTTCACCAAGTAATATACATTTCTTGATAAATCCACCCAAGGACAAGCAGTAACTGGAAGCAACCTTGTTTCTAGAGCAATGGGAATTATATTCACCAGTGAAGGGACAGACTGAACAGACTGTTATATTTCTCTTAAATAATTTTGCACAGCATATTAATTTGTATAAAAAGAAACAACTAGAATAAATTAAAGGTACCAGTGTAAGCCATCAGAACAAAACTGAATTACTGTAATACTTTTGTTAAACGAACTTGCTTAGCAGTTGTAACATTTATCTGAATGTCCAGAGAACAAACTACTGTATGACATTTTAAAATCGTAACTTTATACAGCCTCTGCCCTACAGGTAGTCTTCAATTTACAACAGTTCATTTAGTGACCATTCAAAGTTACAAGGGCACTGAAAAAATGACTTATGACCGTTTTTCAGTTACGACTTTTGAAGCATCCCCATGATCATGTGATCAAAATTCAAATGCTTGGCAAATGGTTCGTACCAGTTTTGAGATTCATTGTGGTCGTAAGTCAAGGATTACCTATATTTTTCTACAATTCAGTTCGAAGTGATAGTTTTGACCTTTAAAATCCTTCATGGCATGGGGCCGGGTTATCTGAGGGACTGCTTATCCTTGATTATATGAGCCTGTTTCATTAGATCTAGCAGAAAAAGCATGTTATGGGTCCTCTCTGGAAATGCCCTATACTTGGCAGATCCCAGGATATAGCTCTTCTGTCCTGGTGATCACTTTCTGTGGAGATGCCTGCCTCTCTCCCAGTGAGGTTGGCTCCATCCTTCTTGATATTTTTTTGAAGTCTCCCAAAACCTGGCTTGGGGGTGGTGAGGATTTGTGAGATCTTGAGGTGGCTCCATTATTGTTATTAATATCTACCGTTTCTTAGTCTTGTTATTTATTTATTTTTTTTAAAAAAAATAATGGTTTTTAAACATTTACTGTCTTATTATTTTGTTATACATCACCCAGAGTTGCTTTCTGTCAACTGGGGTGGTCATATACGTTTTATAAACAAATATTTTCATCTTTTCCTTCTTGCGTTGTGAATAGCTTGGCCGATCTTGCATGTTTATCTTAAAATGTCAAGTCGTAGCTGTAAAAGACAGAAGTGTGTTGTACTGTATAAAACTCTGCATCTTGATTTGGCAAGGTATTCAAATGGCAAAATTAATTTTGTGGGATTCATGATGCATTTGACTGCATTTGTCTGGAACAGAATTTTCCAGGTGCCCAACAAAATAATTTTAGGAGCTTTGACCAAGGGGAGCCCAACGAGAGTAGTAAAGTTAACCTAGTCTCTGTCTGCATTCTTGCAGCCTCTTGTGAAGACGGCCGGAAAAAAAAACCCCACAGCTGGATTCAAGTGGGAGTGGGGCTCCAGCAGACATCCTTTTCCTGTCAGTCTGAGCGTCGTCCAACTTCTGGACGGGAGGAGAACGAGGAGGGAGTGAAAAAGCCAAGAGTTTTCTCTCTCCTTCCACCCCCCCCCCACCCCGCTTCTGTCTCGCCTTTCTTAAAACCCAGGTCTATTTTTCTGCTGATGTCGGAGAGATAAGAAGCTGACTCAGGGTGAAGAACTGTTTGCTGTTTTCCTAGCCTTCGCTTGGCAGAAAATCTGTCCAAAGTTTGTCAGTCTGAAAGCAGCACCCTTCACCCCGCTCCGGGTGCATTTTTCGAGAGATTTATTTGCATGATGTCACCGGAGAGTAATTCTAGTGGGGAATTTTTTTTTTTAAGTCACCAGCCAGGAATTGTGCCTGTACAGTAAGTGGACTCTCTATTTGCAATGCGCCCTCCAGCGATCGGGTAAACAGAAGGTGCCAGTGGTGGCTGATAGGAAGCATGTGTCATAGGAGGTACTGCACCTTTAAAGTCACTTCCAGGAGGTCTTGAAGGAAAACTGTTCACCGGACCAAACGATCATTCCCATTACAGAGCCGAACACAAAGACAATGGTCTTTCTTCCCCACTTAGAAAAACTTTAGCCAAACTTCAACTACCGGGTATAAAAGCGCAGTTGTATTTTCTGGAGCGCTTTGTAGTGTGTGCATGGATGTAATTTGAAGTTAGTGTAGAACCGAGATATTCTCTCTCTCCTGATACTCCGAAGTCACTATTCGGGACCTATAAAACGTTTGCAGAGCGATCTGGTCAAAAAAGGCTTTTTCAAACGCCTCTTACATCTACGAGAATACGAGCAGGAAATTACAGTTTCTTTCTCTCCCCCCCCCCTTTTTTTTTCAATCGCCTCTTCGGTCCTGCCTTCTAACTCTTTTTCCCCGAAGGGAACGAACCATTCTAAGGGCGGGAGGGGGTGCCTGGCTTGCTTCTTCTGTTGGAAAAGGGAGGTGGGGGTACCCTAATGGGCGGGACTGATTGTTGCTTCGGTTCAGCTTGGAGGAGGAGAAGGAGGGGGCTGGATCCTGTCCGGCTCGGAAGGACAGACTCCGCTTTAAGCAAGTGACGGGAAACGAGTTTCTGGAGTGGCTGGAGAGAGAAGGATGCATAACAGGCTCGAGGACGAAGAGGTGAGTGTGGATCGACGCTGGGATCTGGGCAGCTTTTGTCTTGCGCGCGAGCGGAGGATCTGACTAAGGCAGCTTCGCCAGGAAAGGGAGTCGCTTGAGAAAGGATTTCTCTCGCTTGAGTCCGCGGAGTCCGGAAATCGAGCAAGCAGTGCCGGAGGAAACGTTTAACACTGGTCCCTTGTTTCTCCCCCTCCCCCTCCATCTGCCCTCTAGTATTACTATTTTAAAGCTCGGACTATATATATATATATAATATATAACAGCTTTTATTTTCAGGAGGCAGCCTGTTTTGTCTGAAGTGGGGTGAACGTTTAGCTGGGCGGTGCTTTCCATGGATTAAAAAGAAAAAGGATCTTTCCGTCCGTTTCTTTTAAGCAATCCGGGATGCTTTTATTTTATTTTTTCTTCCCTCCTTCCCGGTTCCGCTGCCGGTTTGCTTAGATTGGGTTTCCAAGCTTTCGGATTAAAATGGGACAGCCAGGGTTTGAAAACCGAAGTACTGCTGACTTGGTGTAACTGTTCCCAGCCGCTGGGAATAATGTGCTAAAGCAAAAGATTTGGCTGGGTCCCCCGGAACTGAGAAGATTAGCGCTTGCCTTGTGAGAGATTTTATGAAAACACGATCGAGCAATTTTATTTCACCCAGGTAGTGTTTGATTTTTAAAGTACTTCTTCCTCTTGGGATTCCTTACTTGCTATGTATTCCTCTGTTAGTTGGGCTTGGGGAAAAAAAACCAAAGCATTTTTACACTTTATTGCCTCTCCCTCTGGGAATTTTTAATACAGCAACAGTAGGTTTTCCAATAGTGACTTTAAAATAGAGCAGGCGGTATTGCTCTACAAGAAACCAGCAAATGAAGATGCATATTTACTGTTTGTAGGCAAACGTGTGCACTGGTTTGTTTGTCAGATTTAGATTTATACCGCCACCCCATCTCACTCAAAGTGACTCTGGATGGTGTACAATAAAGCCAACAATCAAAACATTCTACAAAACCACTTACAAACAATGTATGAAAGATACCAAAGAGGAGATAGAGGCACATCTTTCTATTGCCTAAGAGCTAAAAGGGTAGCAGTTTCAGACTCAGCCCATTCTAAGCCCCCACAGAAGGGCTGAAGCTAGTGAGGTTAAAAGGAAGCTTTTTGACTTTCTCCAGTGATATCCTTCTGGAAGTCCATCATAGTTTCTCAACTTTGCCAAGTGGTTCTTTGGCACAGTAGGAGAAGGATAATTTGGGGAAACAGAAAGACCGTTCCCATCTTTGTGGTGCTTTATGAATTGGAAACTTTTGGTCCATTGGCCTAATGTAGTCTTACCATGCTGACTTCCTTATCCCATGGAACCTTAAAGAACGCTCCCTAAGTTTCTTCTGAATCCAACATGTCATTTGTTTAAAGCATGCCTGCCAGGATGATTCCAGTTACATTATAAATCTTTACAAAGTAATAAATCTGTTATTCTTTTAAGGTGCTGTAAGTGAAATTAAGTACGTGGGATAAAAATGGGGCTCTGCATCTGGTCTAATAGATAAATTCTAAGTTGGGAGGCAGATCTTTAAATCTTAAGACTGCCTAAAACTGCAGGGTGATTTCCCTAAATGAATTCATAAGAACTGTTGTTTTTTTTATGCTACGGGTTTTCTAATGCTATTGCATTTTATAAATGGGAACTTGTGTAGGAGAGATGCTGGAATAACTTGCATTTTCCTATGGAAGAAGTACAGAAAGAAGTGCGAGACATTTCAAACTATTGATGTTACTATTGATGTTATCCAGTTGTTTTAGTAACATCTAAAGAACTATATGTGTAAAAATAATGGTAGAGCATCTGTACTTTGCAAAGTAGTGGACAGAATAGCAGTTGTATATGAAAGCTGTTATTATGTCACTGTTAGATTCCCTTAACTATTGTTCCAGTCTCCCAGTGTTTTATAGGTGACTGATTTGGTAATGCTGGTCACATGTACTGTGAGCAGAGCTTTGAATACACACGTAATAAGTAACTGCCTTGCAGAACTATGTGAACTGCCCTGGAAAGCAAGTTACAGAGCTTTGATGTCAGCTTGATTCTTGTCCCCACTTTGACACAACTAAATAGGAGGTTCAGAGGGTATATTTCTTGGAATAAGTTCTTGAAGGTTTCTAAATCAAAACTTTAGCAACTCTTCCTTCAAAAAGTGGGTGGGTAGAGGTAGATGGACTTAAATATTCTGAATCAAGGAAAAACTTCTCTTGAGCCTGGCCTTTAGGAGATGATAGTAAATTAACCCAAGATTGCTTGGAAAGCACATCTTGTTCTGTGGCCTGTGCCTGAGGCACTGGTAGTCTGTTTTACATACAATTGCCCTACTGATAAAGGAAATAAATGTTACAGATATTTCAGCAACATATTTAAAATGCTCTCACAGTTTCACACATTTCAAGGACCAGATATTTGCAACTAGAAATCAGCCTTCTTTTCCTGCCATCAATATATTTTTCGTCTTTATAATACATTTGTGTCTTTCATTCTTATCAACCTTTCAGATGACAATGAAACTGGAAAGTTACAACAGCACTGGAAAAGTGACTTATGACTGTTTTTCACACTTACAACCATTGCAGCTTCCATTTGGTCACATGGTCAAAATTTAGATGCTTGGCAACTGGCATATAATTATGACAGTTGCAGTGTCCTGTGATCCTGTGATCACCTTTTGCAACCTTCTGACAAAGTCAATAGGAAAACTGGATTCACTTAACAATTGTATTATTAACAGCTGCAGTGATTCACTTAACAACTGTGGCAAGAAATGTTGTAAAATGGGACAAAACTCACAACATGTGTCTTGCTTAGCAACAGAAATTTTGATATCAATTCAGCTCCTAAGTCGAGGAGTATCTGTAATTAATATGTGTCCATAACTTGCTTTGCTAAATTTATTTATTTATTTATTTTATTTTATTACATTTATATACCGCCCTTTCCCGAAGGACTCAGGGCGGTTTACAGGGTGATTAAAAACAAAAATACAAAAGTTAAAAACAAATTAAAAAAATTATATTCATCCCTGCATAAGGTAAAACCCCAGTTAAAATTAAAATTAAAACTAAAATTAAAATTCTCAGCCTGGGCCAGAGAGCTCGAAGAGCCAGGTCTTCAGGTCCCGGCGGAATGAACGGAGGTCGGGGGCAGTCCTAAGCTCCACTGGCAGCTGGTTCCAAAGGGCAGGCGCACCCACTGAGAAGGCCCTATCCCTGGGTGTCGTCCGCCGGCAATCTCTTACCGGTGGCACCCTGAGAAGACCCTCCCTGTGGGAGCACACTGGACGAAGGGAGCTTGATGCCGGCATATATGGTTAAGAGCTAATGGACTGTAAAGAATTACTGGTGATTAGAAAATCCTGTGACTCACTGAGTTATCCTTTGAGACAAAGGTATGTAGTCCAGTCTGAAATGATCAGAATGAACATTAACGGTTAAGTCAACCAGAGGGAGCAAGAGTGATCTCCAATTTCCTAACAGCTTCCCTATTCACTTTGCTTATGGAAAGATAGAAAAATCATATTAATGTGACCAAGAAATGCTGCAATGGCCCTAACTTTGTGAATTAAACTGTCTTGAACATCATGGAAATTTCAATTCCATAGGAGAAATGAAGGCCCCATTTTTTGTGTATTATTTAATTTAGCAGCCTGGATTCAAAACCTGGTTTAATGCACCATTTGGGATAACCTAAGGGGACAAACAGACAAACAGGTAAACATAGTTTTAGTGGAGATAGACAGGCAGTCAGGCAGGTAGTAAGTCCTACTTTGCAGTAAGTTCTACTGATCTCAAAGGGACTTTTGCTGTATTTCTATAATGTTATTCAAACCTGCCTTCGTAGAAATGCATAAGATAGGAAGAAAGTTAAGCCATTACAGCCCTCTAGAACTGTCTATACTGTACAGGTAATCCTTCTACTTACAACAGTCCTTTTAGTCACCATTCAAAGTTATAACACCACTGAAAAAAGTGACTCACGACTGGTTTTCACAGTTATGACCTTTCTAACATCCCTGTGATCATGTGATCAAAACTCAGATGCTTGGCAACTGCTTCATACTTATGACCATTGCAGTGTCCCGGGGTCATGTAATCACCTTTTGTAACCTTCTGACAAGCAACTTCAATGGGGGAAGCCAGATTCACTTAATTAACTGTATTACTACTTTGTCAACTGCAGTGATTCACTTAACAACTATGCAAGAAAAGTCATAAAATGCGGCAAAGTTCACTTAACAAATGTCTCACTTAACAACAGAAAAATTGGGCTCAATTGCGATCATAAATCAAGGACTACCTACAGTACATAAACTGGTTGGAATATTTTGACTAATATTTAATATCAATATTGAATTAAACATAACTTGCTGTGTCATCTCAATCCCACTAAACTGATTAAATTCAATTCTGGATAATGGAAGCACTAGCAAACCAACCGGCAATAGTCGATGAAACTGCCTAACTATAGTTAAAATTAATCGCAATTTAGAATTCAGATGAAACACTTAGCAATCTTGCTGTTTTCTGGAAAGGAAACGTTAGGTTTAGACCTATATGAGAAATTATATAGATTTGGGTTGTTTTCTTTTTTTTCTTTTCTTTTTCTTCATTGCAGCGTACAAAAGAGAAAACTCTTGCAACCCACATGGTTCCCCTCTCGTATTTGCTGCATTCCATCCTCTGAAAATGTGCAGTTACTAACTAAACAGATAGCAACTTTTTCTCAGTCTTAAAAGGAGAAAAAGGAGCCTTGGTGGAGCAGTGGGCTAATGCCTCCTTAAGTAACACCAGCTGCCTGCAATTAGTGCAGGTTCGCATCCCACCAGGCTCAAGGTTGACTCAGCCTTCCATCCTTCCGAGGTAGGTAAAATGAGGACCCAGATTGTTGGGGGCAATTAAGCTGACTTTGTAATAATGCCGCTTGGGGGGGTGTATGAAAGCCCTAATAAGCAGGCATATACATAGAATGAAGGCTACTGCTAAGCTTGTAAGCCGCCCTGAGTCTTCGGAGAAGGGCGGGATATAAATGGAATTAAAATAAAATAAATAAATAAATAAAAAGTCTGAAAAGAGTATTGGCTGTGACTAGAAGGTTGTTATAAGACTCATTGCCAAATGGGAGAGTAGTTTGCAAGTGGGGCTGGGGTGGTCACTGTACGGGGGGAAAAAAATGGTTCACCTTCCACTTCAAAGTGTTCCGCCTGTTCCTTGAATAATCACTTCAGGCTTTGAAATAATTTTAGCTATTGTGAATGAAAAGAATGTTTCTGTGCATGAAAGTGAATATGGTATGAGTTGGAGAAGATTTGCAGGGCCTATTTGCATACTTGAGTCCCTTTATTGGTGGCATCTCACCTCTGTAGCATGGTTCCTCTTTCTAGCTGAAACAATTTTATCATTTATAAATATGTGTACAATCCCTATTGAGTGTATGTCACTTTTTTCGCTTGTGCTTGATTGTATTATTTACATATTGGTAGAAGTTATTTTTTTTCTCCCTTTAAGGCAATAAAACAGTATGCTTGGTTTAAAAGATCTTATTCCTTTGAATTTTATTTTCTTTAGAAAGTTCAAATGCAAATGATTATCTTAGAATTTTTCAGAGAAACTTGACTGATAGAATTGTTTTGATAAATATCAAGCAATGGGAGTAAACTGTCTTGTTTTCTACTATTCTACTAATATGTAGGATCAGAAATAGGTTTAGACTAACTGCTGTATGAACTCATGAACCTATTTAAGGCGGAACATGAATAGACCTTTTATTTTATTTTTTATTTTTTTATTTTAATTCCATTTACGGTATATCCCGCCCTTCTCCGAAGACTCAGGGCGGCTTACAAGCTTAGCAGTAGCCTTCATTCTATGTACCGTATATACTTGAGTATAAGCCGACTCGAGTATAAGCCGAGACCCCCAATTTCACCCCCCAAAACTGGAAAAAGTTATTGACTCGAGTATAAGCCGATCCGCCGTTCTGCAAGCCTGAATACACAGGAATACCCTGTGTGGCCGCGGCTCGTCGGCAGGTCTCCGTTCCTCCTGCCGACCTTTGGGGAGGTTTGGGCGCCTCCCCAAACCTCCCCAAACGTCGGCAGGTCTCCGTTCCTCCTGCCGACCTTTGGGGAGGTTTGGGCGCCTCCCCAAACCTCCCCAAACCTCGGCAGGTCTCCGTTCCTCCTGCCGACCTTTGGGGAGGTTTGGGCGCCTCCCCAAACCTCCCCAAACCTCGGCAAGTCTCCGTTCCTCCTGCCGACCTTTGGGGAGGTTTGGGCGCCTCCCCAAACCTCGGCAGGTCTCCGTTCCTCCGCGCAGACCTGCCGACCTTTGGGGAGGTTTGGGCGCCTCCCCAAACGTCCCCAAACCTCGGCAGGTCTCCGTTCCTGTTTGGGGAGGTTTGGGCGCCTCCCCAAACCTCCCCAAACCTCGGCAGGTCTCCGTTCCTCCGCGCAGACCTGCCGACGTTTGGGGAGGTTTGGGCGCCTCCCCAAACCTCCCCAAACCTCGGCAGGTCTCCGTTCCTGTTTGGGGAGGTTTGGGCGCCTCCCCAAACCTCCCCAAACCTCGGCAGGTCTCCGTTCCTCCGCGCAGACCTGCCGACCTTTGGGGAGGTTTGGGCGCCTCCCCAAACGTCCCCAAACCTCGGCAGGTCTCCGTTCCTGTTTGGGGAGGTTTGGGCGCCTCCCCAAACCTCCCCAAACCTCGGCAGGTCTCCGTTCCTCCGCGCAGACCTGCCGACCTTTGGGGAGGTTTGGGCGCCTCCCCAAACGTCCCCAAACCTCGGCAGGTCTCCGTTCCTGTTTGGGGAGGTTTGGGCACCTCCCCAAACCTCCCCAAACCTCGGCAGGTCTCCGTTCCTCCGCGCAGACCTGCCGACCTTTGGGGAGGTTTGGGCGCCTCCCCAAACGTCCCCAAACCTCGGCAGGTCTCCGTTCCTGTTTGGGGAGGTTTGGGCGCCTCCCCAAACCTCCCCAAACCTCGGCAGGTCTCCGTTCCTCCGCGCAGACCTGCCGACCTTTGGGGAGGTTTGGGCGCCTCCCCAAACGTCCCCAAACCTCGGCAGGTCTCCGTTCCTGTTTGGGGAGGTTTGGGCGCCTCCCCAAACCTCCCCAAACCTCGGCAGGTCTCCGTTCCTCCGCGCAGACCTGCCGACCTTTGGGGAGGTTTGGGCGCCTCCCCAAACGTCCCCAAACCTCGGCAGGTCTCCGTTCCTGTTTGGGGAGGTTTGGGCGCCTCCCCAAACCTCCCCAAACCTCGGCAGGTCTCCGTTCCTCCGCGCAGACCTGCCGACCTTTGGGGAGGTTTGGGCGCCTCCCCAAACCTCCCCAAACCTCGGCAGGTCTCCGTTCCTGTTTGGGGAGGTTTGGGCGCCTCCCCAAACCTCCCCAAACCTCGGCAGGTCTCCGTTCCTCCGCGCAGACCTGCCGACCTTTGGGGAGGTTTGGGCGCCTCCCCAAACCTCCCCAAACCTCGGCAGGTCTCCGTTCCTGTTTGGGGAGGTTTGGGCGCCTCCCCAAACCTCCCCAAACCTCGGCAGGTCTCCGTTCCTCCGCGCAGACCTGCCGACGTTTGGGGAGGTTTGGGGAGGCGCCCAAACCTCCCCAAAGGTCGGCAGGAAGAACGGAGACCTGCCGAGGTTTGGGGAGGTTTGGGGAGGCGCCCAAACCTCCCCAAAGGTCAGCAGGTCTGCGCGGAGGAACGGAGACCTGCCGAGGTTTGGGGAGGTTTGGGGAGGCGCCCAAACCTCCCCAAACAGGAACGGAGACCTGCCGAGGTTTGGGGACGTTTGGGGAGGCGCCCAAACCTCCCCAAAGGTCGGCAGGTCTGCGCGGAGGAACGGAGACCTGCCGAGGTTTGGGGAGGCGCCCAAACCTCCCCAAACAGGAACGGAGACCTGCCGAGGTTTGGGGAGGCGCCCAAACCTCCCCAAAGGTCGGCAGGTCTGCGCGGAGGAACGGAGACCTGCCGAGGTTTGGGGAGGTTTGGGGAGGCGCCCAAACCTCCCCAAACAGGAACGGAGACCTGCCGAGGTTTGGGGACGTTTGGGGAGGCGCCCAAACCTCCCCAAAGGTCGGCAGGTCTGCGCGGAGGAACGGAGACCTGCCGAGGTTTGGGGAGGTTTGGGGAGGCGCCCAAACCTCCCCAAACAGGAACGGAGACCTGCCGAGGTTTGGGGAGGCGCCCAAACCTCCCCAAAGGTCGGCAGGAGGAACGGAGACCTGCCGAGGTTTGGGGAGGCGCCCAAACCTCCCCAAAGGTCGGCAGGAGGAACGGAGACCTGGGGAGGTTTGGGGAGGCGCCCAAACCTCCCCAAAGGTCGGCAGGAGGAACGGAGACCTGCCGAGGTTTGGGGAGGCGCCCAAACCTCCCCAAAGGTCGGCAGGAGGAACGGAGACCTGCCGAGGTTTGGGGAGGCGCCCAAACCTCCCCAAAGGTCGGCAGGAGGAACGGAGACCTGCCGACGTTTGGGGAGGTTTGGGGAGGCGCCCAAACCTCCCCAAACGTCGGCAGGTCTGCGCGGAGGAACGGAGACCTGCCGAGGTTTGGGGAGGCGCCCAAACCTCCCCAAACGTCGGCAAGTCTCCGTTCCTCCGCGCCCTGCCTGCCTGCTTCTTTCCGCTGCGGAAAGAAGCAGGCAGGCAAGGCGCGGAGTTTGGGGAGGTGCGCGCGCACCTCCCCAAACCTCCCCAAACTTCGGCAGGTCTCGGACGGCGGTGGCTTGGGAGAGGTGCGGGCGATCCCGGAAGCACCAAAGCCTCGGCCGCGCACAAGTCCTCGGTAAGTTTTTTTTGTTGACTGGAGTATAAGCCGAAGTGGAATTTTTCAGCCCAAAAAGTGGGCTGAAAAATTCGGCTTATACTCAAGTATATACGGTATATGCCTGCTTATTAGGGCTTTCACACACCCCCCCAAGCGGCATTACAAAGTCAGCTTAATTGCCCCCAACAATCTGGGTCCTCATTTTACCTACCTCGGAAGGATGGAAGGCTGAGTCAATTATTTTTCTCTGTTTTAGATCACTCATCTATGACATATATTTTCAATGCAGCAGACAAAAAGGGGAGTCATTTAATAATCTTTGGTGAGAGCACACTTCAACACTGCATAATAACATGAAAAAGATGGAAGTGTAGACATGTGCAGGTCTTCTCTCAAAGAGGCCACACAGAATTCATTTGGCTTTGGTCCTAATTAAATGAATATAAGGTTATAACCACATGTTAATAATGTGTTCCTGTGATCTTCACTGTGGTCCTTTCAAATGATTCAGTAGGCATTTTTTTTCAGAGTCACTGAACATGTTGCAGATGCAACAGGTTTGCTTGTGTGTGTATATATGTATGTATGCATGCATGTATGCATGCATACCATACATCTGATACTGCAACTTTGGTCTGCTTCCAATAATATAAAAATTTAAAAAGAGTTAAAAACAATTAAAATTAGAAAAATTGAATACAGAAGTTAAAAGTTAAAAACCACGATGGTGGGCATTCTGGTGGTGAGAATCTTCTTTAGTTCATCAGCCAACCCCAATGTAACAGGTTCCTATTTGGGGCCTCAGGCCAAACAGCACAGCCACAGCTCTTCCAGAAGGCCAGGAACGTGAAGGCGAACTTCACCTCTAATGGCAGAATATTCCAGAGGGTGGGAGCCACAGCAGAAAAGGCTCTTGTGGATCCTGCCAGTCAAAATTCTTTGGTTGACAGGATCTGAAGTACGCCTTTTCCACTGGAAAGAGTAAGAAGTGTTAATCCCATTGGGGTGAGACAGTTCCTCAGAGTCCCTAGACTCACGCTACAGAGAGCTTTAAAAGTAATGAACGTCTTGAATTAAACCCAGAAGCAAACTGACAACCAATGCAACTTGCATAGTGGTGGTGTCACATGTGCCACCCAAGGGCCTACAAAACAGTGCACACTGCGCCACTACATTCTGTACCAATTGAAGCTTTCGAACACTCTTCAAGGATAGCCCTGTGTAGAGCATGTTGTAGTAATCCAATTGGGAGATGACCGGGGCATGACTGTATGCAGGGCCTCATGATCCAGGAAAGGGCACAGCTGGCTTACAACATGAAGTTGCACAAAGGCTCTCCTAGACATGACTACCACCTACTCTTTGAGCAGGGATTACGAATATAAAAGCCCCAGATTTTGCACTGGGTGTTTCAGGGATAGTGCAATCCCATCCAGAACTAAGAATGATAAATCTCAGGTCTTGCAGCCCCTTGAACCCTTCAGCTGAATCCTGTTGCCCCCCCCCCCATTGGTTTGTGCTTAAATTGTAAGCCGCCCTGAGTCTTCGGAGAAGGGCGGGATATAAATGGGATTAAAAATAAATAAATAAATTCCATTATAACTAGAGTCCATCAAATTTGAAGGCTTCTGTAATCCCCTGTTGTTTAATTGAAGGAAGAGTTGTTCTGTTAATAAACAGAACCAAGAGAAAATGCAAAGAAATAGCCAGGCAGATTTGACATTTATTAAATTGAGATGATTGCATATACACAAATAGATAGCATTTTAAATTGCCTTTTAGATTTCACTACTATGCTGTAAGAACACTGAAAGTATATTTACTCTGTCATGCATCTCTCCTGTCTTCCTCATGTTCTCTGCTTACATTGTTGGCTATTTCCAGTCTCATTTACTGTTTGTTTCATTTGTTTGCTTTGGGTCCCCCCGCTTTTTAACTACTTTTGGATTGTAAACATATTGTACATGAACTGTAGAACTTTTTAGTTTAGAAAGCAAATTGTAATATTTTAATCTATACTTAGTTTTTAAAGATTTATTATCAGCTTACTGTTCTTGGGTTGTTTACAGGTGCCAGAATTTATCTGTTTTCATCTAATTTGGCTGTAATAATCCCTCTTTTGGCGAACAGCAACATGATGTCAAATAGAAATAATCTTGTTTACCACAGTCTTGGAACAGGTATGTAATTCATTACTTATGGTAATGCTTCTTTAGCATTTAATGACCTAGAACTATTGACTAATTATGATACAGTCCAAGTTAGACTAGGCTGTTCATGATCATTAATGATCAAAATAACTTATTCACGGGTAAAATGTTCGGGATTGTTATAGCTACAGGAGTCATTGTTTGTATGTATTCTACACAAGATAAACTTTGGTTTCCTATCCTCCTAAGTAATGTTGCATCTCTAGTTTTATGCCTGTTTAAGAAACTAAGAGGATAGCAAATATATTGTTTCAGTATAACTTTAATTAGCAAATACTTGTTTACTAACATATGAAATAGCTACTGTGCAGTGAAAGTTAATCAATTTCAACTCCAGTTGACCTACAGCTTGGAAGGATCTTCTTTCCAAAACAAGCTGTTTGTATTAACCTGGAAGTGCTAATTAAGCCATAACAGAAAACATATTTAGCAAGAACATCATAAATAAGACAACATAATTTTTAAAAATAACGTGGCTGAGTAAAATTAGCAGTATTCATATTTTGCTTCTATGCTTGCTATGTTACTGAGCCAGTTGTTAGCTTCCATTTTTCTCTTGTATTTTGGTTATGATGATGTACTATGGATTTTTTTTTACTTACTAAGGATAGCTATATATTTTTATTGGACTGCTGTAAATTACTGTGAGTCTTTATTGATTCATCGTTATACAAATGGTACAAATAAATATTTTTCCCTATTCCTTTATTTCCATTGAAGTCAGTAGACTAAAGCATTGCATACAAATACAAAATACTGAAAGTAACTTTTGGAATTACATTTGAAACACATGCAAATGTTTCAATCTCTGGAATTTCCCAGATGATTTAGAGAGCTGCTGCTAATCAAAATAGACAATAGTGAGCAGGATTATTGCTTCCTCCTCTAAATCTCTTTAAGATTCCATATATTTAATCAGAACCAGATTTGCAGATGCTCAAAATCTGCTTTCAACAGCTTAATTTAAGTTTGGAATGAATAAAGGAACAATAATGAGCAATTTAGAGTGTTGTATGTGTTAGCACTTTAATAAAATTATTCTTGTATGTGCTGGGTGGAGTAATGCAAAGTTCTTGCTAATGCAGAATATTTTCCATGCTTTGTTCCTTCCCTGTTGCATATATTCTTTTTTTTAAAATACCACTAATAATTTGAAATGCAATTCAGGGAAATAATGCTGTGGTTTTTGTTAAAAACCTGCAAAGTCGGGAGATTTTCTCCAATATTGTAGGTCTTCTGCAAAAGATAAAAATGATCAAAAGTAAAGACAGGATTTAAAGGCTAACATATTTCAACCTGAAATTACAACCTGACTCTTCTAGCTTAATTAAATTATTTCTGTAGTGAAAAGTTGATTGCAGGAGTAAAAACAGAGTCTTGATATTGTGAATTGACCATGCAATAAACCTTAAGACTACAGTCCTCAGTTCACTTACATAAGAATTAACTAGTTGGACCCAATGGGAAATACTTCTAAAAACCCATGTATAAGATTGCAAAATTAACATCTTTACACCTTTATTTTTATGGATGCTGTCATAAGTTTCATCCAGATCCTAAGAAGTTCTCAGTTGAGTTTTACTGATTTTAATTGGTGGTGGGGATTAAAGGAAATGGGCCTAGGGGATCTTATATAACTCTGTTGTCTGGAGTGTTGGTCATCAGAGAACTATTAAATTTTATTATTCTTAAATCAGCTTCTGACATCCTCAATAAAGAATTTATGCTGGACCATGTGTTAGAAATAATGTTTATCAATCTGGTAACTATGATGAGAATGATCCAGTTGAATAATGCCCCTTTGTAACAATAAAACCCCTTTTCATGTAATGTATTGTTTCTACTTGCTAGCTAAGTTCCCCAATGAATCCAGAGATATTTGGAACAGAGAGAGATTGGAAAGCAATACAGGTAGTCCTCGTTTAGTGAATGTTCAAAGTTACAGCGGCACGGAAAAAAGTGACTTATGGCCATTTTTCACAGTTACGACCATTGCAGCATCCCCATGATCATGTGATCAAAATTCAGATGCTTGGCAACTGGTTCATATTTATGATGGTTACTGTATCCCAAGGTCATGTGATCCCCTTTTGCATCCTTCTGACAAGCAAAGTCAATGGGGAAGCCAGATTCACTTAACATCTGGGTTATTAACTTATCAACTGCAGTGATTCTCTTAAACAACTATTGCAAGAAAGGTTGCAAAATCGGGCAAACTCACTTAACAAATCTCTCACTTAACAATAGAAATGTTGGGCTCAACTGTGGTCATAAGTCGACTACCTGTACTCAGTCTATTGAGGAATTCTCTCCTTCTAGTTGAATAAATGACATTGCACACTGAGACCTCTCCCCCCTTCCCTTCAATTTATAATCCTTTATAAATTGGAGTGTAAAATTATTTGTCAGTGTTAACATCTACAGTGTTGAACTTCTATTTTTCAGGTTTTGTATAACAAGAATGTGGGTTGTTGTTGAAAAGGCTCAAATATATATAAAATAGAACACGGTTTTCCCGTAAAAGGGAAGTGTTTGTGACAATAACAATAATAACAACAACAGCGTTGGAAGGGACCTTGGAGGTCTTCTAGTCCAACCCCCTGTTCAGGCAGGAAACCCTATACCTGTGGTGGCGAACCTATGGTACGCATGCCATAGGTGGCACGCAGAGCCCTTTCTGTGGGCACGCGCGCCGTCACCCCAGTCCTAGGCCTTCAGCTGAGTTTTATAAAATCTTTTCGCTTTAGGCCTACGCCGTCGTGTGCAAAAAAAAAAAAGGTTTAATCAATCAATTTCAACTTCTCACGGGAAAAAAAAAGATCTCGCAAAGTTGGAATTTATTGAATTTTTAGTCCCACCCAGTCTGCCGTTACCACCGCAGCCATGCCCACCCAATGGGCCACGCCCACCAAATGGGCCACATCCAACCAATGGGCCACGCCCACTTAGCACCTGACAATACATAAGTGGGTTTGGGGTTGCAGTTTGGGCACTTGGTCTCTAAAAGGTTCACCATCTCTATACCATTTCAGACAAATGGTTGTCTAGTCTCTTCTTTAAAAATTCCAGTGTTGGAGCATTCACAACTTCTGGAGACAGGTTGTTCCACTGATTACGTAATTGTTTTAACTGTCAGGAAATTTCTCCTTAGTTCTAGGTTGCTTCTCTCTTTGGTTGGTTTCCATCCGTTGCTTCTTGTCCTGCCTTCAGATGCTTTGGAGAATAGCTTGACTCCCTCTTCTTTGTGGCAACCCCTGACTGTGGCAACTGTATGACTCTGAATATTATAATGCCACTAATTTAATGTCCACCCGTTGCTTGTTGGGAGGAAAAATGAGGGAGACTGTTATAAAACAAATTTAAGTGGCAAGGATTCACTTAATTTAATGCATAAATAAAATTACTGAAACTAAGACAGCTATATCAGGCTGTTTCTGCCTTTTATTCAGTATAATCTATTACCTATTTGTAAGTAAGAATCTTGACCCTTCCCCCCTCCACTCATTTTTTTTCTTTCTTTGCAGGCAGCTAAGATAAATAGCTTATGCAGGAAATTTGTTTCTGGTACCACTAACATCACTGATTTGGTGGCGTCTCATCTTGCACAGGTCTATCTTGATTCTTTTTTGTATAATAGGACTGTTTAAAACTAATACTTTTTTCATCAAGTGATTTGAAAATAGTTTCTAAAATTATTCATCTTTATGTTCACTTCTACAAATTTGTTGTTGAATTCAAGTTGCATGGAGTATGAATTTAAAAGTACTGGAAGATAGGAAAAAAGAATAATTCACTTGTTAAAACTCTTTCCTGTTCTTCTCTTTTTTTTTCTTTTTACAGATTCCAACAAGATGTTGGAAGAATATGGCCATATGCAAAACCAGGTGGAATTACAAAATGCCAGTTTGGGAAAAGAGGTAGTTACGAATTCTCTTGAAACTGATCTTCAGCATATAATGGACAAACTCAGCCAAAAAAAATACTCATCCAGTCTAAAATTAAAAACAAACGAAGACTATTCTGGTTCTTATTTAACTCTCTCCCAGCCTCTGGCACCTAAACTGAGCCCTGCATCCAGTGTTAAAAGTATGCCATCTGTTTCTAAAATTCAGGGAATCAAACCTTTGGCTTGTGAGAACTCTTATCTTTCAGACAAAAATGCTTCTCTAAAGCATATGGGCCCCATTTCAGGCACATTCTCATCGTTAAGTGGGTGCAGCCTTGGAAAGAAAGACTTTGATATTTATGCTACCAGGGAAAATGAAAAACAGTTTGGACTTCTGAGTAGATTTCCCTATTCAAAGTTCAGTCAGAAGAATAAATCTCATGATAGTGTCTATTTCCCAGGAGCACTGGACGGGTGGAAAAACTCTGGATCTCTTCTTACAATGTGGAATGGGAATTCAGGAAATGATATCATTATTTCACCATTCGGCAGCTCTGGAGCTGCCAGTATGCCCTCTAGTCCAAAACAAAGCAGGAAAATGAATATACATGACATTATGTCGGTTCAGGCTAGGTCAGCTAAACAAAAGGATTCAGCAATGGAAGCTCTGGGGCCCAGAACCAGAAAACATCCGGGTGGTTCATTGAGCCACATGGGAGTTTATAGTCGGTCATTGCCCAGGCTTCATAAATCAGCAGAAAGCCAACTCACACCACTGAGTTTACCACCAAGAAACTCTTTTGGGAATTCCAAAAGAAAGAAGACTATTGAAAAAGATTTTCTACCTCAGAATATACTGGATGCCGACAATTACCTTCATTTTTCTTCTTGCACTTCAGGAATATTGCCATACTCAAACTTTGCACCTGAAGTGAATTCCTATGTAAATTCAACTCTCAGTGTTTCTGCAAGCCCCCGGATAGCTAGGAAAATGCTTCTGGCATCCACTTCCTCATGTGCATCTGATGACTTTGATAAAGTTGGATTGTCAGGAACAAGCCCTAGTAATTCATTTATTCCCTTTGATGCTGAGAGAGGGTTTCCTGCAAGAAGAAGAATTTCCAATGGCTCCATGGAGTTTGATGAAACAGATTTGGAAAGCCATAGGCAGACTCCTTCCATTCGAGAGAGAAAGAGCAGCATTAGTTCTGTTTCTGGAAGAGAAGACCTAATGGACTACCACAGGAGGCAAAGAGAAGAAAGGCTGAAAGAACAGGAAATGGAGAGACTGGTAATACATTTTTTCCCAGTTAATTTCTAACAATGTTTGCTATTACCATATCAAATATTACCCTTAAAGTTACTTATTATATATGCAGCTGTTTTAGTTTACAATTCAGGTGTTTGGTTTTTCATGTGCACCAGTGTTGGCCAAGGCACGAAAATTGGTCAAATCACATCCTGTTTTAAAAATCTAAGCAGTGCAAGGAAGCCATCTATATGGGGTAGGAACTTGAAAGAACTTGATGGTGCTTCGACTTGTGTGTTCTGAAAAAATGATCAGGCACTTACGAACCACAAATTATATCCTGCAGGGACCCAGTATTTCAGGGGAAAAAAATGTTGACACTGTTGTTTTGCAGTGGTAGGATATGTAAAACATGTTTCCCACCTGAGTTCTATAAATTATAGTCATAGGCATTACTTCAACAGAGAATATTTCTGTTTTGGATCAATCAAAATTGGTATATATTAAACCTAGGCAGCTCTAAACAGTTCAGCTTGCTTTTAAATTATCTAAAATTAATATTCTTAATATTGTTAAATATAAGAATTTTTATTTTTTTATGTTTAAGGTGACGTGATACTCATTATTTTTTTTTAAAAAAAACTCTATTAATTTAAGCACATTGAATAGTTCCGATATCTTAGAGAAAAACCTTAAGTCATCTGTGATTGTTTTTCAACTCTGTGAAACATTTTATGGTAGGAAAACATAATTGTCAAGAATATGTCAGAAATGAATATATATCTTAGAAATGAAATTTTGATAAATGGAAATTCACGATATATTTCATTTTATGGGTGTAATGCGCAAATACTTGCCCAAATACATTTGTCTTCACTTATTCCCACTTAATTGAGTGACCCTTGCAGACAAGGACTCCTTTGCTTGGAATTGTTCCCATTGTCTTTTGTTTGTGGCAAAAAATGGCAGTCATTTAAACAAAAGTTGAGTACATGTGCCAAATATAGTAGCAGTTTATTTGTTCTGAGGAAATTGTCCTTTCAACCTCATCTAATTAAACAGATAAAGTGCACACTGCATTGAAGAATAACTAATTAGTGTCAGAAGAAAGGAAAGAGCAAATTGGAGAAAGAAAACCACACTGTTAATCATAGGCACAATCTAGTTCAGTCTTCTGCTGCAGTTAGCTTGGAACTTCTAGGTCTGATAAAGCTGATAAAATAAGTCTCTGTCTACAGAATGTCTGCATTTAATATTTAAAAAGTGAATTGACATAGTCCAGAATAAAGGCACTGGTACAGTATGGGGGAAAAAACCTGAATTCCTAGGTTCCAGTCCCGCCCTCCCCGCTTAATGTATGTACAGTTTACAGTTTTCCTTTTTAAAAATAACTTTGTTTTTTGTATGTGCTTGAATTAGAAAAACCTCTATGATGAAACTACTATGGACACCTTAGGGATGGGCAGAAAACCATAGATGGGTATAAAACTGATATAGAATTGTCTCATAGCTAGACACTAATTCTGGGTCGCCAAAGATCACTCTGTATTGGTTTTGATAGAAAGAGGGAGAATATTCTGTACAGTATTTACTGCCTCCATCTAGTAATTGTCTGGATTTTTGTATCCAAGAACTTTTCCTAGCTAACTATTGAAAAAAAATAGTCATTAAAGAGTACTGAAAATGGTTTTAATTTTGCAATTCTCATTTAAGTCAGTAGAGGCTGATCTATGTAGCCTGGGAAGCAGTATAAACCCAAGATATTTTGTTTCCTAAGATGGTAGAATCAATGGTTTACCTTCTTTAGTCAATTTACATATTACCCAAAACTGATAATGTTACTTTATGTCCCCTCAAAGAAGGCGCATAGAAGTGACAGAAGGACTTATTTCACACTATATAATAACATTTTTTTTTAAAAAAGAACAGTAAATTAAGAATCTGCTGTTCTTTCATTACATTTTTATTATATGCTTGATGGGTTTGCCTCAAACAGTGACAGATAGTCTTTTTAGGATAAAGATCATATGTTTTGGTCATATAATACGCTGGGGATTGAGTGATACAATGTAGAACAGTCTTTAAATTAAAAATAGTTTTAAAAATTGAATTCCCTCCAAAAAATGTGTCTTAACATCTTATGAAATTGCATAAAAGTTTGATATGTTTGCATGATTTCTTAAGCAAGATTGTTGAAATATCTGGCAATTGTATGAGATTCTGTTTTATTATAAAATATTTTTATTTTAATTTACAGTTCGGGTTCCAGGGCTTGATGTCCATTGATGAAAATGGAAAAATGCATGTCTTTTGAATGGCATATAACCATTGTTGTGCAACAATTAATGTGATACTCACTAACCTACCTCACAGGATTGTTGTTATGGGAAAAATAGGTGAAGTTTTTTTTATTTTTTTTAATTCCATTTATATCCCGCCCTTCTCCGAAGACTCAGGGCGGCTTACAAGCTTAGCAGTAGCCTTCATTCTATGTATATGCCTGCTTATTAGGGCAGTTGGATATATTTGTTCCCTTGAGATATTTATAAAAAATAAAATAAAAATAAATAAATAAATAAATAAATAAATTAAATAAATAAATAAAAAATAAAAAAAATAAAAAATAATAAAAAATAATAATAAAGGTGGGATACAAATAAATGCTTGAAAACTCGGAAAAGCAGGGGAATATGCTTCAGAAGCAAAATATAGCTTCTGCGACAGATGTCCTAAAATCCTAAAAGTAATCAGAAATATTCCTACATTGTGAAAGCTCTTGATATTGGTGTAACAATTAATGAAAAAAATATATAATGAATTATTTTGAGGATTTTTTCAATTATACCTTTATAAAGGCTGAACGAAATCATTTTCTGTTTAGAGACAGGATAAAGGTTTTTTTTCCCCCAAATTTATTTGACAGCTGTTTCCTTTGCACAGTTTTGTTTTTCTGAACAGGATGTACCAAGTCCACTTGCTTTGAAACATATTAAAATTTAAAGTGAGTGCATGTTTATGTATAAAGGAATTTCCTTTCACTTAATTGGTTTTCTGTTTTTAGCATCCTGGTAAGGGTAATTGTTGTGAAAGATCCTAGATTGGAATATACATTCAAACATTGTGGAGGCGTTCACAAGTAGGATAATGCATCCATTTGATAAATGTTTTGAAGGTCAACTCACTTGAAGTTCTAGTTCAGTTGTCCTTTTGAGAAGCTTCTTGAGGTTAAAACCTTTGGTTGCACTGCTACAACCACTTTTTGATTCAGCTGCACTTGGAGGGGGGGAAATCAGAACAAAGAGAAACCCAAATTCCATTGAAATTAAGTGAATTTGACATTTTATTCCTTTGAAAAAGAATATAGGTTCTATATTCAGAATTCTGATTTTAAAATTCTAAATTTAAAGTTAACAATGGCAAACATCCAGATAGGCAAGCAGTTGAATGGAAAGAATTTATTGTTAGAGAAAAAAATGAGCACCTTAAAAAAATTGAGAGATAAGAAAGATACTAAGCTTTGTCTGTGAATATACCTCATTAAACTCATTGTGATCTGAAGATGCATTTGAAGCAAATAGACAGGCAGAGACTGGGGCTATCATATGCTCTAAAAATCCAGACCGCTGGAAAGAATAAGAATTTTTAAGAGTTTTCTGCATCTGACATTTAATGTTTCCCCAGATTTTTACCATTTAGATCTGGTAATCCTAGAACTGTCTCAATTTACAATACCCTAGAGGCAGGCAATATAAAATATATATTTTAAATGTTTGAAATATGTGAAAATTCTGAATCAAATTTTGTCAGGCTGAGAATGAAAAAGAAAGAGAGAATACTGACATGAAAGCAAACACTTGAGTTATTTTTCTTGTTCTGTTTATTCTGAACTAAACTACAAAGGCCATTTCTAGCAAGGCAGGTAAATACCTAGTTATATGTCAAAGGTGAGTCAGTATCTATACTTAGAAACTGTGAACAAACAATATATTTTTCTGTAAAACAATAACATTTTTTTCAATTTGTTACCAGATAACCACTTATTAGTAAATGCATTTCAAATATGGTTTTCACATTTACTGCTGAAGGGTTGGTTTTGGTTACTGGAGAAAGAGAAGGGACTATAATAA
The DNA here is from genome assembly GCF_964194415.1 of Vipera berus. Lineage (NCBI taxonomy): Eukaryota > Metazoa > Chordata > Lepidosauria > Squamata > Viperidae > Vipera > Vipera berus. Next base: position 37,370,792 of record NC_138206.1, read on the forward strand.
CAAGAGAGTTTGATAACTTTGCCTCTAGTGCCTAAACTGAGAATTTCAGTTTTTTAAAGAAATTCACACTTTTACCTCTAGATGGCAGTCTTAAATTAAAAATAATTGATTTATATAGTCACATAATTTGGTTTCAGTTGTTTCATATCTCAGCAATGAATAAACTGCAGATGGGTCAATATGCTTACATTCTAATCCAGCAATCCTTTTAATATTCTCTGGACATGTGTATGTATATATATGTGGGGGGGTATGTATCTATACATATTAATTCCATATTCTTTAGGATGCTTCTTTTAAAAGGAAAAAAAAACCAATTTCTTTTCCTTAGTAAAGTTATGCATTTATTACATAGAAATATGATGCTCTTTTGTATATTTCTCAGAATAGCACTTAGTAATAGCACTTATGCTTATATACCACTTCACAGTACTTTACAGCCCTCTCTAAGCGGTTTCACAGAGTGAATGAATGAACCTTTATTGTCAAAGTACAACCATGTATACATTGAGATTGGCTGAGCCTCCCTTCGTGCCTCCACCCCCCAGCTTACAGTGACACAAACCCTCCACCTTATTACACCATGTGAACTAATTGCACAACACACCGGCCTCGCAAGTCAATTATGCATAAAGTTTATAAAAATTATTTCCCATTCAAAAGCCTTAACAGCCCATGGATAAAAGCTGTTTTTCAGCCTGTTGGTGCGGCTGGCTATACTCCTATATCTCCTACCCGATGGTAGGAGAGTAAAGAGATACCGTCCAGAGCGTGAGTCGTCCCTGAGAATTTTCCTCACTCTTCCAAGTCAGCGAGCCCTGGCGATGTCATCAAATGGTGTCAGGGGCAGCCCACAATGTCTTGTGCTGTGCTCACCACCCTCTGTAATGCATATTGCCCCCAATAATCTGCGTCCTCATCCTTGGAAGGATGAAAGGCTGAGTCAACCTTGACCAGGTGAGACTCGAACTGCCAAACTGCTGGCAGCCAGCAATCAGCAGAAGTAGCTTGCAGTACTGCATTCTAACCACTGTGCCACCATGGCTCATGAATGGTGACTATTAAACAATTTTTAACGAAATGTTATTGCACAGTGGCTTTAACTGTATATGTATACAGAGCTTATGGATGTATGATTATTACCTAGTTTTTTTAACTGCCTAGAACCATGGTGGCAAACATGGCATGCAGAGCCCTCTCTATGGGCACTCGCGCCATCGCCCCAGTCCTAGGCCTTCAGCTGGGTTTTATAAAATCTTTTCGCTGTAGGCCTCTGCTGCCGTTTACAAAAAAAAAATGTTCAATCAATCAATTTCAACTTCTTGTGGGGAAAAAAATGTTCTCACAAAGTTGGAATTGATTGATTGAACTTTTTAATCCCACCCAGTCTGCTGTAACCACTGCAGCCATGCCCACCCAATGGCCCACGCCCACCCAAAGGGCCATGCCCACCAGGCACCCGATGATACATAAGTGGATTTTGGGTTGCAGTTTGGGCACTCGGTCTCTAAAAGGTTCACCATCACTGGCCTAGAACCTTAAAAGCAAAGAAACCAATGATATTTGTTCGTATATAATCAGAGGTTGAAGTCAGTTATCTGGATAGGTTTAGGTAGGACATTAGCTACCATGTGATAGCCATGTAATTTTATTGTGAATTACATTATTGTGAATTACATTGATGTAATAATCCACACTGCACCTGCACTACTGTGTTCACTTCTGGACAACACACTTTAGGAATAATGATTTTATCAGACTGGATCATGTCAGAGGACAGCAGCCAGGATGGTAAGTGGCATGCAATAATAATAATAAAATAATGACAGCAGGTTTGTAGTTTACTTTGGCTGGCAAATAAGACACCGAAGAGATGATAGCTCTTTTCATTATAAGAAACTGCAGAATTATTAAGATCTGTTCCATAAGACAAAAAAAAGAGAAAAATAATTTATTAATAACAAGAATAATACATAAAATAGGCTTTCTTTGAACATTGGGAAAAATCATCAGTAAAAGTTATTTAACAATGAAAAATTATCTTGGGAGATGGTGAACCCTTTTTCATGGAGCTGTTTAAATAGAGAGGATGATAATTTAGCAGAAGGTTGTAGGAGTAAATTTCATTGAAAGATGATCGAACTAGATTAGGGGTGTCAAACTGCTGGCCCTCAGGCCAGATGCATCATGCAGAAGCCGCACCCACCCTATTGCTGGCAATGGCAAAACCGTCCCGATACGTTGTGCAACGTCACATGACGTCCCGAGTTTGACATGTTTGAACTAGATGATCCAAGGCCCCTTCCAATATTTTATGATTCTAGTAATAAAAAAGAAAAAGGCCTTAAAATTCTTTTGGAGTACATCTCTCATATTTGACTCTATAATTTGAAAGTTATTTTCCTACCACTTCCATTGAAAACCAGAGATTTGGTGACCAATCACTCAGATCAGCTATCTATAATTTAAAATACAATATTCTACATAAAGATGAATTTTGGCTATGTATTTACATACTGTATACATATTTGAATTGGCTTGAAAAACACAGTTCACTGTAAATTTGTAGAATGAAAGTACAGTGAAATAAGGAATAGTTGGAGACCTGTGATGAAAATAGATACCACAAAATAGCAGCCCAAAGAATTTCCTGCACATAAGTTCTCTGATATCATGTTGTGCCCTTTGAAATAGAAATGATGTAATGTAACATGTTTCCCAATTACCACTGTTGTAGTGATTAAAACCAAGGGAAGTATATTTCTTGCTTAAAAGGAGAAGCATTTTTACAAAAACGGGGTAAGCAGCAAGAATTTGTCATTTCTTACTATTTTCAGCTTGTGTGTGTGTGTGTGTGTGTGTGTGTGTGTGTGTGTATACACAAGTGCAAGAGAGGGAAACTTCATTTTTACCAATTTGTGTTTTTAACTGGTGGGGTAGATATTTTTTAGCAAAGAATAGAAATCTGTATAGTGCCAAGATAGCATTCAGTCCAAAAGTAAGAGTTTGGTACATATCGTTAAAGTACACCTCAGCTGCATTCATTTGGAACTGGGCAGAGGAAAATACGTGTGTGTGGGCTACTATCTGATACATCCTGCATTCTGAAGGTTGAGTGAGGAAAAAGATACCAAAACGAACATATCCTGTTGGTATATGTGGGGGTGGGCTCAGTGAACAAGCATTGTTTATTTCAGTTCTTAATAACTGCTGTGAAGGTAGCATTAAAGTCAACAAATAATGGCTGAATGTTGGTGTTCCTGGCCAGCAGTCAGACGAAGCTTTCAGAAATGGGTTGGGTACTCAAAGGATTCAGCTTTAAGAGGAAGAGAAAAAACACTGTTTAAGCCAAAGAAGAGAGAGCTGAAGGCTTACGGTGAAAATGCTTGGAGGGAAGAAAGGAGTTTTAAGGTGCAAGGATTTCATTGTCATTTTGTCTTTCTAATTTAGTGTTTTGTTTGAAAAGAGGGAGGAAGGGAATATAAATTAAGGGATAATTTAAACATTTAATTTTAATACCACATTTGAGCTTTTCTGTATACATAGGTTAGGCAGATTTAAAAATCAACTGCAAGTTGAATAGTTAGAGATTTTTTTTTCTTTTAATAAAGAAGTTTCTGCATTAATTTCATGGATATGCAAACATTTGATTATTCAGTTTGACACCTCACCCAATTCCTGCTAAAATAAAGGGTTAAGCAGACTTCAGTACTTATGTGCATTTATTTAGGATTATATCCTTTTAACTTAACAAGCTTTTCTAAGTAATTAGGCAAAGACTTCGATTACATCTAATGTCTTTACCTTTGCTTTCTCTTATCTTTGCTTTTAAGGAAAAGAGGAATTTGAATTCATTGTTTCGGGTTATCTTGGGAAATGAGCACCTCTTTTGAAATACAGGTAGTGCTCAACTTACGACCACTATTGAACCCCAAATTTATGTTGCTAAGTGAGAAATTTGTTAAATGAGTTTTGCCCCATTTTACAACTTTTCTTGTCACGTTTGTTAGCTGAATCACTGCAGTTGTTAAATTAGTAACACAGTTGTTAAGTGAATCTGGTTTCCCCGTCGACTTTGTCAGAAAGTCGTAAAAGCCAATCACATGATCTCGGGACACTGCAACTGTCATAAACATGAACCAATTGTTAAGCATTTGAATTTTAATCACATGACCATGGGGATGCTGCAGTGGTCATAAGTGTGAAAAATGGTCATAAGTCACTTTTTTCAGTGCCGTTGTAACTTTGAATGGTCACTAAATGAACTGTTTCAAGTTGAGGATTACCTGAACTATGAAGAATATGTATCTTGAGATGAAGCTTCTCAGTATATGTTCGTTGTTACTGCTTTTTAATGCAGAGTAGATTTCTATGGTACCTTAGTTCGCAGATTGAAAAATACATTCTCTTAAAATTGTAACATATTACACTTAAAGATAGAAAGCTCTTGAGCTAGCAATAGATTTTGTAAGATTGTCATGTTGTAAAATGACTGGACTTTCTCAATACATGTGATTCAGCAACCCAGTTAGATGTTACTAAAGTGAAATTATTCGTACAATTTTCTGCTCATGCCTCCTTATGCTAATATAATTTTTACCATCAAATCACTTGCTTTCAGACCAATTATGGAAACATAAGAAGAAATTCCAAGGGGGCAGAGTATAAGGACATTGATTTTTTAAAAGAAAAATAAAATTATCTATACTTTTTCTTTTAAAAATGTCTTACATGCAGAAGACTTATGAAAGACATAATCTTTGATGGGTTCTTTATTAGTAGGTAGCCACCTTTAGATATGTAGAACAAAATTTGTTGCAGACCTGAAATACAAAAGTGTAACTGTCTAAGAGAGTGTTATCTAATGGGAAATTCCCATATTAAAGCCATAAAGCTAAAGCTATAAATATTTATTTACCGTATTTTAAACAAATTTATAGGCCACCCAATTCACAATGTTGACTCTGGGTGATTTACAGCATTAAAATATAGCAGGTAAAAAACCATAAACTTTACACACTCACCCCAGCCACTTATTGACTCCATATCAATGAAGAGTCCTCAGATATGCTGACAAAACCATGTATTCAAGGTCTTTTAGAAAAATAACAAGGTTTTACTTTGTTAAGTAATTCAGTCTCTGGGAGAATGATAGTCCAAAGAGAGGGAGGCACCGTAGAGAAGGCCGTTTCCTTGGTCCTACAAGGGGTGGGTGCCTCTATAATAGAGGGACCTACAACATACCTTTTCCTTCCTGTTCTGGTGGGCTGGGGAGATGTGGTAGTTCATAGGACTTCAGTGAAAAAAAAAGGAATATGAGGAAAGCAAGAGAAGACAAAAACCACACAAAATTCAAAGCAAAATCAATAGCAGAGTACTTGAATAGTCTTACCTTTTAGTTAATGCTAAAAATTTATTGCGGACTTAAAATAGATAGGTTTTTATTTCCTTGGATGCCATAAGATAGCCTTCGTTCTTTCTTTTATACTTTTTTATGTTGTGAAATATTTTCACTTTTATAGAATGTGGAAGAAATTACTTTTACTTTTATTGTCATTTTGCACAATTGAATATTTATCTATCAATTAATCAAATTTATTTGCTGGCCATCTCACGGTTCATGATGACTCTGAGCGCCTTGAACCACAAACTATATTCAGCCTCTGATTTTATGAGTTCATTAATAAATTCTAAATAAATGAAGGTGGGTGGGGTGAAACTGTCTTTCTTAGGGCCATGTGATTGAATTTGAAGGTGCTAGCTAATTTTCACTGGTGGTGCCATTCTGATTATTCATTGGATTCTGATTATCCATGAATACTGAAGTTCTCCTTTAATCTGTGTATTCAATATAAATATTATTCATAATTTAGAATAAAGTTTGGTTGACATTGGTAGTTTCTGTATGCCTGAAAAAAAGTTATGAAGCCCACAAAATATGTGAAACTGTGGTATATATCTTACCGTACTTTTAATTATTTGTTTCAATATTAGGAGCGTCAGAGACTAGAGACCATTCTTAATCTGTGTGCAGAATATTCCAAGCCTGACAATGAACCTGCCACAATCACTACTGTAGCTGATGTTCAGAAAATTAATAAAGAACTTGAAAAACTCCAGTTGTCTGATGAAGATTCTGTCTTTGAAGATTCTCAGATAATAGCAGACTCAAGATTCAGAGATCATTTGCAGCTTCCAGCTGAAGATTCTGATTTCTCTGAATTCAGTGATCTTGGACAAAATTCTATGGATTTCTTTTCCTCAAGAGGAATCAGAACGAATAAGCATTTAAATGGCAACAGGACGAGTTCACCTTTATCTTCTGCTTTCCTGAAGGATGTCACTGAATCTCCCTATCTAAGCATTATGTCAAAGGTAAATAGAATACTTTTCTGGTAGAAGGATCAGTAGATATCTCCTGTAAATTTTAACTGTTAGTTGTTGTTGTTGTTGTTAGTTGCGAAGTCGTGTCCGACCCATCGCGACCCTATGGACAATGTTCCTCCAGGCCTTCCTGTCCTCTACTATCTTCTGGAGTCCATTTAAGCTCACGCCTACTGCTTCAGTGACTCCATCCAGCCACCTCATTCTCTGTCGTCCCCTTCTTCTAGTGCCCTCAATCTTTCCCAGCATTAGGCTCTTCTCCAGTGAGTCCTTCCTTCTCATTAGGTGGCCAAAGTATTTGAGTTTTAGCTTCAGGATCTGGCCTTCTAAAGAGCAGTCAGGGTTGATCTCCTCTAGGACTGACCGGTTTGATCGCCTTGCAGTCCAAGGGACTCGCAGGAGTCTTCTCCAGCACCATAGTTCAAAGGCTTCAATTCTTTGGCGCTCAGCCTTTCTTATGGTCCAGCTTTCACTGCCATACATTGCAACTGGGAAGACCATAGCCTTGACTATACGCACTTTTGTTGACAGGGTGATGTCTCTGTTAGTATATTTTGCCAAATGCAATTCCAGACATACTTAGTTTTTTTTCTTTTTAGGACTGTTCCAAAGACTTTTTTTGAGGGTGGGTGGGAGAGGGAAAGAAAGTTCTGGAGGCACACACAGATTTCAGTGTAGTGTGTGATTGACTATCATTATCAATATACAAAAGGAAGCTGTGTAATTTTCAGATGCCACTTCTGTTCAGCAAAAGCTACTTTCCAGAAAAATGTATCTTCCTTTGATATGGCAGGAAGAAATCATAAGCATCATCACACAGATTGCAGTTGTATCACTAAAGAGGGCAGCGTTTTCATTTTATATGTTTTATTTTATATATCTGGCTCAAATAGATTATCTTCAAAATGTCTAGAGTAAATGATCAAGAGATACTTTTAATAAGGGAAAAAACCGTATCCCTTCTCTTCTTTTTTTCCTGTTCAAGTCAATGTTGAGTCTTGGTGACTGTCTGGGCCAGTCCAGGTTTGTAGGGGTTTTTTTGGCAAGATTTTTGGAAGTAGTTTGCTATTGCCTGAGAGAATGTGACTGTGCAATCAAGGTTGCACAAATGCCTAAAGTAGCGCTAGAACTCACTCCCTCCCACTTTCAAGGCTGATTCCTTTTACCACAGCGTTGTAGGAAACGCTCTAAATAGGATTTCTAGAATTACATTTTTAAGTATTTTTGTACCAAGCTTTGAAATGATTTAACAATTATTATGCTTTGTGCATGCTTTTGTGTTTGTGCTTAATTTGTTTATAGAAAAAATATGAAAATGAATGAATATTCTGGAACTACTGTAACCAAACTAGATTATTTAACATGTATATTAGGTTATTATTATTAAATTTTAGGTTGGTTGTTTTTAGGAAAAGAAAGAAAAATGATAATTGCATGCTTATCCTTTAAAAACTCTTTTTAAAAAAATGCAATTACTGATTTGTTAACAGTCACCAGAATGCATAAGCAATGAACAAGTAACATCAGAACTTAATCAAATGGAAGAACAGCGCATTATAATACTAAATAACCTGGAAGAACTTGAACAAAAGATCAAAGACTTAAATGATCAGATGGATGAATCCTCCAGAGAGGTATAAGATCTCTTTTGTTTATTTCAGATCTTTAAATCTGCTATAAATTCTTGTTATAGAATCCATACTTATACAGATAATTAAAATGGCATTTCTCATAAAGAATATTTCATGACCACAAATAAAGTGAATATTCAAAGAAATATATCTGTTAACTTCACCCACAATATTGACTATTTCCTTTAGCACTTTCCTACATGGAATTAGCCCTAGATATTATTATATGTCAGATACAAAACTAAGATAGGTTAGGATAATTAGATTTAGCAGTTATAATCTAGACTGTAAATTGGATACTGGTAAATTAGGCCTTAATTTAAGCCTCTAAGTGTTATTTAGTATAGAGATGAGCAACATACACATTTAATGAATTTAATCAGTAAATAATTTGGGGCTACACTCTTGCTTTTCATACCGCCAATGAAATTATACGTATTAGTTCAGAATTAAATCCCGTATATATTAGGATTTATTCTGTACTATATCTTTAAAGAATTGTACCCTTGAAGATTTGTCTGGCAGAATATTATAGTATGTTGTACTTACATTTTGTAAATATAAAAACATTACAGATAGATAGCAGTTTGAATTAACTACTCCTGGTAATGATAGCCAATATGGCAATTGCTATGGATACTGTATGATGTTCAGTAAATTGTACTTCTGAAAGCCCAGAGAATCCAAAGGCATGAGCCATGATGACGCAGTGGTTAGAATTGGAGGCTAACTCACTCCTCGCTGCCAGGAGTTTGATCATGGAATGGAATGGAATGGAATGGAATGGAATGGAATGGAATAGAATAGAATAGAATAGAATAGAATAGAATAGAATAGAATAGAATAGAATAGAATAGAATAGAATAGAATAGAATAGAATAGAATAGAATGGACCTTGGAGGTCTTCTAGTCCAGCCCCCTGCTCAAGGTTCACTCACTGACTCAAGGTTGGTAAAGTGAGGACCCAGATTGCTGGGGGCAATATGTTGACTCTGTAAACTCCTTAGAGAGTGCTCTAAAGCACTATGGAGCGGTATATAAATCTAAGTGCTATTGGTAAAGCATCCTCTCAGTCCATTCCTACTAATCAGCCCAATTACATACATTTCCATTAATTTTATTTTCTTGAAAATCTTACTTTTGCTCCAATGTGCTAGTGCGATGATTTGTCACAAGGAAGTTCTTAAACTACAAGGCAAAAGAGCTAGGCATTCTATGAAAATAAGCTTGTTGAAGTTTGATTTAGGCATTCAATATTTTTGAGCATTTTCTGTTCATTTAGATATGTTCATCTGTTTAAAACATTATGGCTTCCTAAGAACAGTGTTTGCTGTATATCACATATAAATAAGCCTTCAAGATATACTGTATGTTGGAATTACTTTATGAAGGAGATTGAGGCGGAGAATTTTTTTTATGTTCTTAGACGGATATGGAATGTGCCCTGTTGGAAGCAGAGCAGAAATCTGAAACAGCTGAACTGCTCAAGGAGAAGGAAATAGTAGATCATTTGAACAGGAAGATAGCAGAGTTGGAGAGAAATGTCATTGGTGAAAAGGCCAAGGTAAATAAGTGGATGATATCACATTTTTTCCATAGGGTTGGAATTTTAGAGAGAAGGGATTTTTTAAAAACTAGTCTCATGATACATTGTTTAAAATTAAAGGCAGAAGAAATGTTGCAACTAATTAAAAGACAACTGCTGATTATCCAAGTTTGTGGAAAATAAAATAGAAATAGAAATTAATACATTGAGATATTTATTATATCAGGTAATTAAAAAAATAGTACATTGAATTATAAACATTCTACAATTTTATAATTATATAAGAATCAAAGAGACTCTATAAGGTAAAGGTAAAGGTTCCCCCGCACATGTGTGCTAGTCATTTCCGACTCTAGGGGCCGGTGCTTATCTCCATTTCAAAGCCGAAGAGCCAGCGCTTGTCCGAGGACGTCTCCGTGGTCATGTGGCCAGCATGACTAGACGCCAAAGGCGCACGGAATGCTGTTACCTTCTCACCGTAGTGGTCCCTATTTTTCTACTTGCATTTTTACGTGCTTTCGAACTGGTAGGTTGGCAGAAGCTGGGACGAGTAACTCTGCTACGCGGCACTCGGGATTCGACCCGCCAAACTACCGACCTTCTGATCAACAAGCTCAGTGTCCCAACCCACTGAGCCACCGCGTCCCTTTAAGAGAATCTATAATACACCTTAAATATATACATTTTATATATATATATATATATATATCTATATCTCAATTGAAACATAATCTGTCTCATAATGAAAAAATGTGAATTAAATAGTTTACTCCTACAATCTAAGTGATAAGTGAACATCAACCATAGAATTGTTTACAATTAAACATTTGTAAACTTGAAGAAGAAGAAGAAAGAGCAAAAATGTCAAAGTACTGAATATATTTCATAGGCTCATATCATATATGACCATTAATTATATTACCTACAGTATCTTGGGAAGGAAAGAAATATAGGGTATTTATTAAATTTTAATGGATTATCTAAGGGTTAAAGAGATATGCAGTTAGAATACTATTGGTATATAAAGCAGAGGTCTCCAAGCTTTCCGAGCTCGAGGAACAGAGGGAAGGAGAACAGCTTCAAAATTGGTGTGCGCATGGGGCTATACACACTGGCACGACACTAGCAGCCCCATTTGTGCATGTGGCATGTGCTGATGCTCTGCGCATGCGCAAACAGCCGTGCACCCCATGGTGGCTAGTGGCCCATTCGTGCATGGGCAAACTGGCTGTGCCAACTGCCCGGGCTAGCAGTGCATGTGCAAACAGGCTGTAAACACGCACCCCATGCTAGCATTCCTGTTCATGCTGGCGTGCATGCGCAAACAGGGCCGCAGGTGCTAGCGCGAATGGGGGGAAATGCGCACCCACATGTGTGCTCACCAGCCAGCCGTTTCCACAGCCCACTGGTCAAGAGCCCACGGTCCGGTCCCGGGCCTCAGACCATAGAGTGGGGACCCCTAATATAAAGAATATCTAAAGGGAAACCCAGAGAATTTGAGGATATGCCTTTCTCTTCCTGCTGTAGTTTTGACAGCTTGAAAACATTTTCATTTCTAAGCAAGTTCCATGGCTTCTTTTGAAAAGCAAACAAAAGCTTAGAAAAAATAATTTGGGGAGATCAGATGTCAAGGGTGGATGCCCTTCCCAAATTTTTACAAATACGATCAAGTAGTTATATACTAAATGTATAATTTAATTGCTTTCATGCACAATAAAGTTTACTCTGGTCCCAGTTCAGCTCTGGTACATGCAAATCTAGTAGTTTCTTATTTGATATATCTTATTTCATATACACAGAACTACTTCAAATGCAGGATCTTCCCCATTTCCTTTATGGAGAGAAACAATATTATTTTATAGCAGTAGTGTTGGTTCATAGATTGGATTACCTTGCACCATTCTAGAAACTCATTAGAATGTCTATGCTATTCTTATTAGAGTGACAAGATTACATTTGTAATTGTTGCTTATGTTTATGTTTCAATCTGTTCTGAAGGCTTTCAGCACGTTTTTAAAACATAGAAAAAATAACCCTGTTTCAGTTAGGCATGCTTTGTTAGTCTTCTGTTAGTGAGGCATGTGCCACTCTACACATCACATATAACTGCTGGGAGGATGTGAAGGCAGAGGGTATGCTAGTTTGAATCTCCTCACTCCCACAGCCCCTGTTACTTAATACAGCTCATGAACTGTATTCATTCATTAGTGATGAACGAATCTTGTTGGCTTCCATTTCAGTTCCAGGAACAATTTAAAGTTTTAATGTGACTAATCCTATTACTTATTCTTCTCTTTAGAAGTTAGCCAGTTTCAATATTATGCTCAGTAATTAAATTGTAAAAGTATTTTTTTTCTATATAGTACATTGTAGAAAAAGATCTCTGAGAGAACTTTGGTAATTTATTTTATATTTTTTGTATTTTTTCAAGGAATTATTAATAATTCCAAAGAATAGTACAGTCTTCCAGCGTACATTTGTTTCTTTTACATTGGAAACATCCACTTATGTCCTTGGAATAAACGCAACTGAATTCCCTGGGACTGTTTGTTAGTAAAACTATATAATTTATACTGAATATTATCCTGAAAGTGATATCATGTTCCTACCATTTCCATTTTATGGTTTTGCTTTTCATTTCTTCTTTTTTATAGTAATGTTATTAATGATTATAGCTACAACAATAAAAATAAACAGAAACTAAAAAGATAGAAGAAAAAGAAAGAGCAGTAGATGCAGAAAAGAAAGGAAAAAATAGAGAACTAGAGAAGAAAGAAAAATACCAATAGAAAAATAAAAATATACAGAGAAATGACTTCCAATTTGCATCACAAATATAAATATTGATAATTTATCACCTCTTTTTAAAATACAACAAATTGGTCCCATTCCCTTATCCATAAACAAATCCATAAAGCATCATCATTTCAGTTTTGATGTCAGTCAAAGTCCATTAAGGGTTACCAGAAATAACAAGTCACCTATTTTAACTTTGATCAGATAAACCAACTTTATCTGAGGGAACACCTGCTGCCGGCATCAAGTTCCCTTCGTCCAGTGCGCTCCCACAGGGAGGGTCTTCTCAGGGTGCCACCGGTAAGAGATTGCCGGCGGGTAACACCCAGGGATAGGGCCTTCTCTGTGGGGGCGCCTGCCCTTTGGAACCAGCTGCCAGTGGAGCTGAGGACTGCCCCCGACCTCCGTTCATTCCGCCGGGGCCTGAAGACCTGGCTCTTCGAGCTCTCTGGCCCAGGCTGAGGATTAATCTTATTTTAACTGGGGTTTTATTTATGTAGGGACAAATATAATTTTTTTTAAATTTGTTTTTAACTTTTGTATCTTGGTTTTTTAATCACCCTGTAAACCGCCCTGAGTCCTTCGGGAAAGGGCAGTATATAAATGTAATAAAATAAATAAATAAATAAAAATTTATATCACTTTCTTTTATAACAGTCTTCTAACAATCATAATATTTAGGGTTGTCAGCTATTTTTTTACAGAGCCTCTTCAATCTTCCTTTTTTTTCTCTCCAGAAAAAAATCTTCCTTTCTTAGCAGTTGTGATGATTATAACCAATTGGGTGTTCATGAAGAGTGAAATATTAGATCTTATGAAACAGTTCCATTCATTAAAATGTAGCAGTTGTATTTGTATATTTGATAGCCTTATGTTCAGGAAATGGGTTAAGAACCCCTATGAAGTCTTGATCTGGACACCTGCTTCATAGGAAATCTTATTTGAATTTGTAGGATGGTTGTAAAGCATGTGTTTCTAGGGCTTGTAAAATTCTGAAAAAGCAGTGCTATGAATAAAAATATAACCAGATTTCCATCTAATTGATCAGCAGCTGCACTGGCTTCCTCTTTCATATGACTATTATTAATGGCAGTTTCAAAGTGACTGCATTTATGACCAACTTTATCTGCAAAATGTTAAAGTCTCTATACTACAGTGTCAAGGCAAGGAAACTTTTTGCAGCTCTTAAACCTAATTAAAAAAATTTGTTTTAATTGAAATAGTCAATGCTTTTGATGTTATGACTGTTTAGACAATAGACCAGGGGTAGACAACCTTGGCTCTTTTATGACTCATGGACTTCAACTCCTAGAATTCCTGAGTCAGCAAGGTTGCCTACCCCTGCAATAGACCTAAGTATGGCTTGTCCTCTCTATCTTTATTCTGTTGCGCAGTATCTTGGCACACAACATTAATCCAGAGATAAAGTGTAATATCAAAAATCAGGAAATCAAGTTAATGTCAGGATGTTTTGTTTTGTCTTAATACTTTGGAATAATTTGGAGCACTGGTTTATCACGAGCTTGAATATTCATTGAAAAGCCATTATGTGATCAAGATTATGACCAATACATTTGCCCATTGCTTCTGAAGCTTTGCTTTACAAAGCCTTATGTGATTGTCCAAATGAGGTTTATTTGGTATATAGTTCTGGCATTCTGGTATTTTATGGAAAGTATTGAATCATTTTCTAATGGGAATTTATAATTTTTGAGGAATTTGAAATTCAGCTCATTCAGTTTTTTTCAGCTATACTGCTAGCTTAACACATTTCTTAATTTAAGCAAGTTTGAAGTCTTTTGGGAGAGGGAGGACTAGATTTTTCAAAACTGTTTTGCAGTTCAGAATGTTAATACTTGGGAAACTGCAACATTAATTTTACAGTTTGGAATTTGTTTTTTTCTTATGTAAAATATGTCCTTTTCCTTCCTAACAGAGTTTATAGCTAATTGTCAAAAAAGCTTTGATATAAGCTGAGACAAATAAAACAGGTGTTTCAAGTTTTCTCTTTCTCCAGAGAAAGAGGTTTTTTATGTTGTTTATGTGAAGCAGACAGGGTTTATAGGCTCCTGCCACAGCTGGGAATCTAAGAAGGATTTGGATTTTGTTGGTGATATTTGATACAGTCACAGCTGTCCAAGGGAAAAAGGACTTATATTCAGGATGGATGGGAACTTCTTCCTGCCTTAGGATCTCAACAGGTTTCATTTCTCTTTTGCTGTTTATCTCCTGGTCAGGATGCTCAAATCTTCCTAACAGCAAAGTTCCAGTGGAAAGGCAAATAGATAGCTACATTCAATCATGCATGTTCATCTGGGTGGAAAAAAGCCTACTGTGAAGAAGGGAAGGAAATGGAGAAGCAGGAGTTTGTTCTGGGCCAGTTCCCAGTTGAATACTTGGCTAAGCTTGTGGCTTCCTTTGAAGTATCAAAGGGTATGTAGAGAGATAGGCTGTTCCATTATACCCTCTAGATTCTGCATGTGGACACCTCTAGGATTTCCTAACTACTCGAGAAAATAACCCAGTTCCCTTCTAGCATCGCAAACTATTATTTGATTTCTGATTTTTTTTTAGTTACAGATTTTTGTGTTGCTTGTATATAGCTGCATGCATTATCTCAGTCAGTGTATTCTATAAATGAAATACAGTTTAGGGTTTGTATGTAATAATGTTTTTACAACATTATTTTAAAAACAAAGTACAAAGTGCATGAAACCATTGACATGAATAAAATGTTATATAAATATTTCTTTTTGTGAAGAATATAGCAAATATAATCAAAGCAACTGCATATGTATGGAAGGGATATACTGTACATGACTATGTTGATTCTTTTCTGATCAGAGTTATATACTGTCTAGAGGTTGTGACTAATTTTTAGAGTTAAGAGACATAGCCAGCTGCCTATTCTGTTTCTCCCTTTCATTCTGTTTTATGGGCATTCCATTTAAAATGGAAAGATGAAAAATGTATTTAATAAGCAAATTGTATAGGCACAGCATACATACATGTGTATTACAAAGTTTGTATAAAATATCAACTCTATTTTTAAAAAAAAATACTTTGAAAAATCTTTTAAAGGTATTGCTGTTTTAAACCTAAGCATCCATATGAGGACTTTTAATGTTTGTTTGTTTTTGTAAACAAAGGACAATAAAGGGTTATATTTGTTTCTAGATACATTAATACTTATTAAGTAATCCTTTAATTCCAGAAGGGTTTGCTGGAAACTATACAACTTCTGGAATTTAGTTTCATTTTACAAATGTGTCTTGTGCTCTGTAACATTTTATTCAGATAAAAATGTATCTGTCTATAACACATGACACAATAAGTGTCTTATAGGATAGTAGAATAAATCTTCAATATTCATGTTTATTTGGTGGTCACTGTTCAAGAAGGTTCCCCATTTTTTAAAAAAAAACTTTATAAATGTGTTCTGTTGTATAAAAGACATTCTGATCTAACAAAATGTACGTCTCCAGTCTTAAGAAAAAAATAGGAAATGGTGCTTCCATTTGGCATTATATTTCCTTGTCTATCCATTACATGCAGCTGTTAACCTTCCAAATTAATGACTTCCCTTGTAAGATGAGCTCAATGACATCCCTGTATTTAGTATCATTCAGCAACAGAAGATACTAACTTTTCTCTTTAGCTTCCTTGTTACCCTGGCAAATGAAAGCTTTTGAATGAGAAGCTCTAAGAATTCATAAAAGTACCAAGAGTAGTTTATAGGATTTTGTTTTTGTTTTTTAAAGACTCAGTAACATTCTGGGAGATTAAGATATTTTCAGTTTTCATGGCCAGTGGAACAGATACAAATACTTATTTTTCCTGAAACAAAAATTGACTAAACAAATTTTAAAGTTATACCCATAGAAAACTAGCTTTGGGATGGATTTTTAAAAAGGAGATCTAGGAAGATCTAAGAAGCCAGCAAGCTTAATGTCTGTTACGTGCAAACTGATAGTAATCAAAGAAAATTTAAGCATGTAGAAACACACCTTAAAATCAGCATGGACCCTGTCCAATCAACCTGCTTAAGAACATTTAGGTAGGCTAAAGGGAGCTTTGGTATGATTCAGTAGGGTTATCGATATGCTCTTTTGTTAATCAGTACTGCTACAATATAAACTGAAACTTAACAGTAGGGCATGCCCATGGAGTCCTAGGAACCTTTAAATTAAATATTGAATCAATGTTCTTTACGTTATAGAAATTTGCTTATAAATCAGAGAAAGAGAGAATGGCTTTTTTCTGCTGGATTGGAATGTTCCAGAGTATTTTTCTTTTCAGTGTACCATTAAGCTAAACAGTTCTCATAGATAGGCCAGCTGTGAAAGTGAGTAAAACCCTGGTAGACTGCTGTGAAATATTGGCTTACCTCTTCTGCTTCGGCTGCTGTTCCCAAAACCTTTTCTTGCTTTATAGGAGGAGAATATGAAGATATGCTTGTGATGCCCCTATACTTTTTTTCCTGGAACATCTGAAAGTAAAGAAAGGACCAAAGGAAGATTTAGCTATGAATGAACTAAATTCTGTGACTCCTAATCAAGTTTAGGGGCAAAAGGAGAAAACTAGGGGGAAAAAAGATAAATTAGCCCAGTGAAAAGTTAAGAAAGAGACTTCTTAGAACCCTAGCAGATTGAAATAAAAATATTTTATTCTTCCAATTAGACTTGCAGCATCAGCAAACCTATTGCAAAAATCATAGGAATATTCAGAAAAAAGAGAAACTTTTAGTACTGATTGGTCATTTTGTGCAATCATTCTATTCATTTTAACAAACATACTTGCCCGTGGAAATTAAGCCTACAAGGGTCTATTGACAATGGAATAATACAAAATGTGTGACTTATATGAGTATCTAATTGATGAAATATTATTGAAGTTTTTATGTATTTATAGTCATTTTTTTCAAAACCAAACATGTTTATGAGAAATTTGTAAAAAAAAAAGTGTAACCTTAAAATTTAGTCTGTTTTGATTTTCGGGTAAAAGAAAACTACATAACTATGGAAAAATGCAGTGCTTTTTTTGTAAAAGAAAAAGGTGCCGGAACTCACACATGTCATACAACCTGCCTTGCCTACGCTACAAGGTTCCATCCAAAAAAGGTGCCAGAATTCCGTTCTGAGTGTTCTATGAGAAAAAAAGCCCTGGAAAAATGTATTGCCATATTTGAGACAGGAGCTAATTGGCTTAGAATTTGTGTTAGCATATCAGAATAGGCTTCCTTCAGCTGAACTACTTTTTTTTCCCAGCACGTTTGATCACTGAAACAGAATTTCCTGCCCCAAACCACTTATTGCTGAATGATCTGTCTTTCTCTTCTTATACACTGCCTTAAGCACCACTTATGTCTTTGTCTGTTATCTTTATGTCATTGCAAATAATATCTGTTTTCTTCACACTGGAAAGCATGATTGTCCAACCTTTTGCCTTGCCTGGGCCACATTGGGCTGCATATAAAATATATAGTTTAAATAACAAGCTTCCTTGATTTTTTAAATATTTTTATTATCTTGTCGGACTGCATTACTAGCTATCCAAGGCCACATGGAGCCAATGGACTGTAGGTTGGACACGCCTGCTGTAAAGCTTTTGCCTTGTTTTCCTTCTATCATTAGGAAATTAACATGTTACGATTTCTGTTTCATCATAGCTATTGTGTCATTGAACTTGAAAGCATCAAAGGTAAAACTACATCTGGAACAAAAACCCCAATAGACCTGGTTCCGGGAGTATAATTACAAATCTAACTGACTTTGTTTCTGCTAATTAAGAATACATACGAAGAATGGAAATTAATAAAGTTTATGTTGGGAGCATATATGTTCTCAATTCTGAGTATGGCTTTGTTACAGATACAAGTCATTGCACAGTAATGTTTTATCTTCATTAATATAAAGATAAGTTTGAAGAATATGGAACTAATAAAATTCCCATCATAAGGTTCATCACTTATGTCGGGATTATGACTTCCACAATTTCTGTTCACTGTGCTGAAAGTTGTGACCCCCAACACGATCTATAGGGAGCTAGGTTGCTAAAGATAGCCTCATATCATATAACATATAGAATGTTTTATGGCAACTTTACTTATGTAGCATAGAATTACCATATGTTCCAAACTATAAGACAGTTTCTCTTTGATTACCGTAAAGGTCCATATCTTCTGAATATACTTAAGATTTTTTTTATTATGAGATGAATGAATCTAATTTTTTCACATATGATGTTAAATAGCAGAATATATACTGACAAGTATCTATAACAGGTTGACTAGACCATCTTTTGGATATTCCCAGGTTATTAAAATTATATTCAGAATATTGCACTAATATGCAAATTAGCTACAGCCGACCAGCATGGAAAGCATTCTTTTGAAGCATTTAGCTCATTCCTTCAGTTTCACCTCTTTGCCTTTTTCCCTTCAGAACCACTAACTACTGCTTGGGTTTGAAGGTAATTCTGTTGTTTATTTTTCTGGCTCAAACTCCAGGAAAAAATAAAGCTTGATGCTGAGAGGGAAAAACTAGAAAAGCTTCAGGAGCTTTACTCCGAGCAGAAGACTCAGCTTGATAATTGCCCAGAGTCCATGAGGGAACAATTACAGCAGCAGCTTAACAGGGTCAGTAGCATGGATGTGGTGTTTTTTTTAGTGATTGTAATCAGATCAAGTCCAAAGATGTCTAACCAACTCTTTTTCATGGCTTCAGTGCTGTTTTTCTATATTGCTGTTAAGAATGTAAGTGCATGGTGACAACTAAACAGAATGTCAAAAGCTGGATTAACAATGGATGTGCACTACATGCTTCAAACATTATTAGTCGTCTAAGGCTTAGCACTGTGTGGCATTGAACACTGAACATCTGTATGACTGAGTATGAGTGGAATTTTGATATTTAATCAGATTAGAAATCTATAAGATCTGTCTGTAGATGAGGAAAGAATTCTCAATTAGGCATGAATGATTACTTATTTAATTCTCATTGCAGCATTAGAAATCTTAACTATGCATATTCATTTTGAAAATTAAGACATGTATAAACTAGGTCCTTTCCCCAAAAGATTCTTTTCTATTAGGTTGTATTTTAATCATTCCATATAATTTTATGACTGCTTTGGTTTAATTTTACAAACATTGTGAATTAACACAATAAAAAAGAAGCATTAGGAAATAGTGGGAGATTTGGGAATAGGGAAAGGTCATTCACATTAGAACCATCAAACATTTCCAGATCAGATTATTCTAAGAGCAAAATTGACTTTTTTTCTTCCCTTAAATATGAAATTTGGTTAAAAAAAATCTGAGCCATGAACCTGAAGTCAAATAGCTTAGAACTGTTTATTCATGATTCAAGCTGCAATCATGCCCATTCTAAACTACAACAATTCTTCACATTGGCATCCCATTTAGTTTAATTTTAAGGTTGTTGTTTTTTGAAGTGCATATTTAGCACTCTAAACCCTTCTTCATAATGACTAGGCTAAAATAAAATAATGGATCTGTTGTCATTATTTTGAGGATGTGTATGATAATTTTAATTTCAGGTCTACAGGTATTTTAAAAAACATGCTTAAATAGACTTAGACATGCTTAAATAGACTTAGACCAGAATAAAACTTAAATCTCTAGGTTTATGCTTGGATTTGGATTATGCTTTATGTCACTTTCACAAGCAAAAGAATCTCTTTAAAACTGATACACTTATTTTTTTTCTTATTGAAGGATGCAGACTTGTTGGAGGTAGAAAGCAAACATTTTGAAGATTTGGAATTTCAGCAGCTTGAAAATGAAAGCAGATTAGATGAAGAAAAGGAGAATTTAACCCAACAGCTTCTGCGTGAAGTTGCTGAATATCAGCGTAGCATTGTCAGTAGAAAGGTAATTTTTTTTAAAAAAAAGATCAGATCATTATCTTTGAATAGTTTAGTTGAGTGCCAACTGATTGCAGTTGTTAATCTAAACAACAATTAGCAATTTACTAACAATTCAGTTAATTGTTAATTTTTAGATTTGCCCACTAAGGTTTAATAATTATTTAAGATAGGAAAAATAATCTAAAGTAATATATTTCCATTTCTTGGTTTCTTAACAAAAATGTTTGGTTTTTTTATACTTTTAAGAGAGATGGTACCTTTCCCAGAAACGTATTTGTGTTCCATAACTTTTCATATAGTCATAAAAAGGTAAAGGTAAAGGTTCCCCCGCACATGCATGCTAGTCGTTTCCGACTCTAGGGGCCGGTGCTCATCTCCGTTTCATAGCCGAAGAGCCAGCGTTTGTCCGAGGACGTCTCCGTGGTCATGTGGCCGGCATGACTAGACGCCAAAGGCGCACGGAACGCTGTTACCTTCCCACCGTAGTGGTCCCTATTTTTCTACTTGCATTTTTACGTGCTTTCGAACTGCTAGGTGGGCAGAAGCTGGGACGAGTAACAGGCGCTCACTCTGTTACGCGGCACTCGGGATTCGACCCGCCAAACTGCCGACCTTCTGATCGACAAGCTCAGTGTCCTAACCCACTGAGCCACCGCGTCCCTTATAGTCATATCCTCCCACAATTCTTCTCTTTTTACTTAGTCTTCTATATTGGAGTAGCAGTAGAAGTAATATTGTTAGTGCCAGCTATTAGTGCTGCTAGAATATGCAAGAATGTGAAGTCCAATCACAGGACTTCAACTAAAATAAAATAAATAAATAAATAAATTACAGTGAAATGTTGATGGTGTACAGCTTTAAGTCTTCTCTGTAAATTTGTGTAAAGTTGACTTTCAGATGGGTAGGAATTGTATGAACAATATTCTGAAGCTGATATTAAGTATGTATTAACATTATCTTTATGGTAGGAAAAGGTTTCTGCTCTCAAAAAACAAGCAAATCACATTGTACAACAAGCACAAAGAGAACAAGATCATTTTGTGAAAGAAAAAAATAATTTACTAATGATGTTGCAGAGGGTAAGCAATTCTTCCTTGTTCTTCCAAGAACTTAATTAAATTTTAAATGATAAATTTATTTATTTATATATTTTATAATTGAATTTCTATACCGCCCTTCTCCCGAAGGACTCAGGGCGGTGAATACCAATTATATTATGTTGCTCAACTTCCTCTTTAAAAAAAAATATGTAAACATGCTAGTATGATACCATGTATCATAGAGAGGTCTGTAATGTATAAAGTTCAATGAAGAAGTGAATAATGTATATAGTGAAGCCAACTGTACCTGTGTTTTCCATAACAGTGGAATGAATGTACGTGAATCTTTACATTACCATGCAGTGGATTTGATACCAGCAGATTTATCAGGAAAAGTACAAGTGTGTTTGTGTATATCTAGGGTTTGTAGAGGGAAATTTTGGTATTAAAACCAATCCAGCCAATAAATTTGGAAGGATATCTGTATTGTCTATACTAGGGGTAGGCAACCTTGGCTCTTTTGTGACTTGTGGACTTCAAATGCCCAGAATTCCTGAACCAGCCATGCTGACTCAGGAATTCTGGGAGTTGAAGTCCACAAGTCATAAAAAAGAGCCAAGGTTGCCTACCCCTGGTCTATACTGTGAAGATGGAAACAAAAATTTTGAAAATGCATTTGGAACAATTGTCAGTCGAAACATCTTAAATATTTTTGCAAATCTTAGTTTCTTTGGAAGGAAAAGAAATACAACTTAAATATTTGTATAACATCTGTCTCAAATATAACTCATTTTCTACAGGAGAAAGAAAATCTTTGCAGTCTAGAAAAGAAGTATTCCTCACTATCAGGAGGTAAAGGATTTTCTCTGAGTCCCAGCAGTCTAAAAGAGGTAATGTGAGATTTGGGAGAAAGGGTTTGAAACAATATGGTAACTGCCTCATTTTTCATATTATTGCAACCATTTTATAAAGTTCATTGAAACATGACTTGCACTTTCCTACTTCTAGAAAAGAGCTGATTGATTTTAATTGCTAATATTTTAAGGAGGAATTTTCTAATAAAACGTGAAATAGACATATGCACTAAAAGGAAATACGTAATGTTTTCAACCACAAACAAACCTTTGCATTCCAGACATTCTGCCTAAGCTTTTGGATTAAGGATGGTTGGGCAAGTTCTAGGATTTGAATGAAACAAAATCCAGAGGAATCACAGACTATTTTAACAGGGCATGTAGTATAAGACTGTAAGTGTGGTGCTGAAATAATTGGCCTTCCAAACAGTCTTCAGTTTCCTTAGATTTCATGTCCATTTTTTTCATCTTACTCCATTTGCATGCATACCTCAGTGATCATTCATTTTTTTGATGCAAACATTCAATGTTAGTAGAGTTGTACTAGAACGTGACATATTAGAAAAGAAAAATGGAAAATCAGACTCTTGGAGTGCATCCTTTCAATTCTTGCTTGTGCCTAAAACGTTTTCTGCTACTGTTGCTGCTACTCTAACCACTTACTTATTTTTACTGAGAATCGCAGCCGTTCTAATCATTGTAGGTCAAAATAAAGACTTCATTACGAGTATTCTGCAAAACATTTGATGGCAAACGTATCCCTAAATTATTAATGGTTCATGAATTTATTTTGATGGAATGGGAAAAGTGAGATTCTGTCATAGTTTTGTTTCATCTAATTACAATAGGGTAGTTTATTGATTAGGGAGCTTCATATTTTAAAAGACTTTAAAAAGTGTTTGCTTCTTTAAAAAAAAGCTTAATTCCCTTTATTGGGATCATGCTTGACAATTCAAATAGTCATATTTTCTGAGTGCTACATATTTAAAAGTTCTTCTAGAATATGCTAGTGTTTCAAGCAGTTATTATATTTAAGCAGTTATTATGTTAAAGTGAGATAGTGAAAATTGTAAATTTAAAGCATGGAGGACTCAGCATAGATGATTGAAAAAGTATGTCACAAAATGGTTTTGTAATATCACAGCACTGGCTGTATCACTCTAAACTAACTTTCACAGAGAATTTCAAAATTTAATATTCTTGCATGCCTTTTGCTTCTTTTGTATGTTTAACCTCTGAATTCCTCCTTTTAGGATTTTGTGAATGTAAATGACATTAGTGACCCGCATGGCAATTCCACGAATATCTCCCCTTCCACTCAGCCCCCCTCTGCTGCTGCTGCTGCTCCCACTGAACTCTCCACAGCTGGCCTGATAAGCCAGTCACAAAATAAAGAGGTTTGTAGGAGAGACATTTCCCATGTGTAAACATTATGCTTTCAGATTTTATTCCCTTGGTGTTCACAGGTTGTAGTAAACCTTTTTATTAATTAAAAAGCTGAATAGGGAGCTGAGTTAATTTTTCCCCTATGGGTCTCTCAGGAACAGATGTTGTATGTACGTCTTGGGTATATCTTCTGTCTTCCTTCTTATGTTCTTTTCCAGTGTTGATAAAGTAACTGGGACTTTATTACATTCTCATTGAATACCTTATGTTTACACCATTCCCATTTTGATGTCCAGGAAAAAACAGCAAAGCAAGCTCTATTTTTCCCTAGTAGGACATCACAAACCTAATGTCAAAATAATAGGTACGGTGGGAGAAAAATACCATTTGTTTATTTGTTCTTCTCTGTAAACAGTTAATAACACTTCATGCATCTGATAAAGTGAGCTCTGGCTTAAAAAGCTTTTCCCATAATAAAACTTCTTTGTAGCATTTGCATCTTGTGTGTATGTTTAAAACTTTCATACCATTTCTTTTTTTCTATGAAGCTAAGATCACCTTTCTGTTATGGATCTGTGATTCCTCACTCTCTCTCTCCTCGCCCTCTTGCACAACTCTCACCAGCTGACTGGCCTGAGGTCAGGGCTGCCAGTGTAGAGTCTTTTCCTTTACCTGATACACCACCTCCTCTGCCAGCTAAGAAACACCGAAGGGAACCCCAGGTAACATGCCAGAAGGCAGGCTGACTTGGTAATGATATGATTATCGTTGCATGCCCAAATTTGAAAGAGTGCATGGAAAGTAGCCATTAGTCAGCTTTTCAGAACCCTAAAGGTCTGAATCTATGGTCCAAGGCCCTTTCCCTTAAAACTGACTGATGGAATTCTAGCATTTATAAAGGATTTTGCACACAGAGTTCTAAGTACATTAGTTGAGAAAGTTTGTATATGCATCTTGTTAAGGACCACCCACTTAAACATTTTACGCATGCAGAATTTCTTTATGTAGACCAGTGTCTTTACTCTTTAACACAGGGGTGTCAAACTGCCGGCCGATGGGCTGGATGCGTCATCCGGAAGCCACACCTACCCCATTGCCGGCCATGGCAAAACCGTCCCGATACGTTGCACGATGTCACGTGACAACGCGAGTTTGACATGTCTGCTTTTAACAGTTTTATGTCACACTGACATATTCAGTGCTGATTACTGTTATTACAGTCCTTTTTCTGTAAGAGTTAAAGATGATTTGAACATAACTGTTAAAGTTTATCTTCATTAACATTTTGAATGACTGTTGTCTCATTCTGATATCAGCACAGTAAATAATTATGGTGTGAAACATTAAGAATGCTTCAAAAATAACTTGGAAGGCATATTTGAATTTTACAAACAAAGTACTCTGTAATCTGTTCAAATCTGAGATTATATTTCAGTGTAGAGTACACTCATGGGATTTGTAGCCCCGAGTTGTCTTCTTTGAGTAGATCCTAACTTCCATGAAAATTGCATTTTTATTTCTTAGTAAACTTTGCTGGTCTCCCTATGGGTTACCATGGAATAATAAATTTTAGACTACATTCTTTAGCTTCTTTTGGATAGAACAGCTCAGAACTCTTATTCTTTATAGTATAGGAAGGCAAATTAAGCAAATCCACAATAACTAATTAGTTTTATTTTTATTTTATTTTTTATTTTATTTATTTTAATTCCATTTATATCCCGCCCTTCTCCGAAGACTCAGGGCGGCTTACAAGCTTAGCAGTAGCCTTCATTCTATGTATATGCCTGCTTATTAGGGCTTTCACACACACCCCAAGCGGCATTATTACAAAGTCAGCTTAATTGCCCCCAACAATCTGGGTCCTCATTTTACCTACCTCGGAAGGATGGAAGGCTGAGTCAACCTTGAGCCTGGTGGGATGCGAACCTGCACTAATTGCAGGCAGCTGGTGTTACTTAAGGAGGCATTAGCTTTATATGAGAGGAATCAGGTATCACGAATTGGTACATTGATTGGGTAAGCTGTAAAATAGGTTAATAGGACTGAGATTTATCGAGTAAGAGATTATCATTTAGCATGCAGTTGGCAATAGTACATTTCATTAACACTAAACTAACTAAGAAACATTACCCCTGTGAAAGCTTCCTTTCTTATTAGTAAATGACCTATTATACTTTGCATTTAAAACACACAGAGCAAATAAAATCACAAATAAAAGACCAGTGTAAACTTTTTGTCTTTTTATTCAAATGTTGTATATCAAAGTGTATTATATGTCCCACTGTTCTTGTTCAAAAATATTTTTGGTATTTAAAATCACAGTGAAATATACTATTCTCTTCGCTTATATTCAGCTACTATTAAATGGAATAGAGGATTTATGACAAATATGATCACAAAACACAAAAGATGTACCTTATTTATCCCATTAATATACTAACGTGTTGCTGCAGTATATTTACATTAAAAATTACTTTTCTTATAGAAATCATTCATGTAGCACTAAATGATTTAAAGAGCTACCTTATTGGTATTCTAATTTTTGTGAATCTGGAGATGTTCTAGTTTTACCTGAATTCTGCCTTTGGCAATTTTCAGTTCAGTTTTAAAATTAAATTATGACTTTTCAGAAACATTAACAACATTCGTAGCATGTCATCACACTAACATTTTACACACTATTATTTATTTTAAGCATTTCCGAAATTTGGAAGAGAGAAAGAAGCAGCACAAAGAAGGCCTGTACATGAGCGACACTTTGCCCCGTAAGAAAACAGCTCCTCCCATATCACCTCAGTTCAGTAGTTCTACTCTTGGACGAAGTGTTAAGGTAGGCATTTGTACAACTCAAAGAATTTCTTTGGATTTTGAGTTAACAAAGTTACATTGATTTCAGTAGAATCTTAGTCAGCTTGAATGATGGCCTTCTCTTCACACATGCATACCCTTTTCCAATAATTTCATTTCACACTGCTGATTTACGGTGTAAATCCTTGTAAATTTAGTCAAAGTAATTCTCCCTCTACTTTTTAACACTGATCTACAAGGAGAAAACCTCAGAAATGAAAGTAGATTAATTTTACCAGAATTGGGTCACTAATAAAGGAAAATTAAGTCCTGAGTATTAATTGATTCCATTTTCCAAGATACAACTTCAGGTCAAAACTGCATCAAAATAATTCAAAATTACAAGGGAGATGTGCAATTATGCTCTGCAAAATGTGATATAGCAATGAGAATGGTGCCACATCAATCATTATACATTTATCTTTTTATTGATACCAATAACATAACTTTCCATTTATTTATTGGTTTTTGATGTAACATTTACATGTTTTTTGCATGAAAAACTGACAAGCTCTAACATCAGATTAAACGATAAGGTTCCATTGTAGCTCTGCCTTACTCTTAGGCAATTCCAAATCCCTGACCAGATCATTTAGTTCACTCTGAGAAATTAAATGTGGTTCAGGAGGAGCATAAGGTGGACTAAAGTTTGGGTCCACTGACATCAACGGGCCCAGATCAGTTCCATCCTATTTATTGTCTTTATCATCTTCTGAGTTTAGAGAGTAGGATACTGGTGGATCTAGAATTGGTAAATCCTCACCATAGGGTACAGGACGCAGTGCTGATGGAATGTTTGGATATTCCACAATCCACTTCTTTCTTGAGAATTCTTTTGCAGTTGGGGGAACCATGTGAAAAAAGCAGTCGCTACTATGATTGGTGGGTTCCCTCCACACCATTGGAACTGTAAAAGGCATGGACTTTTTTCTTCTTGTTTAGGCAATGATGCATGTGTAATGGAACAATAATGAGGGGCCCAACTCTTGTCCTGATCCCCTATTTTGCATCCAAAATATAGGTGGTATGCCTTTTTTACCACTGCCATCATATTGCACTTTTGAGATGCAAATGTAACCTCGTCACAAATGTAGCAGAAGTTATCTGCATTGTTTAGACAGTTTTGTGGCATCTTGGCTTCTGAGGGAAAATATCACGCAACTGTTCCTTGTAAATGTTAGGCAATAATACTTTCACAAGCCACCAGATGTAACTGTGTGATGCGTAGAACTGACCAAGACAAATATACCTTGCAATAAAAGAACAATAAATTACAGTTAGGTAATAATCTTTAGTCTCAAAGTGAAGATAAATTTATATACTTCCATGTGGTAACATTTTCATTGTTCTACCATACTTTGTCAAGAAGTTACGAGGCATCATGATCATTAGACACCTCCCTCCTTTGCAGGCAAATATACTCACCTGTATATAAATCTTTATTGTGAAATATCTTGAAAACTTTAGCAAACAACCTGTTATCACCTGTTTTCTAATTCATCTAATCAAAATATGTAAGAATTAACACATTTTATCTCAGATGTTGATAATTTCCCAAAATTTGTAGACCAGTGTAATCACTGTGCTTAAAATTACATTATCAATATTTACATAATACAATAATATAAAACTGTATTACTTTAATCTGCAAATGAAAGTTTTTGGTAGCAGATGTGAGGCATAATTCCCACCCGTGTTAGAAACTAGTTGATTTCACACAGCCAAGCTGTTTCATGGCTAGAGTAAATTTGACCTTAAGAGCTCCTTATTAAAGGACCAATCAGATAATCACTATGTATTGGATAATGAAATTCAAACTACTTAATATAATCACTGCAGGGTCTGATTTTGTTTGTCCATCTTCCATCAATAAGGTGGAATTAATTTTAAAAGAAATTCACTGAGTGTATGCTGAGCATAAACCATAGTTAATGCTATCAAATGCTTCCCTTGTATTTATCCTGGATTCAAGCTCCCAGGAGATACGCAAGTTGTGTTTTAAGCTGGATTGCCTTAAACTGCTTTAAATAAAAAAAAACAAATTTTCATTTATACATAAAGTTCATTTGAAGAATTTATATATAAAAAGTAGTAGCTCTAAATGGCTTTTTTTTGACAGGTTCACCTGCCACTTGGACAAAGCAGTAGCTGTGGCAACATAATTCCTCATTGTTCAGGATCTATGACCAAGGATTTGGAGTCAAGGAGAACACGTAAAGGTAAAGATATTTAGAATTATTCCATATATTTATATGTAATAATATCCTAATATAAATCCTATTCACATTAACATTCACATTTATTTATTTATTTATTTATTTATTTATTTATTTATTTATTTATTTATTTTAATTCGATTTATATCCCGCCCTTCTCCGAAGACTCAGGGCGGCTTACAAGCTTAGCAGTAGCCTTCATTCTATGTATATGCCTGCTTATTAGGGCTTTCACACACACCCCAAGCGGCATTATTACAAAGTCAGCTTAATTGCCCCCAACAATCTGGGTCCTCATTTTACCTACCTCGGAAGGATGGAAGGCTGAGTCAACCTTGAGCCTGGTGGGATGCGAACCTGCAGTAATTGCAGGCAGCTGGTGTTACTTAAGGAGGCATTAGCCCACTGCTCCACCAAGGCTCTTGTAAAACCATTAAAGCTGAATGAAGCTGAATTAATAATTGTGTGTTTATTCAAGTAAAGGAAATATGTACTTAACGTGAATGTTAGTGTGAACTTTTTCATGCAAAACTCGAAGTATCCTTATTTGTATACCTCATTGTTGCAGATAGCCTTAATAGTTTCTTAGAGTGAAATATTGTCTATGTTGAATTTATGAAATCTTGACTCATCTCAGTATGCATTCATTTTCAGATTGATCAGAAATAGAATGTCATAGTTTTTCTTGGAAGTTATGTCCTTCAATTAATTTTGATGCTTTGTTATTACTTGAATAATGCCTGAAAATTATTAATATGCTAAGTCTCATGTGCATTGTAGTTTGAAAATCAAGGGCACATTCCCACCTTTACATCTTATTTTCTGCATATAGTACATATGTATTCTATACCTTTATAGAGTAAAATACACTGGGAATATCTTTATAGATGCTTACATTCAGTTTTCTTGCACCTGGAAGTTTTAGATACTGGGCGAGAAACTAGAAGATTCCCAAGATATGCCTAATTTGTTGAGTGAGCATTTGGTATCTAGCCAAATCTGTGACTATCCTGTTGGACTAGAAGTCATATGTAGGAAGGGATGTACACTGTCATTTTAAACTATTTCTAATGTTTAAGACAAAGTAGAAAAAGCTGTAATTAATTTAAAGTATTACAGTATAACTTCTGCTTATTAATGTTCATAACAGCAACAGAAAATATATAGACAAACAAAACTGTACTCTCATCTGCCTTCTCTAATTATAAAATTAGACAGTTCAGTCCTAACATTACTTAATTAAAAGTAATATCCACTAAATTTAAAAGGATTTGTGCACTTGCGGTACCTATTTAAAATACAAGTAGTCCTCAACTTACAATAGTTCATTTAGTGACTGTTCATAGTTACAACAGCACTGAAAAAAGTGATTTATGACTGTTTGTCACACTTACAATGGTTGTAGATCCCCATGGTCACACGATCAAAATTTAGACCCTTGGCAACTAGTTCATATTTATTACGATTGCAGTGCCCCAGGTTCATGTGATCGCCTTTTGTGACTTTTTGACAAGCAAAGTCAGTGAGGAAGCCAGATTTATAGTAACAGCCCTGTTACTAACTTAACAACTGCAGTGATTAATTCAACAACTGTGGCAAGAAAGGTCATAAAATGGGACAAAACTCACTTAACAACTGTCTCACTTAGCAACATAAATTTTGGGCTCTGTTGTGGTCGTAAGTCAAGAACTACTTATAGTTGAATTTTTCTAATTTAATTTATTATGTGTACTCCCTATAGAGTCGACTTTAACTCTTAGAAAACCTATATTCAGTATCTAAAATATGTTTGTGATACGAGAAATTGTCAACCTTTTTTTCCCCGTTCCACTTCTACAGTTACAATTCTTTCTACATTTGTTTGATTTGCGCATCTCAGTAAGAATATTTGGTTTTAAAGAATTATTTAACATTTTAAAATAATTATTTTTTTTTCCTTTTCACTGTTCGTGTCATTAAAATCAGGTAAAAGCAAAAAAGGTATGAAAAACATTTTCTGTGGTGTTATATGCTTGATTTACAATTACATTACTAATGGCAGAGGGGACACTGTCAAGTTGTTCAGAATCAATATGTGTGGAAATTTTGAATTTCCTATTCCACTCAAAAATGTAAGAAAGGTATTAGGATTTAAACAATCTCATGTTTAAATCATACATACTCTTGTCATATATATTAAGAATGTCATAAGATGGAAAACAAGATTATGCCCACAGGCTTTTCCCTCAAATCTGTGGAGACAGAGAGGGTTACTGCAGTGGGGGAGACTGTAGAGATTGATGCCATCAATCCAATGACAGCATTTATTCAGTAGATTCATATTCCTGATATGTTTGAAGATAATGAATCCAGTATTGAAGCTAGATCAGTTGAAACCCCCTGCTCTTTTCTGCCTTTATTTATTAATCATTTGGGTATAATGTAAAGACAGCGTACAAGCAAACACTTCAGGTTTATGTTAATTAATCTAGTTTGGATTTGCAAATAGAACAAGCCAGGTTCACCCAATGCAGCTAGGTCTTGCAAAATATGTTGACAAATCTAAACAATTGTGGCTTAGTCACATTGTTACTGCAACTGACATCACAAAAATATTGACATCTATGTAATAACCAATATTTTTTTCATGATTAATAATCTCAATATTTGCTTAATTTTGAACACAAGATATAAATATATAATATGCACACAACTGGAAATATAGCCTGGCATAGAATAAAAGTAGCACAGATTTGTAGTGAGCTGTTTGTCCATCCATCCATCCATCCATCCATCTATCTATCTATCTATCTAATTTAGAAATTTGGTTCTCTTCCAACATTAATTTGCAGAAGACAAATTCATGTTTGGCTATCTAAATAAAAAGAAAGTTCTCCTATGAGTCCTTTTATAGCCTTGTGGAAGGAAAAATGAATTTTCTTATTACCATTATAGCACACAAAGATACTGTGGGCTTTCTCCTCATTTCATTGACTCATCTTTTTCCCATGTTTTCCTAAAAATATAAACACTCTTGAGATGTTAACGTGAAACTATTAATTGATTAAGGCAACCATACATGTAGAAAATCTAGCTGCAATGGCAACTACTGATTCTCTGGATTGGCAAAACTATTTAAAATTATTTCTCTAATCCACCATAAACATCTTGACTATGTTCTTTGGTTTGGTTTGCACTTTTTTGTGTGATTTCAACTCTGTTCTGTTGTGTTATTAATAACAATAATATAACAGGTTTCTATTTTAATATCAATATTTCTGACAACTGCTTTTTCTGCTTATTATTATGCTACTGTCAGTTAACTCAACTTACTTGTTTTTTTCTTTTTGCAAAACAATTTTGTGCAGTGCCTTGAATTATGTTGAATTGAGACATTATTTTGAGTTTTTCATTGTCATGCTAATGTTAAAGTCTTTTCTTTTAGCAAATCCATTCATATTTTTAGCAGGACATAATATATGAATATTTATCTTACCTAGGATTGCAGACTAAGTAAAAATTAAAAGTGTGAACTTCATTCAGTTTATCAAATTCTAAAATAATTTTGCTTACCCAAATATCTTCTGCCAGCAAATTTAGTACTTTTCTGAATCAGTATTAGACATGTCATTACTTCCTAAAATATATAATTTAAAGAATTGTTGTCCAAGTATACAATGGATACTATTTTCATACAATGTTTTAAAAACATCACTTAAATTCAAGGGACACAAGCCTATTTAACATTATCAAAGTTATTTAAATGAAAACTCCCTTATTAGAAGCAAAATACTTTTGAATATTGGATGTTACAGATGTCCAGTAGAATAGTGATTCACATTGTAACCTTAGAGATATATAAAAAACAATAATACTAGATCTTCTCTTTAAATGACCTGTTAGCTTTTTTTTCCCCTACAGTCCTACAGTTTTGGAGTAATAAAAGTTATAAAATTATACAGAATATTTTTTTCTCTCTGCTTCCTTGATTCAGGTATTATTTCAAAGTTGTCCACCACCACATGCTATGTAACATAAAATAAACATGTGAATGTGTGTGGATAGATAGACAGACAGATAGATAGATATACTGTAGATATAGATCAGTTTATTTTAATTTTACATAGCATGATATAATACCCTGGGCTGAATCAAGGAAGTAGAGAGAAGAAAGATTTCATTATATGTATACACATGTTGAGAATAGAGTTCTGGGTTTTGCTTATGAGAATCCTTATTAGCCAAATTTCCAGTATCTAAAATAGAAGATGTATCGGGTTTTAATGACCATTGTTTCAAATCTAGTCATAAAATTCAATTAAAATGGCTCTTAAAACAGATTGTTTAATGTTTTTGTGTTCACTATCAATGCTGTATTAATCCGTCTTATTTTATTTAGTCCTATTATAAAACATAAATCAACATTTTCCTTCTTTTTTCTAGGTTATAACCATCAGCATCTCCGTGAAGATCAAAGCCAGAAGTCTCCTGAATTCTATAGCAGAACTGCCTCAGAATCAAATGTGTATCTGAATAACTTTCATTATCCTAATTCTAACCTGAAAGACCACACCTTTGACACCCTTAGTTTAGATAGTTCAGACAGCATGGAGACAAGTATATCTGCCTGTTCCCCAGATAATATTTCCAGGTACATTCCCTTTTGATCAGTAATTCTACTGTGAAGGAAATGGATAGAAAACAATAAAAAGCCTAGAAATAAACTTTTAATGAATTGAAATGTTTTATCAAAAATTTCAGTTGTTATTGCTGGTTTTCATTACAGTGCCAGCACTGCAAATGTGGCAAGAATAGAAGAGATGGAAAGACTTTTAAAACAAGCTCATGCTGAGAAGACACGATTGCTTGAATCCAGGGTAATGATATACATAGAAATATCAAAGTTACTCCATTGTTGAAGTTGTGTGTTCATTAGATTTTGAAATTAGTATATTTTCATAGAATTTGACAGGACTTGTATAATAATTAACTGCAATATGATCAGCCAACACTGATTTAACAATATAGTTACTGAGGTTTATTTATTACAGATTAATAGTAAACATGCAACATGGTCCAGACTTATTCTGGTAAAATATGCAAATTAAGCTTTTGCTTGAGATAAATCATGTGAATGATAAAGCATGTAGCCTAAGAGAGATATACATAACCACATTGTGCATTGTAGAAAATGAATCAATTTCCTATTTGGTAGAGTGGTTGGATTACTGGATTGGAATCAGAGAGATTCAGGTTATTATGACTTTCTGTCAGTGCAACCTACCATATAAAGTTGTTTTGAGAATAAAAAAGAGACACAATACTTCTTACCTTGTCTTGAACTCTTTAGAACAGGGGTTTTGAAGCTTTTTGAATCTGTGTTAGTTTAAAAAAAAGAGATAAAGAAAATTCCTGGAATCCCTGGGAAATTCTAGTGATAGAAAATTGCTTGCATTCAAATGAAATTTAACAAAATGTTTTTGCCGTTAATCTTTCCTATAAACCCATCAATATAATTTGAAAACTTCTGCCTTATAAAAAGTAAATGTAACATAAATATAACAATTAAACAAATAAATGTTGAGTCTACTTTTCTGAACCAACACAACTGCCCCTACCTAGCAACTTGCATATATTTTAGAGAAGAAATTCAGTGCCCCCTGACAGTCAAAATATTCAGGTCACTAAATTTGGACAATGTTTTAAGAGGAATAGTAACTTCCACTATATTTGGAAGTCTTTAAATAATCTGGCTTAATACAACATTGATACTGAACATGAATATATTAAACCTAAATCTGCTTTGTTGAGTCCTTTTGTGTAATTAACCTTTCATTATAAGGAGAGTGCAAACTATGTATTATCAAAGCTCCAGAATCAAACTTTTGATGGCTATCTGTAACGCCTAATGGTAGTTGCAAATCTGAGAATTATATACTTAGGTATGTCCTTAATTGTACCATAGATCCATCCAGTCTTTATCTTTGTATTTAAACTACAACATCAGTAGCTTTTAAAAATAAACATCGCAATAGATTTTATAATCAGTATCCAATGATTCCCAAAAACGTTTGCAGAAGTAAAACTTGATGATTGGGGCAAAACCATGCCAACATTTGTGTTTCAGATGTTGGCTAATATTTTCTATATTTTTATGTGTTTTTACCGTGTTAAAGGCAAACCACGATTGCCCTCATTTTTATCAGGTCAAAATAAATGAAAATCGGTCCCTTGCCCCAAGCTGAAGCAAGAAAATCCCACTCCACACAATAAGAAAGGAGATGGGGGACATGGATACATACAGAAAGAGACAGGCAATAATCATCCAAATCTTACCACTTTCACTCATTCCCACTTACCGGAGCTCAGAAACTGGAAGGTGGATTAACAAATAGTACATTTACATTAGATCAACTTGTGTTAAAACTATGCATTTTTTTTAAAAAAGCGGAGTGTATTCATTTATGTTATGCTGCCTGTATTCCTTCAGGAACGAGAAATGGAAGCAAAAAAAAAGGCATTAGAAGAAGAAAAGCGTCGCAGAGAACAGTTAGAAAAAAGGTTACAAGAAGAAACTAGTCAGCGACAAAAACTGATTGAAAAAGAAGTTAAGATACGTGAAAAACAGAGAAGCCAGGTATGTCATATCTTGAAATAGAGAAAATACAGCTGTTTGAAGGAAGAGAAGTAGTTCGTGTACATTAATAGATCGTTTTGTTGGACCTAATTAGAAAGACCAAGTCTACACTGGAAAACATGCTAAACTTATCAAAGACCAGCATACCTATTTTTATTTTAAAAAAAATTAGAGTTAACAATGAAGGTTCTATACAAGTGATGAAAATTTAGGGCAAATAGATGAATTCTATCCTGAAAAGATGGGAAAATGGATTTTTTTAAAAAATGTGCAAATGTAGATAATAAATTAGCGAATAGTGTACTGTCTGTTGTGAGGATTGTACATTTGTTAAAAATAAGCTAAAATGGCTCTGTATAGACCAGTGGTAGGCAACCTCAGCTCTTTTATGACTCGTGGACTTCAACTCCCAGAATTCCTGAGCCAGCATAGCTGACATAGCTATGCTGGCTCAGGAATTCTGGGAGTTGAAGTCCACGAGTCATAAAAGAGCCGAGGTTGCCTACCCCTGGTATAGACCATACTTCTCTCTCTCTCTCTCTCTCTCTTTTTGGATGAAATAGGTAGAGGAGATGTCAGAAAAAACCTAAGCTAAATGCAGTTGAAATTGGGTCTTTTAAGAACACCCATCTTTTTTTCTACACTTTGCATAATTTTTCTTAGACTAAAAGGGAAGAATTTAATGCCATTCATTTATGAAATGTATGAAAAAAGTGGACTAATTGTAATAATGAAAACAGAAACTTTTAATAACATTTTTAATATTAATTGTACCTTTATTTTAGTCTCGTCCCCTGACCCGTTATTTGCCAGTCAGAAAGGAAGATTTTGATCTGCGTGGCCACATAGAGGCAGCTGGCCATAATATAGAGACTTGTTACCATGTCTCACTCACTGAGAAGACTTGCCGAGGCTTTCTTGTTAAGATGGGAGGGAAAATTAAAACATGGAAAAAACGATGGTTTGTGTTTGATAGAAACAAGAGAACATTTTCTTATTATGCAGGTGAGTTATGGTCTCAGTTTTGACATGGCATGTTTTCTGTCGCTGTATTAGGTTTATTAAATTCATAAATTCTACTATTTTTTGTAACTTAAAAATGTTTGTCTTATTACTTGCCAGTCTTCTATGTTTACATCTTGGAATTACATTAAAGATTAGAATTAGCGTATTTTCCTCATATGCTAGATCTCTAGAAGCAAAGAAATGGCCAGTATAACTGTGTGCATAGATGGAATCAAAACTGATGAACTTATATGCATAAGTTATGAATCAGTATTCTTCAAATTAAGGACCTGGTCACTTATTGTTTTCTAAGATTTTCTGTTACAAGTTATCAGTATTTGGAGTCATATGCAGGTTTTTGGCTAGAAAATTAGGACTATTTCAAGTTCAACTTGAAATATGAGAGGACTTTTTCTGCTTGCTTTCTGTAGTTGACTATCCTGCATTGTGCAGTTTACATTAGTTGATATTATAACAAACCAATAACATTGGCAAGGAGGAAACAGGAGGCTTAATAGCAAGAAATGCCAAAGCAGGTGTAACCTAAGAGAAATACAGTTTGTGTGACTGACTTTTGTTCCTATGCTATCTCTCTTAGAGCTTAATAATGGCTTTTTCCTCCTTTCAATCACTCTAACTAGTATTTTAAACTATAGCTAAATGCTTTTAGCTATGGTTTGAGATACAGAAGTTAAAAAATACAGCTTTGTACCAAATGGTCAATAATTTTTGGAACCAATTACAGTCAGACAGACTGACTGATACATTGATAGGTTGACTGAGTGATAGATCAGTCTTAGGACATAGTAAATACGTGTTCCAGGTAAGATATACTGTAACTTACTAGGAATATGCCTCATTGATCTTCTGATGTGATAATGTATTGTCAAATCAAATTGATAACCAAATAAAACATCAGTTTATTTTAAATTAAATAGAGGTCTTAATGTTAATCTGTAATCTCTATGATGTCTCATCCCACTTTATTATTTTACTCTAGACAAACATGAAACTAAATTAAAAGGAGTAATTTATTTCCAAGCCATTGAAGAAGTATATTACGATCATTTAAAGAATGCTTGCAAGGTAAGAAAAGATGTTTATCTTGCTTTTCTCAAAATATGTTTTTAATGTTTACATGAAATACTAATTATTGTATACAAGTTACAATAGAAAAGTCCACAATATAAAAAGCTGATGGTTTGAACGGTATAGGAAAATATAAGGAAAAATAGAGGGACACTAATAAATCCTTTGAAATAAAATTTACTATCCAGATGCTAAGAAACTCCTAAATTTTAAATGTCATTAATTTCTTGCCATTAATTTCAGACATCTTTCCTTTGAAAATAAAATTATTTTACAAATAAATATTATATTTGGATCACGTTCACATGATTATGCTTAGGTTGTATAGTATCCACATTTATAAGCCTTTTTACTGTAATGAAACAGGCAATATTCTGTTCAAAAAACCTAATGAGACTATAGATCTTATGCACATTCTGATTTTGGCAGTTTGTAGAGATCATGGTTTTGTGCTAGGTTTTTTTTTGCTTCCCTATCTTCATGGAGAATTTTTCAGCTACTACAATAAATGCAGTACAATAGAGAACTAATATTCCAGTACACAAATGTGCAGTGATGACAGTGTGCAGTGATGTTTGAGCTCAGCGTATCAAAAATTGAGAAAATGCACAATTTGACTCTATTGGTATATCACACACACCCCACACACACCCTGGACAAAAGAGGCATTACCCCTTTCCAGACTCTTCTCTCCTCCAGATTGTCTTCTATGGACCTTCTGAAAGTCATGCAAGGAGGCCCTATTCTCATGGGACCCCTGGAGCATCAGAAAATTGTGCAAGAATGTTTGCACAATTTTCAGATGCTTTAGACATTGTGCGAGAACGAGACCCTCTCAGAGTATTTGGAGGCCTTGTGTGTCATCAAAAATGGCATGGCGTGTCATCTGACACATATATCATAGGCTCACCATCACTGGAAAAGTATTATGTTTTCATCTGGAATCTGTTCAAGATCCTAGTTTGGAATCTAAAATGTATAAAATCTGTGCAGCCTCTATGTGTTGCAGAAGTACAACTCACAGCCAACATAAACAGTAATGTTGGGACACCTTCTCTTTTCACCCAAAATAAGAGAGTTTTGATTTTAAATCAATCCCTCACCACAAAATAACCAACAGTATATGAAAAGAAAAGCTCTACAGATAAACAATACAAATAGTGTAGGGTATGTTTATATGACACATTACATGTCACGTGTATTTGTATTTGTGTGTGTCTCTGTATGTGAGACAAGAGTGTGTTTGATGACTGCCAGTAACCACATTAAAATAATTTTTAATTTAATAAAATAAATTTTAATGCTGTTATAATTAAATAAATAATTAGTAATGAAAATGGAATATAAAATTATGCATTCAACTTATATTTCAATTCAGCTACATTGTTTACTTCACAGCTATGCAAGAAAAAGAATAAAATATGTAATATTCACGCATTAGATTTTCATCTGTTTCAGAATGTATAATATCAATAAATATATAAACTTCTACTTTCTTTCCAGAGTCCTAATCCATTGCTTACCTTCAGCGTTAAAACTCATGACAGAATATATTACATGGTGGCCCCATCACCAGAAGCTATGCGAATATGGATGGATGTTATAGTTACAGGAGCAGAAGGTTACACACACTTCATGTTGTAGTTAAATGTAGTGCAAAGTTTCAACAATAGGGCATAATGCAATAATAGCTGTGTTCGTGAGGGTGGAAAGCCATATATGGTCATATTTGACAAGTCACAAATATCAGTAGACCTAATCTTATATTTCAAAAGCAAATACATCATATGTAAGAGAGCATGAAATTCTCGTGGACTGACTTTATTTTTTAGATTCATTTGTTTTTGACATAATAAACCCCTCTACTTAAAAGATACATAAACCTCCAAAAATGAATAACTGGATAGCCATAAGCCAATTTCTGTGGCATATTCTTACAAATTCTACCATGCAGAACTTTCCTTATGGAAATAAATGTCATTGCGTTAACAGTGTTGCTATAGTATTTTGTATTAAGAACTGAAAGCAAAAGATATGATGCTTCTTTATTTAATGTACAGGGTATATGAACAATTTTATGTTATTTTCCTTACAAGTATTTTATAGCAAATTTTAAACTACTGTTTGCAGTGTTTTTATCTTAAAACACAACCAAAGATTCATACAGTGTGTTGAGATTTAATTTTATGTAATAGAACAGTTTTTAAATTCTTTTATACATGCTAGTGTTTTAAAATCTTTCTATCTGTATCCTCGAAATGCTGGATGTTAGCTTGAATGTTAACAAAAATGATATCTTTAGGTATTTTAGCTTTCTTTTTAGAAGATAGAATTAGATAAAAAAACTATAGTGAGCAATCATGTCTGCGTTTCTACTGAGGCTGCTGCTTATTTTCTTAGCAAATTACAACCTCTTCACAAGAGTTCACCAGTTACAGCTTAGTAGAATTAAGAACCATACTTAAAAAAATCATAACCTTGTAAGGACTTCCCCAAATAACATGATTTTTGTGCATAAAATTACAAATCTTTGGAAATTACATTCACAACCTTTCCATATAAAATAAATATTTTAATGTAGTTGAATATTTTCCCAGCCTATGTTGGCTTATAAATTATAATGTGAAGAATTTCTTAGAACATAGTGTACTTAAGATCAGCCATGAAGAAAAGTCTTCATTTTTTTCTGAATTATATTTCCATTGATGATGAAGCATTTCTTTTTGGCACAGAGACATATTTTGCAGCTAGTTTGATAGATGTCTGAATAGAAGCCATGAAAACTTATTTTGCATCATAAACAAAATAGCAACAATTCCATTACACATTCATTTTAGTGCTATGCTTCAGATTTCATACTCTATCTAGATCACTCTTTATGGTGTTAACATAGAAAAATTGTTTCACAAATGTACTGAGGAAACTATTACAGCATTTCACTTGCAGTGAGTCCTTCTTTCTGTTCCTTACGGGGTCTGAAGAAATGATATGGGGACCATAATTCAATAACAGAGTATATGCATTATGCAGATACTTCCAGGATCAAGCTCAGGCACCTGTGATCAAAAAATTATTTAGTACCGATTATAAGAAAGATAATCGATAAGATCTCTTTGAGTTCTTACCAAACTACTTTCAGAGGGGATAATACTAAATCGCTAAGACTTTGTGATTTCAGACTCAATGGGTCAATTAATTGATGGTCTGGAGCATATATCTAACACTTGTCATACTAAGTTTAAAAAAAATTATGCATTCAAGGGATCACCATGTTATGTTCTTAAGATTATATATTCCTTAAAGATCATTTTCATTTAAAATAATTTCATGTTCTTTAAATACTGTATTCAGATGAAGTTTGGATTTTGAATTATGTTTGTATTTGATGTTGCCTTTTAATATTTTGATCTTATTCATGCCATATTTTCAGTGCACTAAACTAAAAATCTTAAACCTCCTTAAGGAAATTATAAATAAGCCACTTTCAGAAATAGTTATTGAAATATACTGAATTTATTATAGTGTGTGATGCCAAGTAGCATGATTATAGTAGTTCAGAGGTGCCACATTTTTTCAGATGCATTTACATGTAAAATCACATAGAAATGAGCATTTAAATTGTTGAATCAGGGCTTAAAGTTGTTTTTCTTTTAATTCAATGCAAATAAATAAAGAAGTATTAAACTTTAATTGTATATACACTGTGTAAAAATATGTTATTTAACTTACTGGTATTTACTTATGTTTTTGTTCTCCAGAGAAAAAGGCATTAAGTTTAATTCTGATTTAGTCATATTAAAGGAAGCCAATGGAAATCCATCAAAATTAATTTTGTATCAATAGCAAGGTGAATTGCTTCCAGAATTTTGTTGTACTTACAATTCATCTAGATCTGAAAAAACAAAAGAAAAAGAAAAACAATTTATTTTGTGTCTTCTGAAGGAAAAGGAGCTTGAAAATTTTGTTTCAACAATGTTAAAAGATAAATTCCAGAAATTAATGCCAGTGGTTTCACTGTTTCTATTGAATATTTTAATTTTACTTCTATATAAATTTTACAGGTTTTCTATTTTTTTGTATCTTGCATGTTGTAATGGCAACATTTAAATAAATGTTAAAAACATTTTCAAATTCTGTGTCTGAGTTCTCAATAATTTTCTGGAAACGTAATTGGTATAAAATGCTAGCGCTCTTGAGATTTCACTCTAGCTGTTAATGCAGTTACATAATGAGCAGCTCGGTCCTAAATATCTGTGATAATAGAAGCAGTTGAACCACTTTAGGTTAGTTGAAGATGCACTACCATCTGATCTCATTTCAAGGTTGGCTTTTATTAAATAATTTATTGTACATAGTAATAACTTATTAAATTTATATGCAGCCCAACTCTCACTGTTTCACATTTCTTTAAAAAACAACAAAAAGGACAAAACCAATACAAAACGATGGCAGAACAGTTCATAATGGGGACAAAGGAAAAGAAGAAAGGGGTGGGGAAAGAGCCTTCAGGGCAATTCCAAATACCAGTAAAATACCAGTAAAGTGGGGGTTGTTTGTATCTTGGAGGAAGCTCATTCCAGATGGCAGGTATTGTTACAGAGAAGGCACACTGAATAGTGAAAAAAACTAAATATAATGAAAATCCACATGGTAAATTTAAAAATGTGTACAAAATTAATTCATTTATTAATTTTATTATTAAATCTGAACTAGTTAGCAATAGAACATGTCATCTCATATATACTTTTTGGAGTACCAAAACCTGGAGATCTCTGAAAACTAATGAGCTGTATATCTAAATTGTAGAGGTCTGGGATTAATTCATGCTAGGATAGAGCCCCATAGAATAACATCTGGCTGCCTGTGACTGGAAAGTCTCAGTAAAGGAAGATATGACTTGTGTGTTGCCTCCTAGTGGTGAACATCACATTGGATTATTACCGGTATTTTTTCTTCCTTCACTCATGTCCAAATCTCGGAGACTGCGCTAGACAAGTCCTTGCAGTTTTCTCGGCAAGGTTTTCCAGAAGTGGTTTGCAATTGCTTCCTTACCAGGGCTGAAAGTGACTAGGGCTCAAGTCACCCAACTGGGACCTGAGACCTACAACTTTCTTCCGGTTTCTTTGCTGCTACTTTAACCACTACACCAAACTGACTCTCACATAGGATATGCACTGAGTAAAAATAGAGAATTTCTTCTGTCAACAGGTGGTGTGGTGGTAAACATCAGGCAAAATTCTTTATAAATAGGGGCATGACATAAGGTAACATCTGTATCTCTGCTCTGACAATTTAAGAAGGGCTATATAAATTATTTGTATAAATAACCATGCAACGTAAGTCAGCACTTTTTCTAACAAATTTTATTAAATGTGTGAAATTGCAGTTCATTAAATGCATTGAGTGCATTTGATATAAATAGGAGATAAGGGAGAGAAAAAAGGTGAAGATAGGGTAGCTATGCAGATTTACAAGTGAGATACAGTACAGCTACCTTATCGATAATTACAGTGTTTTTGTAATCTACTGTGTTTGTTGAAACTTTCTGAACTAGCATGAATAGATGCATATGAATTCAACAACATCTCATTCAAGGAAAGGTTTAAGTCACTTGACTCTTCAGAAACAGTCACTGATAGGAATGTCCTGGACTACTGAAATGCTCTAACAATCTGCTAGTTGAAAAAGGTGCTAGCAGACTTCTTTTGATTTCCCCCCCCCCTCTATACACTTAACACAGCAAAATAATAATGTATGTATTAGTAACACATTTCGCATCATGTTCTGTTTTATTTAACGTTTTCAAAGCATCAGTCTATCGCAACATAGCTCACTGTCTTCAGACTAATTTTTAAATCTAGTTCTCAAAGCACGCTTCAGTTTTACTAAAAAAACAAGAAAGAAAAATCGAAAGTAAACAACCAATCCACCAGTAAAATTTGCAAAGAACGGACTTGTCAATCTCAATGTATAAATCTTTCACTTGGAAGATCTATGATAGAGAAACCTGGCTTGGGGCTCATAGAGATACGCCTTACAGAGAGAAAAGCGGTTTTCGCTGTTCTACAGCAAGAGCGTTATCCAGTTGGCGCATGCGCATAGCTAATTGACGCTGCCTCGCCCTCCTTCTGGGCATGCTCTCTCCC
Organism: Vipera berus; assembly: GCF_964194415.1. NCBI lineage: Eukaryota > Metazoa > Chordata > Lepidosauria > Squamata > Viperidae > Vipera > Vipera berus. Next base: position 37,414,241 of record NC_138206.1, read on the forward strand.
TGGCCAAGCAGCCGAAGGAAAAGGCGTGTGCCAGTTCCGCCGTCGGGCAGGAGGGACATGGCAGTAGTGGGCGTTACGAGACTATTTTCGCGGGAGAAGCAGAAATGGGGTGCATCTCTCGCCCATAAGACAGGCTTAGGCTTCCCTCATTTGCTGGGTAAGTGCGGAGTGGGTGAGGCGACTGGCCTGTCCTTGAGATCCTGCTTCGTCCCGCCGGCCGTATAGAGGAAAAGGGCAGCCATCGAAGAGACGCCTCCACTTAACGCCAAGTTGTAATTAAGATCAGGATACGATTGATACCTGATTAGCACCTGAACGAAAATGCACGTGTCTGTTACACATCAATGGCAAAGAATATATGCTATATTCCTTCTCTCGTAGTAGCTTCCCCCAAAAAAAATCACGAACAGCCTTTTTCCCAAGCTTGGTTTAGTAACTTTGTTTAATCGAATCTACATATCCTTTTAATCTCCTTTAATCGCGCGGAACCTCCAATATTGAAAATGTTAAAGAGGGCTGTTTTTGTGTGTGCATAAAGTATTATATAGACATGCTGCCTAGATACATGAATAATGCTGAATTACGTTGTGCAGTTACTGTAAGTCTGAGTCTTACCTGCGCTATCTAGGCTATTTCATTGTTAACAGTAAAAATCAGTAATGCATACACTTTTGAGTGCTGTAAACCTGTTTATTGAATAAAGGGCTTTCAGATGTATTTGACTGCAATATTTAGAATAGCCAGTTAGTGTGGTCACATATGCTGAAGGTGATCAGATAATTATATTTCCAGAAGGGAAGGTAAAAAGATTGAAGTTGGAAAGAGCTATCTATCATAAGTCACCACCATATCCCTTCCCCTGTAAAACCCTGCAACCTGGGAAAACAGTTTACAAATACATTGTAAAACTATTACAAATCACTGTTTTTATTTTCTCATCTGAAATTATAGTTCTATCCTTTGCATGTTAAGTGTTAAAAATTTAAATCATGGTTTCATAAAAAATAATTTTTTTATTCCTGTTTTTGCCTCAACCATTGAAATAAATAAACTTTTAAGTATGTGAATTGTTTTTATGTAGACTAGTAAATCTGTAACCCCAGTTCACTTACTAAGAAGATATACTTCTTTATTGTGAATTGGTTAGCTTTTAGTTTGTGGCAAAAGATTATTGGACATTCACTGATCTTCTACTACATAGTGTTATTGGTAGATTCCACACTTGATTAATTTTGTGACTTGTTAGGATGTGTACCAAAGCAGCTGTGACCTTTTTCTTTATGTGATGATCAAGAGGGTGCTGGTTAAGTAGTTTTTAACTCCCTCTAAACATTTTGATTTTTTAAAAAATATATATTTATAAACACATATACATAGTTTCAAGCAAGCATTAGCACAGAATTTCCTCCCATAAATGCACTATGTGAAGATTTGTGAAAGAGCGAAATAGGTAGAAATTTTAAAACTTGGAATTGGACATCATATAAAATTGATAAATTGTTATAAATCAGAATCGTTTTCTCAAATTTCCTAGATTCAACCATGTCATTTCAAAGTGTTTGGGATCCCAAAATATGTACCAAACTTTGTGTAGTGACTCCGTATCTAAAGGTTGTGAATCTCACCTTAATATGTGAATTTAATCAGTGTCAGTTTCTTTTTTTACTTGCATAAAAATTATTTTAGTACTGTCACTAAAACATGAATGGTTTGCAATTTTTTTTCTTTAGGTTGTAAACAGAAATCATCACACAGTTTGCTTAACCGGTCTGATCAACCCAAACTAGCTTATAATAAGCTGAAAGGCAAGAATCCAGGGGTTGTCTTCTTGCCAGGTATTTTTTCAAATATGAATGGTGTAAAGGCACTTGCATTAGAAGATTTCTGCAAATCTGTTGGTCATGCTTTTGTAAGGTATGTTTTTTTTTAAAAAAACTACTGTTGATTGATGATATGTAATTAATTTATATATGATGTTCTAAATTGTTGCCTTGTTAAATTTATAAATCTCATTTGCTACTTGTCTGGTAACTTTATGTTATATATAAATTAATACTGCTAAGAAACACAAGCATGAAAATCCACTCGTTATATTGGCAAGAAACTAGTGTAGAATATTATGACCCCTCTAAAGTGGAACGGGTAACTTATTTTCTGCTATGTGGATTTCTTTATCCAAACCTATCCTCAGTGGAAAGTGTGGCATATAATAGGTCTCTAGCAATGATAACAGTGAAGTATAAAAGTAGGATCAACAAGGACCTGGATATCTAAAGGACTATCTCTCATTGTTTCTGCTCACTTGATATATTCAGACAGAGCGAGCAAACTCTGAGCAAGTCCTTTCTCTGTTGCCATTTTGTGGAACCTAGAAAGCTTGCCTTCTTTGTTATTGGCCCTCCCTTTGGAATAGTAGTCTCCCAGATGTACAGATAGCATCCACTCTTCTGAGGTTCTGAAAAGACCTTAAAACCTGGCTGTGGGGTCAGTGTTTTCGATAGCAGGGAAGGCTGTCACACTGTATTTTAATGGCTGTTTTTAATCTAAGCTATTTTGTTTTGTCTGCTTTCATTTTTTAAACTTGGTTTTAGATTTTATGAGATACCCAGTGTCTATTGGAGTGAGCAACTATAATTAATGAGATTAATAATAGTAAAATTGTGGAATATAATAAAAAATATCAAAGGAAACAATATTAAATATTATTTTGATATTTTTATTAGACCCTGCATTTTATGCTATCTTTAGTTTTTAAAGTCCTATCAGGGACTGCATAACATAAAACACATAGCCAACCAAATAAGAAATTATAAAGGCATGAATTACTGTAATAATCATTTCCCAAAAGATAGATATACAACATAAGCATTCCTGGCCACTGATGAAGTGTAATCTTCTAGGAGCAGTACTGGATCTATAAGTGTCAGAAACACTACTCCAGAGCAAGTTGTTGTACTTCTTTCTTGTAAAATTTTTCAGAACTATTTCTGTTTTGACAGAATTGAACTTCCATTTATTTACCTGCATTTAATCCTTCACCTATATTTAGTCTTTAAGTGGTTTAGAATTTCATATCTTCTTTAACATTAGTTAAAAGAGGGAGTGCAAAGTTTAGATGTCATTAGCATATTACAACAAGCCAGAATTTACATGTCAAATTATCTCCACTATACACTACATAAATTAGATGCAAACTAGGGCCCTGACAAAACCAGCCAAGAGGTCAAGCTGTACATTACCACTGTAAGAAAACATTCAGCCAGTTAGGACTGGGACTTGCATAATAACGGATTTCACATATCAATTGTATGTTCCAAGAGATAATATGGTTGATAGTACTAAGAAAGGTGGTGACAGAATAATCAGATATGCACTTCAGTTGTAAGCATGGACCAAGCATCAGAATGGTCAAGAATATTTCTGTTACAAATCTTGTAGGAACAGAAATTACAACACTTTTATTTTGATAACTATTTGGTAGCCCCATTGAGGGCTGCTTGTAAAATCCTAACTTTATTTGGACTCTTTTTTAAAATTAATTTCACAGGTTTGATTACAGAGGCTGTGGAAGTTCAGAAGGCAGTGTGAAAGAGTGTACTTTAGGAAAGTGGCGGAAAGATGTGCTTTCAGTACTGGATGAACTTACAGAGGGACCACAGGTTGACTAGCTTTATTTTTAAACAAAGCATAACGTTTCTCAACTTTTACTGTATTTTTATTTTTATTTTTGGAAAATAGATGAATACATTCATAGCTGCTGTTTTAGAGACGCTGGTATAAAGACTGTTCAACTGTCCGTGCTTCAAAGAGAAAAGGCGTTCAGAACTTGCCTAAGCTTACTCATAGCATTTCTTAGCATTCCTTTAAATCAAACTGCTTCTACGTAAGCCTAGGAAGTGAGACATTAAGGAATATGAGAGTGGAATACAATCCAGATCACTTTATTTCTTTTGAACCTGGATAACTGTAATCCTACAAAATATAGTTTTGATTTGTAAAATACTTTGATAAAATTAACTTTTGATTGATGGTTATTGTTGCTTATAATACATCTCTACAAAATTGACTTTTAAATCAAACTGCTTTGAGAACACAGAAAAATTTAAAACTATGCTAAATAATAAGAGCCTTAGAACTGCAAGCTCAGGTTTAACTACTCTGCTATTGTTTATCTCCAAATGAGCCAAGCATAGATGAATGAATGTCATGGTACTATGCAATTTTTGCTTACATGAAGAACAAATAATAGAGTCTTGAGTTAATTTTATTTTTTTCATTATATTTCTTTTGTGTGTCACTAGGAGTCAAAAATTATTTGATAACACATAATCAAAATCTCCTTAAAATAATTCAACATCAAAATAAGCAAGGTTATTAAACTATAGTTTTAAATTATAGGGCATTGTGAACAGGCATACTGTATATTGACTTACTAAAAATAAGGGATATGTAAAATACCGTGAATAAATATGGTTCCATGTTCAATGACATTTATATTCAACAGGCAGTTTTATCTTATTAATTTGCTTTATTATTATACTGATGTATATGTCTGTGAGCTATTTCTGTAACAAAAGTCCTATTAATGTGCTATTAAGATTTTAGTTGGTTCCAGTTTGGGTGGATGGTTGATGCTTCATGCTGCAATTGCACGTCCAGAAAAAATAGCTGCACTAGTTGGAATAGCTGTAGCTGCAGACCATATTGTATCCACTTTTCAACAACTTCCTTTAGAGGTAAGAACCAATACAGATTTGGTATTCAAGTGCAAATACCCTCATGTTTCTTGAATATACAATGCTAGTTAAGGACCTGTGATAGATGGTGATGTCAGTTGGAGAAATGAGTACTACTTGAGAATTAGGAAGAATAATAATCTTTTATTACGTAAAGTATATGTGGTAATGTTTTAAAAATCCCCCTTTAAGAATACTTAGTAATTTAGGGTTATCACAACAAACCAAGTTGAGAATAGCTAGCTAGGCCAAGAATTGTTGTTTCACATTGCTTCAGAGTTCACTAAATTTCATCTCATTTCAACTAATCAGAATTAATTTTTACTACAATCATTCTTGGCTTTCCATTATATAGATTCAGGTGAGGACCCAAAGGATTGAATTGGTGTAATGTCAATGAAGAATCTAACCCAGTAAATAAAAGATAAAATATGATGATTTAAAGGTTGAGCAGGAAAAAAAATGTGACCAGTTTATGAAACTTGTTTGTGATAAAGCTCTTAGATTCAATGTAAACTTGCTCTTCATGGACAGAATTTCATATAGTTCCTGGAGCAACATCCTGCAATATTATCTGCTTATTTTTTCAACCAGTGGACTCTAATGAAACAAAAAGGCTTCTCTCTTATATAAGTTTCATTACTTGGGAGGTTTATCAATGCCCCTTTTGGCTGTCTTGACAAACTAGAGCAAAAGTTGGTTCCATGTAATAGAACACTTCATTGGAAGAAGGGATGTTTTTGTGAGCCACTCATGTCATTAGGATGGAGCCTAATGTTCCTAACATCTTGATTTAATGCAAATCTGTGAAAGGGGACCACACATTTTTGCAATTTTTTCAGTGTCAGTCACCATATTATATACAATGTGTCCTCTCTAGATTAGATTGACACCCTCATTGTTAGCTTTCCAGAAAATATTTTTTTAAAAAACAGCTGTTCTGTGGGCCTTTGGGAAATAATTGATTGCTGGTATATTTCCTGCTTTTATGGTTTGCATGTGTTTCATTGGCTTATATTTTTATTGGGTTTTTCTTGCTGTAAACATTGAGGAATAAATAAGCAGCCAAATATATAAATAGTTGTTGGGAGGTGATATTCAGTATAGATAGCTTTGTGATAGGTGTAATAGGTCTCCTAGAGTTTATAATAATAATAATAATAATTTTATTTGTATACCACCCTTCTCCCGAAGGACTCAGGGCGGTGAACAGGGCAATACATGTTAAAAGACAAGAATACAAAAATTAAAAGAGATTAAACAAGATGCCCAAAAACTATAACAATAAGTTAAAATACCGGTACATAAAAAGCAATAAAACCCAAACCCATCACCCATCAGGCCAGGCCGGCTTGTTCAAACAGGTATTGAAATAATACCTTATATGAACCAGAACCCTCTTTCAGAAAGAGAAATTGATCAGTTATTCATGCTAAGAAATATTCAAATTAAAAGATTTTCATGCAGTGTGCATAGGTATGTTTTGAATATTGTTTGGAACTTCAGTGGGTACTATGAATAACGCATTTCGTAAAAGGGATGTACATAAATTTTCACCCAAGATATGATAAATTTGAGAACATTTTGTGGTACTTTTGTAAAATGTTTGTTTGGGGATTGGCTTCTAAGGCTCAAAGCACTAATTTACAAAATGCTGCCATCTATCCTTTATAGCATGCCACTCCTGCACTTTTGCCTTTCTTTCCAATATATCAACCTTACACATGTTTAATATCTTAGGCAAAAAAAGAAATAGAAGAAAAGGGTGTATGGAAACTCCCAACCAAATACAGTGAAGAAGGATTTTACTCTGTGCCATATGAACTCATTCAGGAAGCAGAAAATCACTGTGTGTTGAGCAGTCCACTACCTATTAAGTGTCCTGTAAGACTTATTCATGGCTTAAAGGATGAAGATATCCCATGGCAGATTTCTATGAAACTTGCAGAGAATATTGTCAGTGGAGATGTGGATGTTATTCTCCGCAAATCTGGCCAACATCGGATGAAAGAGAAAGATGATATCAAAGTTATTGTGTATACTGTGGAAGACTTAATTGAGCAGCTAAGTACTTAAAATGAATTGTGTTGTACATAAGTTTACATATGGTTCTAGAAGAGAAAATTCAAAAGGAAGATAGCTCAACTAGAACTAGCTGGAGCTTTAAAATTATTTTTTAATTTATTTTTTTCTGTAAATAGTTATTTCTTCAATGCTGCGTTTGCACAAGTAATAAAATGTGAAGAAATGCTAGTTAACCACATTTTACTACACACAGAATCACTATCTTTATGCAATATGCATTTCTAATATTTTGTACTCTGGTATATTAATGCCAATAAATAATATGCTTTCTATCTTTGGGTGCAGTATGACTTATTTTCCTTTTTATACCTTAAATAAATGCAAACTATACTGTTCTTATATTTGTAAAATATAAGTTGCGTATATTAGAGTTTTCGCTAAAATTATTTCTTATGAGTGTATATGTGCATACACATGCAATTGGATATTTTTTTAGCATTGGGAAATCTTAAAAATATTAAAAACTGGGGTAAGTATTGAATTAATTGAAATAATTTATTAATTTTTATTTATATGTTCCTACTTTTTACCTTTACTCAAGACAGATTGCTTTGAAATACTGGTTCTTTTCAGGAAATAGAAATTTATGAAACATTTTGGTTACAATTTGCATCGAAGAAGTAACTTTCAACAACACATTTATTTGATAATCTTACAACCTAAGCAGAACTATTTCTATAGATTTTAGTGATGCTTTCTTCTAAATATATTGTCTGCATAGTGTTGGAAATTTTGCACGAAATCAGTTGCAAAAACATCAAATTGTTGCTTATCAAAAACAAGCAAAAGAGAAAAGGATCACACTGATGACTTTATTAGTATTTGCTGATTATTTATTATTATTTAAGGTTACAGAAGATTTTAAGATTTATTTTCCTGTCTGATGTGGTCCCAATTTAGACTGGAATGCCCTCGCTGGGTGAGACTACCTGATCATTGCCAACAATGCATTTCTTGTAAGAAGTGAAATTCTGAGTCATATAGAGCAGGTGTCCCCAACCCCCATTACCCAGCTGTGTCCTATTCAGAACAGGGCACATGCTTGTGCACTCTGGCCCGCATCTCGCATGACTCAAGCTGCATGCTCACACGGTACGGTTCCCCTTTCCCTCCTGAGCAGGGCCGCCAAGACGCAAAGGTTGGGGACTACTGGAATAGAGAGTAAAACTAAAGTTTAAGAATGCCTTACTTATAAATGGTCAAACTCTGTTCTGGATTATTGCTACTGGTAGTTTTAAAGTTTGTAATACAAATTTTTAGGTATTTCATAAATTGAGCTACCATTCTATTTGTAAGAACGATCCTTAGGCTTTCCAATAAACAGTCATTCTATCAGAATAAAGTTAATTTGTATAAAATGTTTTGACCTACATAATGTTTTAACCTTCCCTGATCATTCCTAGGAAACATTGTTCAACATGATGTAATGCTATTCAAAGTTTTATTTCTTATAAAAGCTATGTATATGTAGGATTGTTTTTCCTTAGTTGAACAGAAAACAAATCTAGTATGGTACCATTAAAAGTCAGCCATAACAGTTATGGCTGACTTTGTACGTTGCAAGACAAACATTGAGTCCATTTCTGCTGCAAAACTGAGGTGTCATGGATCAGGAAATTAAAGATTCAAATGTTCAATGCTAACTGCATGGCAGTCTGATGATATCTTGTTGCTAAGTATTGCAAATAGAGTTTACCTAAGCACATAGTTTTTAAGGACTCAGTGTTTGAAATGCAGATGTGATTGTTTGTGGGGTGGGTGTATTTTATATTTTGTAAAATGTTCTAAATCACAAGAATTTTTCTCTCTGTTTCCCTTTGTGTTTGGTCAATGGTTAGCCATATTTGATGTCAGGTGGTTAATTTCCCCCAAATAAGTGCAACTTTCATGGAACTTGGTAGCATTTAAAGTCAACAAAGTATCATTTACATTATTGTTGTTAGTTGCGAAGTCCTGTCTGACCCATCACGACCCCATGGACAATGTTCCTCCAGGCCTTTCTGTCCTCTACCATCTTCTGGAGTCCATTTAGGCTCGTGCCTACTGCTTCAGTGATTCCATCCAGCCACCTCATTCTCTGTCGTCCCCTTCTTCTCTTGCCCTCAACCTTCCCAGCATTAGGCCCTTCTCCAGTGAAGCCTTACTTCTCATTAGGTGGAAAAGTATTTGAGTTTCAACTTCAGGATCTGGCCTTCTAAAGAGCAGTCAGGGTTGATCTCCTCTAGGACCGACCGGTTTGATTGCCTTGCAGTCCAAGGGACTCGCAGGAGTCTTCTCCAGCACCATAGCTCAAAGGCCTCAGTTCTTTGGTGCTCAGCCTTTCTTATGGTCCAACTTTCACAGCCATACATTGCAACTGAGAAGACCATAGCCTTGACTATAAACAATTTATTGGCAGGGTGATGTCTCTGCTTTTTAGTGTGCAGTCTAGATTTGCCGTGGCTTTCCTCCCCAGAAATAAGCGTCTTAATTTCTTGGCTACAGTCCCCGTCTGTGGTGATCTTGGAGCCCAGGAAAATAAAATCTGTCACTACCTCCATTTCTTCCCCATCTATTTGCCAGGAATTGAGAAGGATGCCATGATCTTGGTTTTCTTAATGTTAAGTTTCAACCCAAGTTTTGCACTCTCCTTCACCCGCAACAAGAGGCTCTTTAGTTCCTCTTCACTTTCTGCCATTAGAGTGGTATCATCTGCGTATCTTGATATTTCTCCCGGCAATCTTAATTCCAACTTTTGATTCATCTAAACCTGCCTTTCTGATGATGTGCTCTGCATGTAAGTTAAACAGGCAGGGAGACAGTATACAACCTTGCCGGATTCCTTTCCCAATTTTCCCATCTCTTTAAGAACTTGCCACAGTTTGTTGTGATCCACACAATCAAAGTCTTTAGCTTAGACAATGAAGCAGAGGTAGATGTTTTTCTGGAACTCCCTAGCTTTCTCCATGATCCAGCGTATGTTGGCAATTTGATCTCTAGTTCCTCTGCCTCTTCGAAATCCTGCCTGTATTTCTGATAGTTCTCGATGCACATACTGCTGGAGTCTAGCTTGTAGGATTTTAAGCAAAACTACTAGCATGTGAAATGAGTGCAATGTTGCGATAGTTTGAACATTCTTTGGCATTGCCTTTCTTTGGAATTGGAATGTAAACTGATCTTTTCCAATCCTGTGGCCACTGTTGAGTTTTCCAAATTTGCTGGCAAATTGAGTGTAGCACTTTTACTGCATCGTCTTTTAAGATTTTGAATACCCCAGCTGGAATATTGTCACCTTCACTAGCTTTGTTGTTGCTCAGCTTTCCTAAAGCCCAGTTCACTTCACATTCTAGGATGTCTGGCTCGAGGTTAGTGAGCACCTCATCGTGGTTATCAGGGATGTTAAGCTCGTTCTTGTATAGTTCTTCTGTGTAATTTTGCCCCCTCTTCTTGACAAAATTCTATCAGCCTGTGCCCTGCTTCATTTTGTACTCCAAGGCCAAACTTGCCTGTTATTCCGCTAATCTTTTGCCTTCCTACTTTAGCATTCCAATCCCCCATGAGGATAAGGACATCATTTTTTGGTGTTAGTTCTATAAGGTGCTGTAGGGGTTCATAGAACCGGTCAATTTCATCCTCTTCAGCACTGGTGGTTGGGGCATAGACTTGGACTACTGTGATACTGAATGGTTTGCCTTCGATTCGAACTGAGATCATTCTGTCATTTTGGGGATTTTATCCCAGTATTGCTTTTCCTACTCTTTTATTGATATGAAGGCTACTCCATTTCTTCTGAGGGATTCTTGCCCGCAGTAGTATACCTGATGGTCATCTGAATTAAATTCACCCATTCCTGTCCATTTTAATTCGCTGATTCCTAAGGTGTCGATGTTCAGTCTTGTCATCTCTTGTTTGACCACGTCCAGCTTTCCTTGATTCATGGATCTTACATTTCAGGTTCCTATGGAGAATTTTTTTTACAGCATCGGACTTTCCTTTCACCACCAGATACATCCACAGCTGAGCATCCTTTTGGCTTTGGCCCAGTCGCTTCATTCTTTCTGGCGCTACTAGTAGTAGCCCTCTGCTCTTCCCCAGTAGCATATTGGACGCCTTCCGACCTGAAGCGCTCATCTTCCAGCGTCGTATCTTTTTGCCTTTTGGTAATGTCCATGGGGTTTTCATGGCAAAGATACTGGAGTGGGTTGCCATTTCCTTCTCCAGTGGATCACTTTTTGTCAGAACTCTCTGATATGACCTGTCCATCTTGGGTGGCCCTGCATGGCATAGCTCATAGCTTCATTGAATTATGCAAGCCACTTCGCCATGACATGGCAGTAATCCATGAAGGGGATCATTTACATATTCAATATTAAATAATTTGTACTGTAGGAAAGGCTTTAACTGAATTTGAGAATGTGATTTAACAAATCAAGAAAGATGACACTTCACTTTGTGTGGTATCTGCAATTTTCTGGAACACAGTGTGCCATAAAGACGCTACTATGAAAGCAGTGAATCTAAATTCATTATAAGTAATTAATCATGAAGTGTTTACAGGAGAAAAGGGTCCGGAATGGCTTTCAGTCTTAAATTTGTTATTTGTTGTTGTTAGCTGAAAAGTCGTGTCCGACCCATCGCGACCCCATGGACAACGTTCCTCCAGGCCTTCCTGTCCTCTACCATCTTCTGGAGTCCATTTAAGCTCACACCTACTGCTTTATAAATTTGTTATAAACAGATCTAATACCTTGTTTTCCAGAAATCAAACAGCAGGAAATGAGGGCAATATAAAACTAATGTTATACAGAACTATTTTTTTTCAGTATTTTGACGTTGGTTCTATTTTGCCTGTTGAGCAGTAAATTTGAAAGCAGAATTTAGAGTAAGTGATGCCTTCCTTTTTTATATATACATAAACATACACACAGACACACACACACCCATATAATGCAAGATGCTTGAAGGCCAAGGATGTTCCTTTCAGCTGAATGAACCAGAGACTTGGCCTTTGAAATCTTACTGCATTTATAGTTACAATTGAATAAATGGCTGTAATTATTTTTTATACATCTCAATGCTAAGATGTATGAAAGTGACTAAGGGTGTTTATTTGCTTATTTAACCTCATACCTCTCCAATTATAGATTTGAAAGACACTTTAAAAATGTAGAATTATATCAGTAATAAAGCATAGCATTCTGGGATGAAAATAATTACACTTTAAATCACAGCAACAGAATAAATATGTAGCAGCTATTATATTTAAGAATATACTCAATGAAATCCTGGTAGAAGATGGCAGTCTTAAACACTCTCTACCTAGGAATGCACAAGCCCATTCAATCAGATGGTGACTTGTACTTCAAACCAGCTTTAATGAGTAACTTGTCGTTAAGAATGTTTACATTATGATAGATTTTTTTTAGCTTGTTTAATTTTTGTTTATTTTTAGCTTTTAAAAATGTTTTAACTTCTTGTATTTTATATTTTTTGGTTTTTAAAATCACTAATTGTATTTTATTTTTCTTATTCTGGTCCATGACCATAACAAAGATTTGATTTATGGACTGATACTTTGAATTGTACTTAAAACTTACTGGCAACAAATGGAGTACCTGCAATATTCAGTATGTTTTCTGGTGAATGATTCTTGCCCATCAACAAGTAGCTGCATTTAGAATCAGTTGCAGTTACTGGAGTTTTTAAACTCCAGCCCAAGTGGAACACATTATTGTTTCCTCCTTTGGCAGCTGCAAGAAACCAAGAGAGAGAGGAACCCAACCCTTAGGAAGCTGAGGTCATACTATTGGGATTACTGTCAACTTGTCAAATTTGAAAATTTCAACAGAGTCCCATATGCAAGATGTTGGTCCATGTTTCTTATTAGTGTCTGCCTATGATGTGTCTAGTTCTAAGTAAATATGAACAAATTTATCCATATCAACAAATTTATCCACAAAACCTCTTGTAAACGTGCTCATACTGTATAAACTTGCTGTTCATTCCCCATCAATGACTGGGTCACCTTAAATAGTGCCACAGAGAGAAACTATTTGGCCAGTTCTACTAGCACCTTTGCCTTTTTAGTGTTACAGAGATCAATCAGGTATACCTAGAATTGCCCATCAGATTAGAAATTCTGCAAGCATGATTGGAAACTAATTTGATCCAAAACATGCCCAGAGCTGAGCATCCTAATCAATTTTCCCCTCATGAAGTTCAGAAACGTCAGTAGCACTAATCACCATCAGCTGTACAAATTCAATCAACAATTTAAAAACAACCCCTGTCAGGGAGAATTAACAATAACAATAATATAATAAAGTTGGAAGGGACCTTGGAGGTCATCTAGTCCAGAGGTCCCCAACCTTTTGGGCACCAGAGACCAGTTCCATGGAGAGAGGTTTTTCCGCGGACCGGAGGTGTGTGGTTTTGTGTGCTGCCTGCATTTTGTGGATGGGGCTTTGCTTGTTTGTTGGACTGGTGGTTAACATGTGGTCCAGTACTGGGCCATGGACCAGGTGTTGGGGACCCCTGATCTAGTCCAACCCCTGCTCAGGCAGGAAACCCTATACCATTTCAGACAAATGGCTGTCTAATCTCTTCTTAAAAACTTCCAGAGTTGGAGCATTCACAACTTCTGGAGGCAGGTTGTTCCATCAGGAAATTTCTCCTTAGTTCTAGATTGCTTCTCTCTTTGATTAGTTTCCATCCATTCTTTTGGACATCTGAATACGACATTTTGTATTTATCAAGGCAAGCACTACTTTGGAAGAAGCTCAGTGGAAAATGATGGTCTTTTGATCTGTCATCAAGGGTTGTTAGAAAGCATAAAAAATTCAATCATGTTTATGTCACTACTAGATGACATGATTAGAACCCTGGAAGCATCAAACAGCCTCAAGTCAACTGTTCAAACATTCTTCTATTATAATGTCCCAAAGAGCTTTTTCATAGTTATCTCTGCAAGAATAACAAGGATTATTCTTACAGATTTTTTTCTGTGTACATGCACTAATCTATTCGTTGTTCACCAAAATAGGTAGAAACCAAGGTTCACTAACTTGTCCATCATATGTCCATCATATTGCTAAGCACATTGATTTGTGCTTTAGATTGTAAGCCACCCTGAGTCTTCGGAGAAGGGCGGGATATAAATGGGATTTAAAAAAAAAGTCAACTGCTACCCTGCAACACCCTATCTAATATGTAACTTGTCACTTTGGATAGCACGATGGGTGGTATATAAATTTAATAACTAAATAAAAATTTTAAAAAATCCATAGAATACCATGGTTCTTGGTAATTATTAAAAAGTGGGGCTCAGAAGAGATGTATTATTAGAGCTTAACCTATCATATCCTGAATGTAGCCACTAGATGCCGGATTCTTTTAGCCTTACTAAAATACTAAAAATATTAAAAATTTGTCAGGCCCAGTTTTTAATACACTCCCAAGTTATCAATCAGTCTGTTATTTGCACTGTTTCCATATGTCTACTAAACAGAAGACACTGTTTCATGGGCTCTATACTACAGAATGAAAAAATAATGACAAAATAGTAGCAATTTATTATTAAAGAAATCCTTAAGCGGTGCCCATACAAAATGAACACTATTTTGAATAAATCAGTGCAGGCATGTGTTTAATTTTTATTCAAGTGTTAAAGATGGAATGAAAGACCATAAGCGGTATAAATTTCAGGTTCCTTTTTCTAAAAATGTGCACATATCTATGGCATGTGGCTAGACAGAATAGATGCACAATATTTGTCTGATGGAAGTTTTTTATTCCATCTTTGAGTAGATAGCTTCTAGCTTCTATAACTGTTGCCATGGAAGCTATCAAGGTGCACAGACAGAGGGCCATATCGTCACCGGGAGTGTCATCTCCGCTCTGTACAAGCGGTGAGACGCTCCGACCCTCTGTTCTCCCCCGGAGGACCCGGGAGCAAAGGTGCGCACCCTCCCATGCTAAGGCTGGTCTACCTGAATGCAAGGTCCGTAGCTAACAAAGCTCACCTCATTCGTGACCTAGTGGAGAGCGAGCATGCGGACCTGGCTTGCATCACGGAAACCTGGCTGGGCCCAGAGGGTGGTGTTCCTCTGGTTGACCTCTGCCCGCCAGGTTTCCAGGTGCTGCACCAGCCTCGGGCTCATGGGAGGGGCGGGGGAGTGGCAGTTATCAGGGAATCCCTTAGCCCGCGAGAGACCACCGTCCCTCAGATGGTCGGGTGTGAGTCTCTCCTACTGAGATACGGCCCAGGGGCGCAGTTGGGCCTGCTGCTGGCGTACCTACCACCTAATCGTGCAGCGGCGGCCCTGCCCGAGCTACTCGATGCCCTCTCAGGGTTGGTGGTTGAATTCCCAAGACTCATAGTCTTGGGCGACTTTAATCTACCGTCCCTGGGAGGATCGTCCGAACTGGCTCGGGAGTTCATGGCTTCCATGGCGGCCATGGACCTGTCGCAAATAATTTCTGGACCGACTCATGAGAGAGGCCACACCCCAGACTTGGTGTTCTTGTCTGGACGGTGGCGTGATGATATCGGTGGGGGTACCACAACTGTTACGCCCCTGTCATGGACCGATCACCACCTCCTGCGGCTAGACTTCCCCCTTGCCACCCCCCACCGTGGGTGCACGGTGCCAGTCAGATGGTACCGCCCTAGGCGCCTAATGGACCCTGATAAGTTCCAGGCAGCGCTTAGGGACACGCATGCACTCCCTGCTCACAGCTCGGCGGATGCCTTAGTGGAAGCCTGGGAAAAGGCAGCCACGGAGGCTCTGGACCGAGTTGTACCCTTGCGGCCTCTGACCCGGCGCAGATCCCAGCGAGCCCCATGGTTCACTGAGGAGCTCCGGGAGATGAAGCGTCGGAGACGGGGCCTTGAGAGCCGTTGGAGATCCAGTCGATCCAAATCCGACCGATTGCGACTAAGAATCCTCACCAGGTCTTATCTCGCTGCGATAAGGGTGGCAAAATCCAACTATTTTTCCACCCTCATCGCGTCCGCAGATAATCGCCCGGCTGCCTTGTTCAGGGTGACTCGCTCCCTATTAAACCAAGAGGTGAGGGAGGAACCCTTGCAGGGTCGAGCCGAGGAATTCGGTCAATATCTGCTGGATAAAATTGCTCGGATTCGAACTGGCCTGGACTCCAACTGGGCTGAGATGGAAGAACAAGACATGGACAGTCTTGTCGACGTCATCTGGGAAGAATTTGATCCTGTAACTCCTAAGGAAGTGGACAGGATTATGAGAAGGTTGAGCTCCTCCACATGCTTACTGGACCCGTGCCCTTCCTGGCTGGCCTATGCAGCTCAAGAGGAGACACGAGGCTGGTTCCTAGCGGTCATCTCTGCTTCTCTGAGTGAGGGTCACTTCCCCACCGCCTTGAAGGAGGCGGTGGTGAGACCTCTCCTCAAGAAGCCCACCTTGGACCCATCCTCTTTGAATAACTTTCGTCCAGTCTCCAATCTTCGCTTCCTTGCGAAGGTTGTTGAGAGCGTGGTGGCGCACCAACTTCCTCAGATCCTGGATGAAGCGGTTTACCTAGACCCGTACCAATCGGGTTTCAGGCCGGGCTACAGCACGGAGACGGCATTGGTCGCTCTGATGAATGATCTCTGGAGAGCCCGGGACAGGGGCCATTCCTCTGTCCTAGTCTTATTAGACCTCTCGGCGGCTTTCGATACCATCGACCATGGTATCTTACTGCGACGCCTCAGGGGACTGGGAGTGGGAGGCACGGTTCTGCGTTGGTTCTCCTCCTTTCTCCAGGGTCGCTCGCAGTCGGTGCTGACAGCGGGACAGAGGTCGACCCCGAGGCCTCTCACTTGTGGAGTCCCTCAGGGGTCGGTCCTCTCGCCTCTCCTGTTCAACATCTACATGAAACCGCTGGGTGAGATCATTCGCAGTTTTGGAGTAGGGTACCATCAGTATGCTGATGACACCCAGCTTTTTATCTCAACTCCAAACAATATCAGTGATGCCCTAGACGTGATGTCCCGCTGCCTGAAAGCGGTCCGGGAATGGATGGGGAGGAACAGGCTTCAACTGAACCCGGACAAGACTGAATGGCTGTACGTTCCGGCAAGCCAGGATATTCTGAACGTCCCATTGCTTAACATCGGGGACAAGTTACTACCCCCTGTTGATAGGGCCCGCAACCTGGGTGTCCTCCTAGACTCGCAGCTCTCCCTAGAAGACCACATAGGAGCTGTGACCAAGGGGGCCTTCTCCCGGGTTCGACTAGTTTGCCAACTACGGCCTTATCTGGACCTGGATTCCTTACGTACAGTCACCCATGCCCTTGTGACCTCTCGCCTAGACTATTGTAACGCTCTCTACATGGGGCTGCCCTTGAGATCCACTCGGAAGCTTCAACTGGTGCAAAGTGCAGCGGCACGGACACTCTTGGGAGCCTCCCGATACTCCCATATCACACCTCTCCTCCGTGCGCTGCACTGGCTTCCGGTTGCCTTCCGTGTGAAGTTCAAGGTGCTAACAATGACATACAAAGCCCTACATGGCATGGGTCCGGACTACCTACGGGAGCACCTTCTGCCAATGTCAGCACCCCACCGTCCTGTGCGCTCCCACAGAGAGGGCCTCCTCAGGGTGCCACCGCTCAAGGAATGTCGGCTGGTGGCCCCCAGGGGGAGGGCATTCTCAGTGGGCGCGCCAGCCCTCTGGAACAGCTTACCAACCGAAATCCGGATGGCCCCCGACCTCCGTACCTTCCGACGCGACTTAAAAACTTTCCTGTTCCAGCAGTCCGGCCTGGCATGATAGCGTTAATTGGGGTCCCAGTTTGTTTTCACTATTGTTTTTTATTATTTTTATTGTTCATCTGTATACCTTCCTTCCTCTGTACACCGCCCCGAGTCCCTCGGGAGAAGGGCGGTTTATAAAAACTAATAAATAAATAAATAAATAAAATATCAAGGAATTCAAATGAAGAGCTATATGCAAAAAACTTGTTTCTGGTGTTTTGTTTAAACCATTTATGAATCATAAATATTGTTTCAATGTTTTCTATTTTAGAATAATGACGGTCGAGCTGTTTGATCATATTCATTAGAAATTTTAATTTTTAAAAAATCCTTTTTCTCAGACACTATTTAATACACACAGCATACTGAAAGCAGGGAGACAACCTCTAAGAGTAGATTTCAGCCTTTACAAAATGAAAATAAATCAGTGCACAATACAGAAGACTGACAGGAAAATGAGGTCACCTACTGAATTTTTCATGTATTCAAGTCCAGGGGAATCTGAGATTTATATAAAGCAGTGAGCTCATTATTTGCATCAGAACTCAATAACAAGAAAATAAAATTACGTGGGAAGAAATGTTATCCAAATGTCCAAAGTAGCATGATGGAGTTTGCTCCTTTTTGTGAGAGGGACTGCGAAGAATTCACATTGAAATTAAAAGGTGTTCTAGAGCAGGGGTCCCCAATCCCCAATCCCTGGTCCGTGGATCAGTACCAGGCCACGGCATGCCAGCAACTGGTCCGCACAAACAAGTAAAGCCCCATCTGTGGGATGCAGGCAGCACACAAAACCACACACACTCCAGTATGTGGAAAATCCTTTCTCCATGGAACTAGTCCCTGGTGCCCAAAAGTTTGGGGACCTCTGTTCTAGAGTGTTCAAATCTAAGCTTCCAACTATGCAACTGTGCCTAGCTTTTCAGCCTAAACAGTTTGTGTTTTGGTGACATTAAAAGGATGGGTCCAGAGGGAGATGAAAATGTCAACATTCTTAGTTTTATTGGTAATGAGCAATACCTCTTGGCTGCCTGCAAATAACTGGACAAATAGGTTTCCTCTCTGCTGAAGATAAAAATCCTCAGACATGCAAAAGCTAACATTAAAAAGTACTCTTTCTGTAAGCTTGTTTTGTAAAAAGGATATTTAAAACAACTTTTTGTTTGAGTTGGTGCAGACTAAAAAGACTTTCATTACATTATCCCTGAATAAAGGCTACATTATCCCTAAATAAAGCCTGAGCTTTTCCAAGAAACTTTTGACTTAATGTCATCCAAAAAAAGGACAAAGCTATGTACCGCACCATCATGCCCCTTCATAGTGATCTGCACACATAGCTTGTCTTGCATTAGGTAGAATAATGACTAAGCTCAAAAAGTTAATATTTTTAGGAAATATTCAAATATTCAAGTTTCTTTGAAATTTCTTTTCAAAGAAACAAATGGTTAAATTCATCGGTTATATATCAACTGAGGCTTGCATGGTATAATTTACTGTTCTACCCCAGAAAGCATAATCTCTTGGGCAAGTCCTGAAAAATGCATATTATCTCTATTCGCTTATTAAGTACAGATCAGCAAACAACAGCTGTGATTTGGCATGGATTTGGAAAGTTACAATGCTTCAGAAATTGAAGCCTTCTGCTCTGCATTGCAGATCTATTGGTTTGGGATAGGATGCTGAAGAATCTAGTTTTTTACTAACATATTATTTAGGAATGGAAGTTTTTTTAAAAAAATTTCTGCACATCTTTTCACAACTATCGGATGCTACCATACTCAGCCTCCACATTTCCAGATTTTACATCATTGCTATAGGTGCAGGATTATCTTTAATTCAATAAAATTCCACTGTTGTCTGTGATTCTGAGAATATTTTAAACAACTAAGTTCTTGGGCGCTATGACAACGGCTGCAGCATAAGAGCACTGCACAGAATTGCAGTCTGACAGCAGCGGAAGTGTGTGCAGAGAAGCTGGTTGCAGCTGATTGAGTTGAATAGGACTCCTTCTCTGGCTATGAGGGAATAGGAGTGCCTCTTTAATAGCTCTTAGCAACGCCCCTGCTTTGACCCTACTCGACTGTGAGGGAAATCAAATCAATACAACCTCCTCCGAACCACAATGCTTCCACAGCAGCAGGACCACGACCAGCAGAGCATCACAGCTGCCTTTGTCTCTTTTTAAATTTAATCAGGATTTCTCCCTTTCACTGGATTCAGTTTTTGGATTTAGTTAATTGCTGAAAAATCTTCACGTGCCTCACTGAAAGGATCTTCTAAATTGATCTGTATGAATGCTTTTGGTACTTTTGGCTTTGGTGGCTTGCTATTGTTCTTTAAAAGAGAACTTTGAATTTGCTGATATTTGCAACATTAATTTGAAATACAATTAACAACTTCCAATTTGATGGTAATTGTATACGGAAATTTAAAATATGCACTGTAATAGCAAAAATTCAGACACTTATGATTGTGAGAGCTTCTTTTGGAATACATTTTTATAAGATGTTCTGATGTTTAGTTATCTTTATCTTTAGTAAGATGTTTAATAACAGCTGATAGGTAATTCATAGCTTTTAAAAGTTAATGTGTTTTCTTCTCCTTTCTTCCTAGAGATGGCCAATAGAGGACCAAGCTATGGCTTAAGCCGAGAAGTTCAAGAAAAGATTGAACAGAAATACGATCTAGAACTGGAAAGCCGTTTAGTGGATTGGATTATTATACAATGTGGTGAAAATATAGAACATCCCCCTCCTGGAAAACAACATTTTCAGAAATGGCTAATGGACGGAATAGTAAGTAATAACTTGATATTACATCTATAAATGTAACATTGTTGAATAATATCATTTGTTCCTAAATTTCTACCATTTCAAAAATATATCAAATAATCAATTAACTTTGGCACTGCATTCCTGACCTCATTATGTAGCATGTTCTATAAAATCAATGAATAACGAAGTAATGTTTCAGAGGTAACAAAGTATATTTGATTTAACTTAAGAGCAATTATTATCTCCATCTGTAAACTGCTTTTGTCTAGACTCCAATAAAATAATTCAAACATTGAAGGTGATTGCTCTTATGACCAGAAGACAATATGAAAAACAGTGTATAGAGCTGTAGAGAGACAGATGGAATAATGGTTATGTAATATGAGGAATATTAATTACAATTCTTTGACAGTTAATTACAGACCCTTTACAACCCTGAGATTTTCCATGATAGTATTATCTTTCTTAAGAATGGGTTAGTTATGTGTATTTGTTTATAAAATGTAAAATTATAAAATATAAAATTCTGTTCTTTTCCCCCCCAAGGAATAAGCAATTCCAAGTCTTTAAGAGATAATTTATTCATTTACTGAACGAGCAGCACAAAGGTGCTTTCGTTTACATGGAAGACTTGGCAAAATTATTAAATGTAGTGATTGTTTTTTCATCGGCTTACTACTTGATACTACTTACACTTGAGCTCAGACTGTGTTTTGCTCTCCCATGTGACTGTCAATTGTTATATAATCTGAAGTGAATAATTTGATTTTGCCTGCTTCATTACACCCATGTATGTTTTATCTGTGGAAAGGGAAGCTTTGCCAAGCATTTTTAATGTGTTTGGCTCAAACGCATCCATAATAAATGCTGTCGGTAGCATACATTTATGTTTGTACTATGTATTTCAGTTGAGGAGCAGGGAGCCAGGGGGCCCTTGCTAAGTGGCATTAGAATATCTATGTTACAAACAGAGTAATATACACATACTGTGTTGCCTTTAGTTAGTGGAATTAATTGATTTTGTCTCTTTCAATTCTGCTTTTAATGGTCAATCTCCCAGCTGCTCTGCAAGTTAATAAACAATCTTCATCCCAAGGGAAAAGAACCTATTGCAAGGATCACAGAATCAAAGATGGCTTTCAAACAAATGGAACAAATTTCTCACTTCTTGAAAGCTGCAGAAATCTATGGAATACGAACAACAGATATCTTCCAGACAGTAGATTTATGGGAAGGTATAGATTTATTTATATATAAGCATTTTTTTTTTACTGTAACACTGTTTATCTTGCTATCCATTATATATTTCTTTTCGGGGGAAATTCCCAAATGCCATTACAATTATTTCTAATTTGCACTGCCTTTAAGCACTGTTCCCTCCAGTAATGCATTATTTTCTCTTGAAATTTATGTTGATGCAGGCCTTAATGAAATATTTTGTACTTATAGCAAGTGAAAGATGTGGGGTTTTTTTACAGAAGCACATCAAAGCTAAGCAAGAAGAAATTATATTACAGCAGATATTTCAGCAAAATAACAAATTATCATTTTAAAGGATGATGAAATGTGATTAGTTTGCATCTAAATGTAAACATAAACCAGTTCACATTTTCTATATTTAGCTTGGAACAAAGTTAGTCATGTATATCAATACTTTCTGAATTTCATTATCTAATTCTTAGCCTCTATATATGGAAAACATGCACAGAATTTCAATAATGTACATATTAGGACAAAGTCCAAACAGAAATTAATTATATTAGGGGAACCCATTACCAAAACTAATACATTAAGAAAGATACATATAGAAAGAGTATACCAGGAGAAATATACAGCTATTTGCTAAAATACTTGTGAAATTTGGTTGGAGAAAAAGTTATTATGGGATATTCATAGAATGGGATAGATCCATTTTCAGATTGGTAAAATAAACTTGAGAAGTTCATTCTAGTAGTATTAGTAGTATATGAAATTAATCATTCCATAAACAATAACCACTCTCCTGAATGAAAGAAAACTCAGGACAAATAGGTCTGAAACCTGATAATTTTTTATTTATTTTTTTAATTTTAATTCCACTTATATCCCGCCCTTCTCCGAAGACTCAGGGCGGCTTACAAGTTTAGCAGTAGCCTTCATTCTATGTATATGCCTGCTTATTAGGGCTTTCACACACACCCCAGCGGCATTATTACAAAGTCAGCTTAATTGCCCCCAACAATCTGGGTCCTCATTTTACCTACCTCAGAAGGATGGAAGGCTGAGTCAACCTTGAGCCTGGTGGGATGCGAACCTGCACTAATTGCAGGCAGCTGGTGTTACTTAAGGAGGCATTAGCCCACTGCTCCACCAAGGCTCAATAATAATAATGTTGTCAGAATAGTTTAAACTGAGTTTATATTGGATGAAGCCTCAGATTTGTATGTTGTCATTTCACCTTTGGAAATGGGCCTTATGCAAGTAGTACCTTTATGATTTATGCAAATCCTACAAAAAAGGTGTTTTGAAACACAGCAGAGCAGGTAGAAGACAACTCTTTTTAAGTTGAAAAAGCAGATTAATCTTTTACCAAACTCTCAAGAATGTTTTAGAAGCTGTTCCTGTCTATGCCAGTGAGAATGTACCATATATGCACAGTCACTGCTTCACATTTTTCACAGTAAAAAAGTGAAGTAACTTTATATGCCTCTCTTTTTATTATACTCTGGAATAAAGAACATTCCTTATTTGTCTTTTAATATCAGGAAAGACTTGGTTTAATGGAAGTAAAATACTACAGTAATATCTACTCTGATAACGTCCAGTGTCTAAATTCAGGCCTTTTTTCAACAATTCTCTTCCTAGTATTAGAAGAACCCATATAATTAATAATATTGTCCTTGTAATGATGAATTTGGTATTTCCTTATATGTATATAAGGAATATACCAATATACATATATATGTATCCTTGTGATTCATCACTGTGTCAGAAAGAAAATGGGAAAAGTCAAAAAGTTCAACAAAAAGCAAAAGGAGCCATCTTGGCCATGAGGGAAAAAAAATCCAAACTTCTTATTGAAGCAACACATTTTTTAGGCCAGCTGAAGGTTTGCATGAGAATTCATCAGGTAAGATGGTTAAAAAAAATCACCTTCCGTGGGCAGAGAGAGGAAAAAAAGAAACATAACTACCAAATGGAACTGCTTTTATATGTCTGTGTATATTCCAATGTTCCATTTGTTATTTGATTATAATGTTTCCATTTCTCTTTCTTGGATTTATTTTACTTGTTGAGAAATCGTGGAAAGTTTGAAAGTATGCTAGTTTTGGAAATCTTCAGTTGGTCTAACAAAATGTTGCCTTCACCAAAAATCAGTTTATGAACAAAATATTTAATCCATTATTTATTGCTATTTGATCCATTATGTATTCTACACAGGACAACTGTTAGTATCTTCTAGAAGAAAAGACAGCTTAAAATCTTTTTCACACATGGCATTTTTCTCACATGGAAATAATACCTTTATGAGTACTCTTGTGGAAGTCATGTATATGAATCAAAATAAATTATTGCACTCTCCATTTAAAACAATTGCCCATTCTTATTATATTTGTTTTTCCTCTCCTCCTCCCATTTCCTAGTCTTGCGCAGCAACTGTAGGAGTTCTGCTTTCCCTTTTATATTTATTTTGTGCTTTAAATCAAATTATGAGCCTGAAGGCTTGCCTAACCAATTTACAGTCTTTTGTATCTAAAGAACATTTTTTTAGATGTGAATTGATAATGATAGCCAGGAAGCAATGAGAGAGCTCCTGCTAAAAGCCCTGCTGGATGTGGCTACTGGCTCTGAGGAGAAAAGGACAAAGCAATCTTTGCTTTCTGTTACTAATCATGTTTCAGATGTTTCCAAGAAAACGTTAGGCAAGATAAGAGCCAGTAGTTCCCATATCAAAATCTGTCAAGTAATATAGAGAGAAGATTCTGGATTTTGACCAAGAAAAATGATCTTTACAATTCAAACAGCATTCCTTTGAAGCTTGGATCAGAAAGCTTGAAGCCTTCCCAATTCCAGTAATGTCCAGTTATTTGCAGCTGTATTCCCAGAACAGGAATTCTGGGAACTATACTACCCTCATAACATTTATGTTTTATGTGTTCCATAGGTGTTATATGCCATACTGCTACTTACTCATCTTATTTCAAAATTATTTATTTTAGGGCATTCCCATGAAAGATGTAAACATATTCATTTTTTAAATTGAAAGACATTGTAATATTGTAAAATATTAAGGAGGTTTCATTTTCTGGCCCAAAGGCCTGTTTAAGTGAGTTCTCTTACAGATTTCATTTCCAAGGTTATCATAAGAGCAGCAGAATAGATGTGAAAGAAATATTTGTGATTCTCCGTTTCCTTCATCTAATGCTTATTGTAAAAAACTAGTATTTATTTTTTTAAAAAATCTTTTTCTTCCAATGCAAGCTGGACTAAATACTTCTCTATTTAAACATCCCTCAACCTATGAACATGGCATAAGACCAAGAACCTGTACAACAATGTTAACCTTTTCCTTCCATCTTGCCCTTATCCAAATGACTTCTGCTTCAGTTTTTCCATTGTTAGAATATCACATTATCATAAAGCGCTGACCTCAGATTTCCTTTTCCAAAACTGGAGTCTTTGTTTTGACTATGACTTAAAAGTTGCCTGAGATCTATGCTTCTGGAGTCAGCATCTTTTAATAGATTGAAAGTTACTTTAAAAGTTAATGGGAACAAAAAGGGGAAAAGATGGCTTCCAAATCCTCTCATTGCCCTATGGATGTTATCCTTGCATTTTTACTTCACCAATGCAGCCCTCAGTAGCTACAAACAATAATTTAAAAATGTGGCTTTTGAAAACAGCTTTTAAAAGATGATATTGTCATGGAATTAACAGATGTACCTTATTACAAGGCTCTATGACTCACAATCTCTCTTTTCTGTGGCCTTAGTCAATTTAGTCACTCTGTCTTTTTTTAAGTAAAGATAGTAACATAAATTTATGCAGCTGCTTATGAACAAAATAACGATTGCTCTGAAAATAGTACTGGGTAACTTTTGCAATGATGTTACTGCATGAGAACGTAACATCTGTGGATTCTTTTCTGTGACTTTTCATGTCTTGTCACCTAGGGTTTGATAGAAGGTGTAGCTTTGTGAGTGTAGAGGGAGATTTAACTCATTAGTGTTCAGTATTTGGCTTCCAAGGTCTGACATTAGCTTTACATATCTAAAACTTCCTTCAGCAATTCTCTGAGTGTAAATTGTCGATGCAAAGAGTGGTGGTGATGGGAATGAAAATGCTAATAGTGCTACAGTTCATCATATTGTCTTCTATTTGCAAAGGTTGACTTATCTGTAAAGGAAAACTTGCTGCATCTGTAGAGATGCTTCACATAATTCAAATCTCTGGAATTATAGAGGCTGTCCTCTAGAGTGATCTTCTATATCAGTGTTTCTGATCTGGACATCCTCCAGGTGTGTGGACTTCCAAAACTCCCCAGCTAGCTAGCATCAGAAGCCCTATACCAGGGGTAGGCAACCTCGGCTCTTTTATGACTCATGGACTTCAACACCCAGAATTCCTGAATCAGCATAGCTGATTCAGGAATTCTGGGAGTTGAGGTCCATGAGTCATAAAAGAGCTGAGGTTGCCTACCCCTGCCCTATACAGACAGACTATTAGGTACATGAAGTTGACAAGAATGATAATAGAGGAGGGAGAACCAGCACTCTTTTGCTTATATCCTGTGCAATACCCCACCCATACACACATATATGCTCACATTTGTGTGGGTGGGGAAATTTGAAGACGTTTTAAAAGAACTAGCAAGAGACTGAAAGAAAAACAAAGTGCTTGACATAAGAAGAGGCAAGCTAGAATGAGCAAAAGCCTGAGATATCTATGATAGAGGAAGGCCAATGAGTTATAAAAGACATAGATGAAAACAGCCTGAACATGAGTGGCTGTATTCCATCATAATAGTATGTTTTAGAGCCTATATGCAGCTTATGCTGGTGAAATTTTCAGCAAACCATTGATTGATTTCTGGCTGGCATATTTTGCTTCATTTGTTGGTAATTAGAATAGAAAAAAACCCTAACTCCAGCCCCAAAAAGATGCTTTCAAATTTGTTCCCTACAGAAATTTGCCAAAACTTATTAGAAAGACATACTGTATAGTTTAATGAAAAGTGTAGCCTCTAATACAGATTAGTCTCAAAGAAATCAAACATATGATCAGGCTTCCTAAAGCCCTAAAACTTGTTATAGTTATACACTGATAGTCATGCAGCAGTTTGCAAGCTAAAGGTAGGAAGGTAGGAAGAGTTTTGTCAAGGAAAATTCCCTTGTGACCAGAATAAAAACAGAAAACATAATGTAATAATAAAAAGCTCTGGGGATTTTGAGGTTAAATAGGTGTCTAATCCTGTTGAAGTACAACCAAACAATTTACCAATAACAAATGAATAATTCTTTTTAGGAAAAGACATGGCTGCCGTGCAAAGGACTCTAATGGCTTTAGGCAGTGAAGCTGTTACAAGGGACGATGGATGTTACAAAGGGGATCCCTCCTGGTTTCATAAGTAAGAATGTGTTTGTTGTTTCCATTTTCAAACATAGACTAAATGTGCAGTTTTAATGAAAAACAATCCTAGACAGAAGAAAAATATACTTTTAAAAGCAAGACACCTTAACTTCTGCCTTTTTCAGCTGTCAATTAAAGAGCTAATGACCTCTTTAGAATAGATATTCAAAAATGTTCCATTTATAATAAGTGAATTATGTTGATGCAGAATAATCTAACCAGGAGTGCAAACATTCCTTCACTTATAGACCCAGAGCTATTGAAAATGAAAAGCATAGAATGCCACTTTTTCAGACAGGAAATATGTAAATCTTTAGCATAAATTCTAAATGCATAAATGGGTTGCAAAAAGGGGGAAAAGAGCAAAAGTATCCCAAATCCTTCTCTATTCCAAGTCTGTATTTTTTTTAAAAAAAGAGGTAAAGAAGTCCCTGTAGATTTGATTTTGCTAGTCATTGCTGACTATAGGGGGAAGTGCTCATCTCTGTTTCAAGGCCATTGAGCCAGCACTGTCCGAAGACATCTCTGTGGTTATGTGACCAGCATAACATTACAGAGTGCTGTTATCTTCCCACCAAAGAGGTACCTATTTATCTATTCGGATGCTTCAAATTGCTAGCTTGGCAGGAGCTGGGGGGAGAACAGAAGCTCATCCCATCACGTGGTGCTTATGTCTCAAACCTAGGCTGCTGGCTTTCCAGTTGACAAGCCTTGTGTCTTAACTGCTGAGTCATCGCACTGCCCTCAAGTATGTGATATGGCCCCATATATTTTGCCTCTTCCCTGACAATGCAGATCTCAGCTCTTTGATCTCCAAAATATTAGGTGAGCCCCCAGTTACTCAATGCTTGTTTGTACAGCCAGTGGATCAGATGGTATGTCTTACTTAAAATATTTGAGTCATTCTTTGAGCAATGACTCAGATATTTATAGCAACAATTGTCCAAGCATTCACAGAAATATGAAACATAATTTGAAATTCATTACTATCTGCTGAGACAGTTCTGAAATTATACTTCCTCAGAATTTTGCTCTCCTTCATGATTGTTGATAAATGAACATATATCTGAGAAAGGTGCCTACCAGTTCTGAAGCAATTTTCCCAAACTGATATTTGATACATTTTGTAACATAAACCTCTGGGAAAAAGTGCTTAATCTTGCATGCTCTTGTTTTTAATAAAGCAGAACATCTACTTAAGTGTTTTTCTGGATGGTGGCCAGATAAACTAAAACCATCACTACCAAGAAAGTGGCTTGCTGATTTGCTATTTGATAACAATATTTCTACCCTTTTTCAAATGTGGCTTATCCATTTATAGCAAAATGCGAGGTTGATTTAGTTTTCTGATATTGAGATGTTTACTCAAATACAGGAGTGAGTAGTATCCATCTATTATAAATCCTTATTTTATAATAACTTTGCTTTTTTATTGTTTTGAATGATGCCATACCCACCCGCCCCTTCTAGGAGGGAACTGTATCAATTGTTAGATGGGGGTGAACACTTTCCCTAAATGTCACTGTAATTAATGTTACTTTCAATCTGCCGTATTGGCCAAGATGCTTTCTATCTCCTTGAGTTTAATATTTTTTGAAGGAAAGGAAATGCAAAGTAATGCATTTTTTTTAGAGTCCTAACCACTCCCTTTTTCACAGTTGCTAAATATGTTCAGGGAATAAAGTAGAATTTTAGAAAGCCTTTACACATAAGATATTCATACTTCAAGTCTCTGATCCCTCAGAGAAAATCCTAAGGTCCTTGGGACTGGCTGGCTTCTATTATCTTACGACAAAGACACACCTACAGCTTTAGAAGGGAGAATTTAGTGTTAGAAACCTCTTCTTATCTTCCAAAAGGCCAATACAGTTCTTGTTCTCAAAAACCAGGGCAATACTAATCTTATACTATAGAAAAACATAGGGGCGGTGGCATTCAATCTGATAAATATTTGAGAATTTAAAACAGAACAAACGTCCCTTTTAAAAAAGAATCATTTTCACAGGAAAGCACAGAGGAACCAGCGGGGATTTTCTGAAGAGCAGCTTCGCCAAGGACAGAATGTCATCGGTCTTCAAATGGGAAGTAACAAGGGAGCATCCCAGTCAGGGATGACAGGATACGGAATGCCAAGACAGATCATATAGTTTAAACCACCTTTGAATTCTCACTTACCCACTTGGTAGCATGGCCTGACTGAAAAACACATAGCTAGTTAATGTTCATGCTGAGATCTGCTTCTAGGTTTTCTCTCTAAGATTATGTGTGTGTGTATGCATATGTATACACGCGCACACATACACACAGTCTTTCAACTGAAATTGTGGATCTGTGTGCTTGTTGCGTGTTAGTCCATATAGCACGCTGACACCTATATGATGTTCATTTTTGAACTATGCAAAGACTATTTTTCTGTATTTATTTGCAATTTGTTATTTTCTGTACTCTTGTCTTACTGAACTGCCCTCTCAGTCTTTTTCTTCTCTACTCTATCCAACTTTCATCTTCTAAAAATAAAAATGGGATAAATAACTGCAAAGATTTAGGCTGGATATGTCTTTTACAGCATCTCTATGCTCTGAAATAAATGTTCTAAAAAGAGAGTGAATATGATTTACAATACTTTATAGAAACTGTTGAGTTTATTGTGATCCTTGTCGAGGATATATGCAGACATACACACATAGACACAATGTTTAGCTGATCAAATGTGATTGGGCAAAAGGTGTCCCAAATCAGAATAAGAATATAACCTAAGAGGCAGGAAGATCCTCAGTCCAAGAAAAATCATTCCAGAAAAATCAGTAGCATCAGAGGAAGAATTTGGACAATCAAAGCAGGAGATTGGTGGGAAGTAAGATGTTTACCGGTTCCAGTCATATTCTGCCTTCAACTCTCGAAATACAGTCTTTCATATGTAGATAATGGCCTGATCTATTATAAGGGTTTGTTGTTGTTTTTTTAAAAAAAATCCCTTTAAACTTTGCTGATTTTTGCTTCACCCCTCTGCCATACTTTCTTCTGAATACACTTACCAAATGTTTAGTTTAATCAAGTAATATATGATTTGGTTATCAATAGCCATTTGGTATCTGCTCACCAATTACTTATACAGATAAAATATGACATTGACATGGAGAAAACAAAACACTTCATTTAAATCATAACCATCTCAACCTTTATGGCTAAGGGCCACTTATCCTACTGTTAGTCTTCAGTCCAAGGGATCAGGTACCTTTCACTTAAAGATGGAAGAAATTTAAAATGAATAGGATTTTTGCATAATTTACTCTACATTATTTTGCCATTGAATTCACACATTATAGGATTATTACTATCCACCCAAAGGACTAGCACCCGCCCCCTCCTCTTCATAAACAAAAATCCACAGCATTTTTAAATCAGGATCAGGTTGATTTACTCAAGGCTTTTAGATGGAATAGGCTTCTCAAGTTCTTCATTGGCCCTCAAACCCTTTTCTATACCCTCTGGTTTTCTTCTTGTATCACACATGCCAAACTTGAGTCAGAGGTGGCTGTTATATGGGGGATGGAGAAACAAATTGTAATATATACTACCCAAATGTTTAACATAGTAGTTCAAGAAAGAAGCACAGGTACATGTGAAAAATACAGAAAATCCTCTTTCTATTTGTATTTGATAGGACTCTATCTATTCTGTGTAATTCTCCTACTCTCTGTTATCCTTTGTCCAAAATAATAACTACATACAATGACATTTGACTACCTTTGCTTAAATACATTTGGGTTTCTGCTCAATAAAACCTAGATCGACATTATGATTAACATAAAAGGTTAACTTTTGTAAGAGAAGTCAGTCCTGACTATTGAGGGTAGAGGAGTTCAGAATGCTTTACTATGATTATCTAATTTTATGCTTCACTTTTGTGATTGTTTAAGTTGAGAATACTTGTCTTATTAACTTACCTTCTGTAGCGGTTTCACATTGATGCACAGGTACTCTCATTATTTCCCCTGGAACTTGAAAGGATGATGAAGACAGAAATCTCTACTCCAGCAGTACCTTTTTCCCAGCCAAGCAAAGGTATGGGATGTGTTTTGCTTTTTGCATCAAGAGTATGACTATTATGGCAACAGGATCAGGACATTTACACCTGCTTCTAATTATTTGTGGTTGTAGGATAATATCACCTTCTTTTTCACAACAGGCAGGAAATGCAATAAACAGAAATTCAAGACATATAGTTATCCAGTAGACCCCTTGAATAGGTGCTCAGGGATATAATATTAGATTGGCATATCATTAGCAAATTTGATTGATGCTTGATGATAGTTGCTTCTGTTGACAAGTGACAAAAATAACATTAAAATTCTTCATTCTGAGCCTTGTTATACTTTACCACTCAAAGTAAAGTTGGAAAGAAATTATGTAAATGAGTCCAAAAATCTTATCCATCTGTCAATCCATCACTGTGAAATTTTGCTGAAAACTGAATCCAAAGGGAGTGGGAGAGAACCTGGCAAAAGAAATTGTGTCCAAATGTGTACCAAATCTGGCGGGTGACTCTGGAAAAATATTTTATCATCATCATTATCACCATCTTCACCACCACCACCACCATCAATAACAACATCTTCATCATACATAAAATAACCCCTTTCAGTGCAACAGTATGATAGAGCTGGACAACACCTCAAATTCCATTAAGCTCTCTATTCTTAGTCCTCATCCCTCGTTCCTCCTAGCTATGTGACTCAAGAGCTAAGCCAATGCAATTTATCATATGCTCTTCACTACATACATATGTTGAAATATGGATGGAGTGCAGAGGCACACAGAGAAGCGTAATATATTATATGTGCCTCCTGTGGCCACTGCTGGTTGAGAAGTTGAAAATAATCCAAAAGCCATACTTTGAAGCTGGATTTAATTCCATGCACATTTCTCTTCCCTTCCCAGAGCTTAACCCTAACCCTAACTCTAACCCTAATGGCTCAATATAACTTATTCATATCAGTTATCAAATTTAATATAGTTAACTAATCTGTGGAAATACTGTATAAGCAGCTCTCTGATAAACTGTTCACTAAGACAAAACATTTGCCTTTTGTTTACCTTTGTCAATGGAGTTCAAAGTAGTTAGAAATACCTAAACATACTAGACAAGTATTATCAGTCTTATTTTATATGCAACAGTCTTCATCTTAAAGCAGAGCAAAAAAATACTCTTTCACTTCTCCCAGGAAGAAGCTTCTTAACTTGTACTCATAGACCCCGTCTTTCATCTGAGTAAACTAAGTAAAGAATTTCTCAAACTGGACTCAGCTCCTGGAGACAACTTGGACAGTTTTATGTATTTTTCTTAGCCAGATGGAGCACTTTATCATCGCCTTCTGTGATTTGACTTTTTTTTTAGTAATAACTATTTCTTAAACAGGTGGACAATAGCTTTGCTTTATTTTTCCCTCCAATATCAAAGATAGGGATCTGATTTCAGAGGGAGAAAACTGACATTCATTTCTCCTTCTTGCCATTTATCAGATTTTGCATTGAGTTAAATAACTTTGATGGTGGAATGTTTCAAGTTGTAGTTTGGATTGCACTGTGTATTTAAATTATATTCGATTATTCTTGTCTATTTAATAAGATAGCACATTTTAGGTATGGCCAACCAGAGTCCTGACTGAGCATTTGTAATTTCCAATAAATATTCCCTTAGAAGAGACTGCGGTGAACAAATTGTTAAAGAGTTAAGCTTATCATTCCCATTGTTTGAAATGCCAATTATTAGCCTTTTAAAATTTTTATCCAATGTAGGCCCATAATATAGAGAAAGCTGATCTAAATTTATTTATTTTGGTACTTCTGAAAATAAGCAACTCTTAAATATGTTCTGACTTTATTAGTTGCATAATTTTAAAGGATTATTAGATTAATGCCAACAATACAAGAATACAATAACTGAAAAGTCCAATTTATAGCAGCCTGATGTACAGTATGTGTGGCAATGAGTACACTGGATGAAGTTTTGAAATATATGACAAATATGAGATTTTTATTTTGCTAAATATTTTGCAAATCTAGCAGAGTAGACAATTTAGATTAAATTTCAGTATTCTGTGTTTCTTCATAAAAAGGATTTTCCACTACTACAGACTGTACCGCACAAATATAAAAATTGAGAAATAAAGGAGGTTTTGAAACTACTTTAAAGCTGCTACTGCATAGTTTATTAGCAAATGGGACAGTTTTATTTAATTATTTCACCCGTTCTTCCAAATGGATGTATATAGTAATGTTTATGATTAGACATATGGTTTGTGTCCTCACCACAATACGGTTGTTGGGGACAATAATCTTGGGTCTCTATGAATGCATCATCTGTGACCTTCAGTAATGTTATAAAATAAAGATCTGATCCTATGCTCAGGCAGCAGAAGTAATAGATATAGTTGTGATTAATTTAATGGCATGATATGACCTTTGTTTCTAATTAGATTTGTCTGGCAGGACTCCTTTGCTGGCAACATCTTCCAGATGTTCCAGTAATTTATTAATACTAATAGAAAAAGGATTATGTTTTGTAGTTGAGGTCTGTTATATAGCACAGTCTTTCTTGGCTGAATGTTTTCTGTGTACGTTGAACTCTTGGTGCTTATTTCATAAACAACATGGGTGCATTGGTTGACAATTAGAAAAGCTGTCAGGCTTAATCTAAAAGTTACACTACTGCAAAGCCTGGCATAATATATTGTTCATGAAAGATATCAGTTTGAAATAAAACTCTAGAATAAGCATAGAATATCTGGGCTATAGACATATGGCTATCCAATATATGGTGGCAAAGGCTATAGCTTTCTATATTAATTGCTGGCATCTAAGCAGAAGGAGTCTGGAGGCAACTTTTGCAACTAACAAATTTTATTAAAAGGCATTCATTTTCACCAGAGCATTCTATGTCTCTGATGAACTGAGCTGCAGTTCATAAAAGCTTTTATCTGTCAATAAAATTAGTTAAAAAGGTGCTACCTGATTCCTTCTGATAGACAAACACAACTCTCCTATAACTGGTTTTCTGTACTTTTGCATCAGAGATAAAGTATTGGTATTCTTTGACTTATGACCATAAATGACTACTTCACTTCTCTTACAGATTGTGAAAATTAAGAAATATAAGTAGTGTGATATAGGGGCTACCAGGTAGCCTACTTTCATGGTTTCACTTGTTAAAAATATGACAATTTAGAATGAAAGGGTACAAAGGATGTGAAAGATTACAGAAAGATAAAAGGATAAAAGATTGCAATGATTTGTGAAGACAAAAAAAATTACTAGCAGTGAATTTCTCAAAACAGTGCAGGAATCTGGAAGAATGCCATAATCATAAATATATTTATAACATAAATATAATTAGAAATAACAAAGCCAAAATTTTCAGCCTGCCTGTAAAAATTCATTGAGTTATAATAGCAATCCTGTCTGATCAAATGAAGGACACTGCATTTGATTCCTGGGCAGATGACTAAAGAATTCTGCTAAGCATCTGCATGACTGGGAAATATTCAGCTTATGCTTTATCTCAATGCCAAAATAAAAAAAGAAAGACAATACCCAATTTGATAGAACTATGGCATTTCAACAAAATCATAGATTGGTAGGAAAATATTTATTTGCTAAAATTTACTGTATTTCAGTGTAAAGGAGAAACAGCTCAAAAGTAAAGAAATTTAGCTTAACAGCCACATAAATGAAATATGAATCGGTACTGCCATTTTGAATTGAATGTGGAAAGAAATGGAAGCCAATGAAGCTGGCAACATCTAGCAAAGTAGGTTAAGTATCAGTTTAGTTATCTAAATAGTTTTGTCTTCTAAACCAGCAGTCCCCAATCTTTGCAGTTTGGGTGCCTGGGGGGAGGGGGGCAGGGCAACTGAGCCGTACTACTGGTGGGCCAGCATGCATACACGCAGCTCAACTTGTGTGAGGGGTGGGCTGGTGTGCATGCGCATGCACACATAGCTTGACTGCAAGTTGAACTGTGAGGGCATCTGTGCCAGCCTACCTCTTGTGCGAGTTGAGCTTCATGCATACATGCGAGTTAAGCTGCGTGCTCAGTTGCACGCCAGTCACATGGCTCAGTTCTGAATAGACCATGGTCTGGTAGTAGGCCCTCCAGCTGGGGTTTGGGGACCCCTGTTCAAACAAATTACTCTGTCTAGATAAGGTTATGATTGATATATTGGCCTGAAAAGCCAGCATGGGAATTCTAGGAGTTGAAATCGACACATTAGAAATCAAAGTTGCCACGTTTGAAAAGTATGGGGCTAAAGCAATATTTCCTATATATTCCCAATATATAGGGATATCTAATTCTGAGAATCATGGTTCCAAAACAAATGGAAGATTTGAGGCTGGAACAAGCAAACCCATATAGATAAAAGGCCTTCTTCTAAGAGTCTAATCTATAAAGGGAATGGAATTCCTTCCATAAACCATCAACGAGGCCTTCATCTTGTCTGAGTTCCAGAGTCTTCAGCCAGTCTATCATTGAATTTTGGCATTGTGTTTTTCTTACTGATCGTTTCACAGCACTGATACCTGACTGCATGCTTTTATATGAACATTAAAATATATGTTCCTTATGTTACAATTTTTTAACTCTCAAGTTCCTTTTTCAGAGAATGATCATGCATTTATTTTAGCAAATAGTGAAAAGTGATATCTTAAATGGAGCTGTGTAAGAATTTGGCTATTTATGAGCCACTGTAGAACTGCAGAGTTACCATTTTAAATCCCACGTGCTGCATGTTCACAATAGGTTACGCTGTGAAAGCAGACACTCTGTGTCATATGAGGAGCCCCTTAAGAATCCGAATTTAAGATTTTCTGTAACTTGAGTTCCCAGCAGATTACCTGCTTTAGATATAAAGATATAAAAGGTATTTTATAAAGAAATGAAGGATTATTTGTTCCAAGTGAATTAAAAGTGCAGGGTTTTTTAATATATGAAGCAGAGAATGATAATGCTCTGTGGTGTTGTAGTTTTGACTTTGTGAAACTACAAGACAAATATTGGTTTATGCTAATTGAGGACTATTTTAAAAAATATAAGCATGAATGATACTTTCCTATATTATTTTGTTAATCAAAACTCAAAATAATGTTTTTTTCTGGTGTGTTTGTGTGTTCAAAACCTGATTTATATATCAGGATTACTGAGAGTATTTTAAATAGTTTCAAGTAGTTACTAATATGGTAAGTCATTTATATCAGGGCTTTTCTACATTTTCACCCATTGTACCACTTTTAGGATATGGCAATATCCAAGTACCACCAGTCACCTAGGAAGGTGTCAAAAATTTGATGACCAAAAAAAGGACTGTTTGAAGTTACAATGGCACTGAAAAAAGTGTTCCCCCAAGCCACAGCTGAGCAAGACACCTGCCTGTCTGCTTAGCAGCGCTCTTCCTCCTGTCCGAGATTTTCATTGTTGTGAGCATTTCTGTTGAGGATTGGCAGTGGGGCTGGGGTAGGGGGTGTTTGGTTTTTATTCCCCCCATCTGCTGGATGGTTGCAGGTTTTGATCACTTCACATGACCCTGGGACATTGTGACTATCATAAATATGAATCAGTTGCCAAGCATCTGAATGTAAATCACAAGACCCCAGAGATGTTGCAACATTCCAACTGATCAGCCCTTCTCCTGGGCTCAGCAGGAGCACCAGGATCAGAGCTGCTTTCCAGATGATTGGTGCTTCTTCAGGTCTCAGCAGGAGCACCAGGATCCGCACCGAGCTCCAGCTGACAGTCCCAAAGAAGCACCGATCAGCTGGAAAGCGGCACTGATCCTGGCGCTTCCACTGAGCCCTGACAGCCCCAAAGAAGCGCTGATCCTGGTGCTTCTGCTGAGCCCTGCCAGCCCTGCAGCTCCAGCCATCTTTTGCTCAGGCTTGTGCAGTGCTGCCACCGGTTCAGCTCATTCCCCTCCCCCGCTACCACCTTTCTAGGATGGCCACGTACCACTTGCCAGGTGCCAATGTACCACAGGTGGTACCTGTACCACTGGTTGAAAAGCCCTGATTTATATAATGTGGACAACTTTCAGACAGACTGGATGACAGTCATCCTTTTTGGATAAATGCAATGATGCTATTTCTGTTCATATTTTCTGCAAAACCATATTTTTTTCAGACATGGTGTACTGACTAAACTATGTGATTAAATTGATATAACACACTAAGCCATACCTGTGCTTTTACATTCTGTTGCATAATGCGCCTACTATAACCTATTGCACCTAAACAAAATCAAGTATATCACATTATTGCTTAATTTATATTGTAAATAAGATCACTTCATGCAGTGAACTTTCCAAATTATTAAATCACAACTCAGCCATGGTAATGCCTACTTTAAAATGCATTTAGTCTCACTTTGAGTTGCAGGAAAGTGTTTTAATATTGCTTAGAGCTAACACAAATGTTGAGGAAATTGCTTGATAATTTATCAAACTTTAATTAGTAGCAACAACATTTGCATTGTTTGTATCTTGAGAGGACTGAGCTCCTAGCTTACTCATTTATGAACTTCATTTGTGAATACTGTATAATATTACAATGGTAAAATTTGGCATGGCAAAGCTATGCAAAAGCCTAAATACTTATGAAATTTTTAAGTTCAATCTTATATTAATAGGATGATGATCTCAAAACTGCAATCCCATATGCATTTACTGAAATACTTATCCCCTTGACTTCATAAGGTTTATGCAAAAATAAGTGGGCAGAGGATTATGCCTGTCTGCAAAATAGAGAACTCTTCCTTGAGTCTGACTGTCCCATCTGATACAATCAAAAAGATACTCTTGAGGCTTCCGGTAGCGCTGCCGCGCTGAATGGCGGCATTTCTGAAGCCGCCCGATCTTGGGATGCGTTAGAGCGCCCAGAGGCAGTGAAAATCAGCTGTCCCGTGGCGCCGAAGTCTCTCCCTCGGGAGAAGAGGGAGAGACGAGCTTGTTTGGGTAGAGGTAGAGCTCCTCTGTGATTCCCTCAACTAGTTTGGGGGTTAATGGAGTGAGTTCCCTCGGAGCCCAGGCTTTCTCCGCTCCCAGGATGCTTTCGCTCCATAAAGGAGTGGAACTAGACACGACAACTACATCTGCTGCTTAGACGGGACTGTGAGTATTTTTTTCTTTGAGAAGCAGGCAGAGCGAAGCAGGAGGATTTGAATTTTCAAGTTGGATTTTAACTTTAACAGATTCATTATCTTCTTCAAGTTTTAAGCTGATAGAAATGGAGTAAAAATGGCGCTGGAATGTTGCTTTCTTGTATGAATTGACTGTTTTGGAAAATTTCTGTATTTTGCAACATAGCAAGAGATACAATTTGCAACTGATTCTACCCAGTAC
Organism: Vipera berus; assembly: GCF_964194415.1. Classification (NCBI taxonomy): domain Eukaryota; kingdom Metazoa; phylum Chordata; class Lepidosauria; order Squamata; family Viperidae; genus Vipera; species Vipera berus. The sequence continues at coordinate 37,452,591 of NC_138206.1, forward strand.
CGGATTTTTTGTATTTGAAAGCTTGCCCTTTTTTTTTCCTTTTACTGAAGGATAAGGAACTTTGGGAGAAAAACTTTTATTTTTTCTCCCTTCCTTTTTTTTTGAACTCTGATTCTGCTGGAAGAAAGAGGAAATCGAAACCTAAGAGATGGCTGCAAGGCGTGGGAGAGGCCCTACAATCTCTAAAAGTGTTATTTCTTCACCTTTACCACAAGTTGCAGGGCAAACTACAATGAAACCCACAGTACAACCACCTTCCCCACCACCACCTGCATTTACATTGGCAGACATTCAGCAAGTTGTGATGCAGTCAACACAAGTATTTCAGCAAGAAATAAAGGAAACAAAGGAAGAATTTGTTAATCAAAACAAACAGATGAGGGAGGATATAGTGCTTGCACTTCAGGGCTTGGCTGCACACATTGAACGCCTGGATGTTCATGTGGATTTAGTTATGGAGTATGTTGAGAATTTGGAAAATAAAATTATCAGTGCTGAACAGAAAGTGGACAGAGCAGGTTAAAATTGATAGAACAGAAGATGAAGTCACTATTTCACAATATAGACACATGGAGTTTGCTTTGCGCATCAGGGGCCTCAAAGAGAACCCTAAAGAAGATTTGGAATGGGAAGTGGTGCAAGCAGTGGCTCCTGTCTTGAAATGTGAACCTGAAGAATTACTTAAAGAGATGGATAAGACATTTAGGGTTAATTCCTGGATTGCTAGACAGAAAAATTTACCTAGAGATGTAGTGATTTACTTCTCCAGGAGATCAACTAGAAATGCAATTATCCAGGCTTTTTATCGGGAAAGATTCCAAATTGCAGGCCAAGATATTATAATTTTAAAGGAGATACCTCCAAAAATTCTTAGAAAAAGGAAAGACTTCGCCTTTCTGTCTGATGAGCTTAAGAAGTGACAAATTCAGTTTAGATGGGAAATACCCATTGGAATTGTGGTGAATTATGCTGGGACGAGGTACAGGTTGAATACAAATTTTAAAAGCAAAAGATTTTTATACTAAGGTCCTTAAAGCAGGCTCACCACCATCTCCTCGAGTTAAAAGAACAGAAGTAAGACAAGAAGATAAACAACTGAGTGAAGGGGCAATGTCACTGCCTCTTGAGGAGATGTGGCAGGCTGAGATTATGGAGCAGAGTTTGGCGTTAAAGGAGGACCCGAAAGAACAGAGGATGACTAGGGCTGCATACAAGCGTATGGAAAAAGAGCAAAAACAGAAGCTTGTATCTGGTCTAAATACGCAAGATGCGGCTGTTTCAGAGCCTGTGGGAGGAGCACGTCCGAAGAGAGCAACAGGTGATTTTCAGGTTATGTTCCAAAGGCTCCTGGTCACCAGAGATGGTGAAGTTCCTGACATGGAATGTTAATGGCTTAAATTCACCACAGAAAAGAAAGAAAGTATTTTATTATTTGAAACAACATAAAAATGATATTGTTTGTTTACAAGAGACACATATTGTGTTAAAAGACCAAAAGTATCTGGCTAATTCCCGATTGGGAACACATTTTGCAGCTTGTGCTCTGGACAAGAAGGCTGGAGTGGTCATTTATTTAAGAAAAGATTTTTCGGCTAAATTAATTGAATCGGACAAACAAGGGAGATATGTTAGTATTGAATTGATGCTACAAGGAAAGAAAGTTCTTCTTATTGGATTATATGCTCCAAATCAACAACAGCAAAAGTTTTTAAAATTTTTACATCAGAGACTAATTGAATTGGATTACAAATCTGTTATTATGATGGGGGACTGGAATGGAGTTTTGGACTCATTTGAAGACAAGAAGGGATCTTTTAAAAACCTTTCTAATTATTCGAAATTGCCCAAAGCTTTTTTTGATTTGAAGGAGGATCTGGAGTTAAGAGATGTATGGCGGGAAAGGAATATGAAAGACAGAGATTTTACTTTTTTTCGGATAGACATAAATCTTTTTCCAGGATTGATTTTATTTTAATTACTACTGATCTTTTCTCTAGGGTTAAGAACATTAAGATTTTTCCTAGGACATTGTCGGATCATAGTCCTGTTTGGTTGGAGTTTTTTGATGAAGATGGTAATAGAAGATCCTGGAGACTGAATGAAAATTTATTTACAAATGAGGTGTTCTTGCAGAAATGTAGAGAACATGTGAAAGAATTTTTTGTTATAAATATGCACAAAGGTACATCGATGGCAATGGTTTGGGACACCAGTAAAGCTTATATGATAGGGGTCTTGATTTATATGAACAATGCTTATAGGCATAAGCAAATGCAAAAACGTAAAGATCTTGAGGAAGAGATTAAATCTAAGGAGAAAGACCTTATTTTGAATCCATTGGATAATAATTTAAGGACTTCGATACATTTATTGAAAGAACAATTTAGTATGTTATTGGCTGACCAAGTAGCAACTAATTTGCTTTATGCTAGACATAACATTTTTTGTAATGCTAATAAGCCTGGTAGGTGGTTGGCTTATCAATTAAGGAAGAAACAGAAATTAAGTACTATAGATAAAATAGAATATAAAGGAAAAGAAGTCTATAAACAAAAGCTGATTAAGAGGAGTTTTTTAGATTTTTATTTGAAATTATATTCTAGAGAAAACATACAAGCTTTAGATATAGATAAGTATTTACAGGAAGCTCATTTTCCTAGACTTTCAAAAGAACAACAACTTGAGATGAATCGCTTAATAACATCACAGGAAATCTCTTTAGCTATTAAACAGTTGAAAGTGGGTAACAGATGGATTAACAGCAATTTATTATAAAATGTTGTTGGTTGAAATGATTGAACCCTTAAAGATCTTGTTTAATGAAATTCAGACTGGAGGAGCAGTTCCTCCATCTTGGAGGACAGCCTTTGTATCATTGATTCCAAAGGAGGATCAAGACCTTACTCAACCTAAAAATTATAGACCTATATCGCTTTTGAATACAGATTATAAGATTTTTGCTAAAGTATTGGCTAATAGATTAATGCAAGTTTTAAAACAAATGATTCATAGTGATCAATCGGGATTTATATCTGGAAGGTATATGAAATATAATGTAAGACAAATTGTAAATTTGCTTGAATATTTGGATAAGAACAACCAAGTCTCTGCAGCATTGATATTTTTGGATGCAGAGAAAGCTTTTGATCAACTGAATTGGCAATTCTTATTGAGAGTTGTTGAGGAAATGAATTTTGGAGAAGGATTCTTACATTCTATTAAAGCTATATATCAACAACAAACTGCACAAATTATAATTAATGGGGGGTTAACAGAGACGTTTAAAATTGAAAAAGGTACAAGACAGGGATGCCCCCTATCACCATTATTGTTTGTTTAAATGTTAGAGATTTTATTAATTAAAATTCAAGAGTCCTTTATGATAAAGGGAATTAAAATAAAACAGAATGATTATAGATTGAGAGCTTTTGCTGATGACTTGGTTGTGACATTATCTCAACCGATACAATTGGTTATAGATTTGATGGAAATTATAACTCAGTATGGTAAGGTTTCTGGGTTTAAGGTGAATAGTAATAAGACTAAGATATTATCTAAGAATATGCCTATGAGTGAAAGGGAAATGTTAATTAAATTAACAGGTTTTGAAATAGTAAAAAAGTTTAAGTATTTGGGAGTGTATATTGCAGCTTCAAATGCAAAATTATATAAGAATCACTATGAAACATTATGGTTGAAGATACAAAGGGATTTAAATAATTGGAAAAAATTACAATTATCTTTACTGGGAAGAATCGCAGTTGTTAAAATGTATGTTCTGCTGAAGTTTCTCTTTTTGTTTCAAATGATACCTATATTGAAAAAGGATGCCAACCTTGATGAATGGCAGAAGGGTATTAATAAATTTATTTGGGCAGGGGAAAAACCAAGAGTTAAATTTAAGATTTTACAAGATGCTAGGGAAAGAGGGGGACTCCAGGCGCCGAATTTGAAACTGTATTATGATGTGGTGGTCTTGACATGGGTTAGCGATTGGCTTAATTTAACTAATAAGAGAATACTTCACCTTGAGGGTTGGGATTTGGTATATGGATGGCATGCATACTCACTTTATGATAAAAAGGTGGATAGGGCTTTTAAATCTCATATTCTTAGAAGTGCCTTGTTGTGTGTCTGGAAAAAGTATTATTATAAGTTAAATTATAAAATACCGATTTGGGGAATTCCTGGACACGCGAGTGAGTTTGGATATGTTTTCCTATAAGGAATTACTTAGATTGGAAGGGAATGATTGGCAACTTAAATCATTAGATGAGTTAAGACAAGAAAACATAAGTTACTCTTGGTTTCAATATATCCAATTGAAAGCTAGGTGGAAGTTGGATCAGAACGTTGGCATCACAATTACAGATGAAAATTTCGTAAAACAAATTAGAGATTCAAATTGTGTGCATATAAATAGGATATATAATGTTTTAATTGAATTGGATTCGGAAACGGAATTAGTTAAAGATTGTATGATAAAGTGGGCACAAAATATTCAGGAACCAATTCCGTTGGATACTTGGGAGGTAATTTGGGTTAGAAATGTTAAATTTACTCAGGCTCAAAATTTAAGAGAAAATTTTTATAAAATAAAATATATTTTTGTTTAAGATATTATAATTATGTTTTTAATACCTTGTATGTATCTATGTTAAAGGGGAGTTAAAGCACATTATGAATTTGGTTAATTTTATATTATGGATAATTTTAGTTAGAATATGATTATTATATCTATAACCCTGTATTCAGCTCTGGGAAGTGGGGGGGGGAAGGGGGGTGGTTTGGGGTGGGTGGGTTTTGGGGATATGTGTTGTAAAATCTTTTTTTGTAAAACTCTTTAATAATAATAATAAAAAAGATACTCTTCATAGTCATTCTTTCCCCTGTGCTGGGCATATGGCAGAAGCCGTCCAGAGAAAAAGAGGCACCAGGTGTTCTGTGAAAAGAAGATCTACCTGTTTGTTATGACAAATGCATATCTAAACATAAGCATGAAGCTTTTCAGACAGAGTTACGTTGAGACAGAATTATGTTACAAGACTTTTTAATGCAATTTAGTTTCAAATAATCCATTAATCTCATCTTCCTGGATTTAAATGTTTAATTTTCTTCCTATTGGAAAAAATTGATAATATTCTTTAAGAACGCTCAATTTATATAGAATCCCCTATAAATTGCTCAATTTATATGGAATGCAACAAACCAAGAGAGCATACTGAAGGGCTGGGGTTCTTTGTCTTTGGAGGGGGAAAGTAAAATCATGCAAAATATCACATAATTCTAATGTTAATGTAATTTATGCTTTTACATCTAAAAATAAAATAAACAGTTGAGCTATCACACATTAGAATGATTTAACAATTCAATACAGCAATGACTTAATATTAATATTAATTCTGAAAGACATTGACTTCATACAAGAGAGTAGTATGCATATTTCAGTGATCATAGCTCAGGTGTTTCTTTTAGAACTACATATATTTGAGTATACTTCTATTAGGATGAAAATTAAAGCAAATAAAATCCCCAAAAATACAAGGGGTCTTGAGTAGAAAATAGATTTTGTTCTGTAGAATTAAAATAATGAAAAGGCTTCTCAAAAGTATAGGCAATAAGAAAAGATGTTGGATCACTCAATATATGTTTTAAATAGTTGCTTATTCCAGGAACTCCAGGAAATAACATTAGCCATAATAATAATAATAATAATAATAATAATAATAATAATAATAATAATAATAATAATAATAATAATAATAGGGACACGGTGGCTCAGTGGGTTAAGACGCTGAGCTTGTCGATCAGATGGTCGGCAGTTTGGCGGGTCGAATCCCGAGTGCCGCATAACAGAGTGAGCGCCTGTTACTCGTCCCAGCTTCTGCCAACCTAGCAGTTCGAAAGCACGTAAAAATGCAAGTAGAAAAATAGGGACCACTACGGTGGGAAGGTAACAGCGTTCCGTGCACCTTTGGCGTCTAGTCATGCCGGCCACATGACCACGGAGACGTCCTTGGACAAGCGCTGGCTCTTCGGCTTTGAAATGGAGATGAGCACCGGCCCCTAGAGTCAGAAATGACTAGCACGCATGTGCGGGGGAAACTTTACCTTTACCTAATAAGAATAATAATAATAATAATAATAATAATTATTATTATTATTATTATTATTATTATTATTATTATTATTATTATTATTATTATTATTATTATTATTTAATTTCTATACCGCCCTTCTCCTGAAGGACTCAGGGCGGTGTACAGGGCAAGTACAATAAAAATACGATATACAAAAGTTAAAAAGGAATTAAATAGTGCAGCCCAATAACAATAAAAATAATACAATTAATATTAATATTAAAATCCCCCAAACCCATCAGACCAGGCCGGCTTGTTCGAATAAGTATGTTTTTAGATCATGTCGGAAGGAGCGAAGGTCGGGAGCCATCCGGAGCTCAACCGGTAAACGGTTCCAAAGGTCTGGCGCGCCCACAGAGAACGCCCTCCCCCTGGGGGTCACCAGTTGACACTCTTTGACCGACAGCACCCTAAGGAGGCCCTCTCTGTGGGAGCGCACTGGACGAAGGGAAGTTGAGTCGGCAGCAGGTGCTCCCGTAAGTAATCCGGACCCATGCCATTTAGGGCTTTATAGGTCATTACCAGCACCTTGAATCTTACCCGGAGGGCAACCGGAAGCCAATGCAGCTCGCGGAGTAGAGGTGTTACATGGGAGTATCGGGAAACCCCCACCACCACTCGCGCGGCTGCATTCTGCACCAGCTGAAGCCTCCGAGTAGTCCTCAAAGGCAGGCCCATGTAGAGAGCATTGCAGTAGTCCAATAACACACATGATAGCAGTGTTCCAATATCTCAGGGGTTGCCACAAAGAAGAGGGAGTCAAGCTATTCTCCAAAGCACCTGAAAGCAGGACAAGAAGCAATGGATGGAAACTAGTCAAGGAGAGAAGCAACCTAGAACTAAGGAGAAACTTCCTGACAGTTAGAACAGCTAACCAGTGGAACAACCTGCCTCCAGAAGTAGTGAATGCTCCAACACTGGAAGGTTTTAAGAAGAGACTGGACAGCCATTTGCCTGAAATAGTATAGGGTTTCCTGCCTGAGCAGGGGGTTGGACTAGATGACCTCCAAGGTCCCTTCCAAATTATTATTATTATTATTATTATTATTATTATTATTATTATTATTATTGTTGTTGTTGTTGTTGTTGTTGTTGTTGTTATTATTATTATTATTATTATTATTATTATTATTATTATTATTATTATTATTATTATTATTATTATTACAATGAAATGTCTATAGTATACCCTGCTACTTGATATTCTAAGTACTTGATGTTACAAGAAATATTTTCTCTGGACCTAAAGGATCCCCCTACTATTATGGCTGACGTCTATAAATACTGACTTCTATGAATATATCTAATCCCAGAATCTGTGAGAACAGCCATTAACATATCTTCATTATTTATTTATGTGAAAATTGTATCAAAATCAGTAGAAATGCTTAAACAGAAACAGAAAGAATGGTGACTGTAGAGCAGTAGCCTTTGGTACATTTTTTTAGAAAAATGGGCAAAAAAACTGCATGCCTATTCTAAAGATATGAAGGAAGTTCTATTGATTGAATTTTAAGTGCAGTGGGGATGAGATATGGATCAATAACAGAAGTAGAGTACTTCAATAACAAATAAGATTTTTCCTGCCTTCAGAATTACAATCAGAATACTGTCACCAAAGTAGAAATCAAAGAATGAAAAAAGAAAAACAAGATAACTCAGAACCAGTTTCTGGAAATTCTAAGAATTATAAGCTATATGGGTATACAGTACATACAGTACAGTATCTCTATCTCAATTAAGTATCCACAATTTTGTCCTAGCATAGACTGCATTTTCTCTGAATAATCTATATGTGCTAGGAATGGGGTAGAAAGGAAAGGTGAGTTGGTCCCCTGATTGTTATAATTCCTACAATCTTTCTTTCTGGCATTCTTCTCTGTTTCTCCGCCTCTCTCTCTCTCCTTTTGAGGTTGACACTCATCGCCTGTTCTGTACCAGCCTACTACTGGCCCTGCAGAAAAGGCAGGGACAACCCTTTTACAAAACGGCAAGAGGCTGGAACTAAGCCTGCCAAATTTATTGACATAAAACAGAGCAAACAGAGCAAACAGAGCAAACAGAAACACGAACCATGAAACAGGAGCTATTTAAACGGTTGCCTTCAGCAAACCAGCCCTCCCACACATTCCCCTTTTAAACAGTTCAAGGCGTGGCTTCTCTCTGCCTCCTTCCGAGGTGCCCCATTGCCTTCCTCTGTTTACTCCTGATTGACTGCCTCCTGCGTCGGGCATCCTTGAACAGGGCCAGCTGTGGGTCATCTTCATCCACGCTGTCAGGCTCACATAGCTGGGTCTGCATTGTAACCAGATGGGAGGGGCCTGGCTGAGGGCTCTGCGGAGCCTCAGGGCTATCCTCTGGAGGCTCTCCAACACCCCCCTCCTCCTCCTCTGAATCGTCCGACCCAACTGCCGAACCCACAGGCTGACCCTGAATCACAACATCGCCATATATTTCTTTCTATTTCTGAAATTTTATTCGAAGTGTGACATAACTGTTCTGTACCAGCCTACTACCGGTCCTGCAGAAAAGGCAGGGACAACCCCTTTACAAACGGCAAGAGGCTGGAACTAAGCCTGCCAAATTTATTAACATAAAACAGAGCAAAACAAGACACGAACCATGAAACAGGAGCTATTCAAACGGTTGCCTTCAGCAAACCAGCCCTCCCACACATTCCCCTTTTAAACAGTTCAGAGCATGGCTTCTCTCTGCCTCCTTCCGAGGTGCCCCATTGCCTTCCTCTGTTTACTCCTGATTGGCTGCCTCCTGCATCGGGCATCCTTGAACAGGGCCAGCTGTGGGTCATCTTCATCCATGCTGTCAGGCTCACACAGCTGGGTCTGTGTCGTAACCAGATGGGAGGGGCCTGGTTGAGGACTCTGCGGAGCCTCAGGGCTATCCTCTGGAGGCTCTCCAACACCCCCCTCCTCCTCCTCTGAATCGTCCGACCCAACTGCCGAACCCACAGGCTGACCCTGAATCACAACAATAACATCCTAGCAGACAGGTGTCAAACTCGGTGCGTCATGTGATGTGTCACAACGTATCGTGACTTTTTTTTGCATTGCCAGAGCTGGGATGGGTGCGGCCTCCATATGATGCAACTGACCCGCAGACCAGCAGTTTGACACCCCTGACCTAGCAGAATGTGGGAGAACTAGCATATTCAATGCAGTGGTGTCACATAGCTTTGCACCCTGTTTCAAAGTCCTGTGCGATTACTCTCCCTCTTTTTCAGTTTTCACATTGAAATTCATTCAATTTCATTCAGTTTGGGCCATCATATATACTGCTCAAAAAAATAAAGGGAACACTTAAACAACACAATGTATTGTATTTAATAGTAGGATGTCTTATCTTGTGTTCCCTTTATTTTTTTGAGCAGTATATTTTACAATAGGAATGCGGTGGCTCAGTGGGTTAGGATGCTGAGCTTGTTGATCAGAAATCGGCAGTTTGGCGGGTCGAATCCCGAGTGCCGCACAACAGAGTGAGCGCCTGTTACTTGTCCCAGCTTCTGCCAACCTAGCAGTTCGAAAGCACGTAAAAATGCAAGTAGAAAAATAGGGACCACTACGGTGGGAAAGTAACAGCGTTCCATGTGCTTTTGGCGTCTAGTCATGCCAGCCACATGACCACGGAGACGTCCTCGGACAAGCGCTGGCTCTTCGGCTTTGAAACGGAGATGAGCACTGGCCCCTAAAGTTGGAAACGACTAGCACGCATGTGTGGGGGAACCTTTACCTTTACCTTTTATATTTTAAAATATTTGATGAAACTGTAACTAATGAAATAAGGACAAAAAGTGCCATCAGGCCACTGGAAATCACACACACTCCAGATTCATTCTGGACCTAACAGGCTTCATGACATTCACTTGAATCAGATTTTTTTATAGCTCTGCACTGGATCATCTGAAACCTGATCAAGCCTTCATATCTGAGGCCCAAAGAAGCCCTTGGTCCTACCTCAGCCTACAGTAAGTATGTTAGGGAAAAGAAAAAGTAGGCTAGATAAAAAAATTTCTAGTAAGTTTCAGTTTCACTACTGGTGGGTTTTGGATGTGTGTGGGGAAACTTACTTGGCAGTTACAATATAGTGAATTCTATTTGAATTCTAGGAAAAAAGACTTAGCGATAAGAGCAGTATGACAGTTCAGCCAATTTTCAAAGAATAAGTGAACAAATCTTCCCTGAATGTGTTCAAATAGAGGCTGGACTTCCATCTGTTGTGGATGCTTTAATGTTGACATAGCAGCAAATTGAATCAGTGAGCTACATGGCCCCTTCAAGCTCAATGATTCTGTATAACAAAACCATACTGTTTCATCTCTGGACAGATGCTATAAATAGCTGCTTCCCTGAGGAATGATAGATGCAGTGCAGTGATGCTATAAAAAAAGTATTTAAATCTACCCTTAAGGTGTGTCATGCTTGCTAGCCACTGAAGAGATTCCTAATCTGTAGAAAGAAAATCAGTGAGGGTTTTTAGCTGATCATTTGGACCAAGAGCTAATTAAATAACCTTTTAGCTAAAAGGAATTGCTCTATTTCCATGGTTCATAAATTACCAGTGTGAAAGGAAAGGATTATTGCTCACAATACATGTTGGGCTCCCCTTTCTATATTCATTACAGTTTTAGTAGAGAAATACTAAATGATGGTTACGGTATAAATTGAGTGTGGATCTTTAGGATTATTTTGAAGTCTTTAATTCTTAGTTATCATATTTTTAAAATACATATAAACAAATCATTTCAACTGTAATTTATTTGTTTTAATCTGTTGAAAGATGTAATATGCATTAGACATCCATGAGTGAAGGATATATCTGAAAGTTGAGAAATGTCCCTCAAGAAAAGTTATCAAATTTAGATTCATAAAGCAAGCAGTTTAACAGATTAGTTAGTAGAATAAGCAGCTGGCTTTTAAAATTTTGAATAATTAGAACAATATACATAGCCATTATATGTCCTTTAGAAGACATATACTGCAGAAATCACCAAGCTTTTTTCATCAGAACCACATTCCTTTAGAAGTGGATGAGGACCATATGATAACCTCTGGCCTCCATTTTGCTGGGGGGGGGCACTGTGTGCATCAATCCAGAGCTCTGTTCTCAGCTGCAGGGGCATTTCCTGAAGACCTCTGATGGCAAAATGGAGGCCAGGATGATGAGCATGAGTGGTAGTGAGCAGCTGCAGAAGAAATGGACCAGCTGGGCGGGGCTGTTGGTGCCACCACTGCAAGGTGAGACAGAAGAAAAGACATCCCCCAAAAGTAAGACCTTGTGCAAGTGGCAGCAAGTAGCTGCAGAAGAGGTTGGCCAGCAAGACGAGGCAGGTGCGGGCATGGGAGGCCTGGCTGCAATGGTAAGTGGGTGCGGGGTACATGGGGTGTTGTGTATGTAAATAGTTGCAAACAGGGAAGATTGCAGATTGCAAAGGTAGTGGGGTTTGAGCGGGAGATTCTGTTGCAATCATTGGTTGCCATAAACAAGAAGCGGGAAAATAGTCTCCAACGATTGGTTACAGTTCAAACAGTTCCACTATAAAAAGGTTGCAACATTAGACAGTTGCCAGTTGACTTTGTGTATTCAATAAACTCATTCCTTGTTAAACCACTCTGAGTCCTCGTCTATCAGAACCAAACAATTGGCGACGAAGGTGGGATAGACAGAAGACCAGAGAATTGGCGGAATTGTCGCGCAAAGGCGGCAAATTCGAATACGTGTCAAAGTCAACCGAGCGGCCGCGGCAGAATAAGAAAATTCTCCGAATGGCGCAGATTGGGTCATTGAAGGAATTCGACCCAAACTTCCCCGAAGATTGGGAAGAATACGTCGGACAGGTCGAAGGGTTCCTGCTAGTGAACGGAATCACCGACGACCGGAAAAAAGCGGCAGCATTACTGACGATTTGCGGCACACCGGTCTATCGAGTCGCTGTCGGTCTGTGTCAACCGCAACCGGTCTCAAGCGTGCCGTATGCCGATCTCCTTGCCAAACTAAAGGTCCACTTTACACCTAGGAGATCCGAACTATTCTGGCGGCGCATCTTCGAGAAAAGAAACCAGAGGCCGGGAGAGTCCATACAAAAATTTGTCGCTGCCGTCAGGGAAGCCGCAGTACGATGTAAATACGATAATCTTGAAATAAGAATTCGTGACCGTGTAGTACTGGGCTTGAGGGACGAGCAGCTACAAAACAGAATTATATCCAAACCCACTGGCGATCTGCAGGAGGTGATCGACGAACTTCTAATGTACGAATCAACCGGGTATCGCGACCCCCCCCGCAGTAGCATGGCAGCATCGTCCGAGATCAACCAAGAGGGCTATGTGGACTGCGGGGAGGCGGACCAGCAGTGGGAAGAAGATATCGCCGAAGTCTCCAGGCGATTCGGAAAATTGGCGCCAAGACCACCCAGAAGCGAAGGGCCCGAACCTAACCGACGTCAACAACCCGCAACTCCGCAAAGACAAGCGACAGGGCCACAACGACCATGGAGGGACACCGCAACCAGACCGCGCGAAAATGAACCACAGAACCGGTGCGGCAGCTGCGGCGGCAACCATCCCCGCGCATCTTGCCGATTCCGCACCGCAAAGTGCAGGGCGTGTGGGAAGACCGGCCACATCCAGGCCATCTGCAGGAGCCGTGCTCGAGACAACCGCCTCCACGAAGTCGATGTGTGGCCCGAAGGTAAGGTAACCCCTAACGTTAGTGGCAAGGAGTCCCTTAAACCCTGGGTAAAAATTCCAAAATTAGGGGAGGTGGCTCGAGTCAACCGCAGGAGAATTGGGAAAAATGGCAATTTTCCAGAAGGAAAATTAAAAATCATAGTCCATCTGCAAGGGGTTCCTTGCAGAATGGAAATCGACTCAGGGGCTTCAGTATCAATAATTTCCAGTGAAACCCTTGATAGGATTGAACAAATAAGTGGAAGAAAAATTCCACTTAGTTCAACAAAAATTCAATTAACCGATTTCCAAAAAAGCCCAATTAAAATAAAAGGGAAAATTAGTCTTCGCGTAGAATTTAAGGGATTTAAGGGGAATTTAGATTTAATAGTAACTGAGGGTCATAGGACTAGCCTAATTGGCATTAACTGGTTCCCTGCCCTGGGCATTTGGATCGGGGGAATAAATTCAATAATTAAAAATAAGACCCTCGAATCAGTCTGCAATGAATTTGCAGACGTATTCGACGGATCCCTCGGTAAATACAAAGGACCCCCAATTAAATTCAATCTAGACCCCTCAGTAAAACCTATCAGGCTTAAGGCCCGCAGGGTGCCTTTCGCCCTGAAGGAAAAAATCGAGGCCGAGCTCGAGAGGCTTGTAGGCCAAGGCGTGTTAGAACCTGTTGAGGGTGGTTTGTGGGAAACGCCGATTGTCACACCCCTCAAACCCAATGGGGATGTGAGAATCTGCGCTGACTACAAAGCCACCCTGAACATTGGAATGAAAAAACATGCTTACCCGGTCCCGACGGTGAAGCAGGTCCTCGCCACGATCCAGGACGGCGCCATGTTTGCCAAGCTAGACTTGGCGCATGCGTACTTACAGTTGACTGTTTCCGAAGAGGCTGCAGAAGCACAGACGATAGTTACCCACAAGGGGGCGTTCCGAGTCCACAGACTGCAATTTGGCATTGCAGCAGCTCCAGGCATCTTTCAAGAAGTGATGGAGAGGACCTTAAAGGGCATACCAGGTGTATGCCCTTACTTTGATGATGTCTTGATAGCTGGAAAAAATGAAGAAATGCTAGTGGAGCGGCTGGAACAGGTATTGGGAAGATTTAGAAGGGCTGGTTTAAAACTAAAAAGGGAAAAATGTTGCATTGGGGTTAAGTCCACTGATTTCTTGGGGTTCAGGATAGACAAAAATGGGGTCCATCCAACCCCTGAAAAAATAAAAGCAATTAAATTAGCTCCTGAGCCTAGGAACAAGGCTGAACTACAAGCCTTCCTTGGCTTAGTAAACTTCTACCATACATTTGTACCCCACAAGGCTGCCATTGCAGAACCTCTCCATAGGCTCTTAGATAAAAAGACTCCTTGGCAGTGGCAGAAGAAACATAGAATTAGTTTCCAAACGTTAAAAGACATTCTTTCCAGCCAATCAACTGTAACCCACTTCATAGAAAATAAACCAATTTACCTAGCGTGTGATGCTTCACCTTATGGTGTAGGGGCCGTGATCAGCCACTTAGACAACCAAGGAATGCAAAGACCAATAGCATATTATTCCAGGACACTAACCAAGGCAGAGCGGAACTACGCTCAGATAGACAGGGAAGCATTAGCAATCGTGGCTGGAGTTAAAAAGTTCCACGACTACCTGTATGGAAGGAACTTTACCATACTGACAGACCACAAACCCCTGTTGGGACTGTTTACCACAGATAAACAGACTCCCCAAATCATGTCACCCCGGATGCTGAGATGGTCCATTTTCCTCTCAGCATACTCATTCTCTCTTCAATACAGACCGGGCAAGGACATGGGGCACGCAGATGCCCTTAGCAGACTGCCCTTAAACATCACCGAGGGTGACCCTGCCCCAGTGGGACAAATAATGTCCCTACAGGACATCCCTGACTTGCCTCTAACTGCTAAAGACATAGCTGCGGCAACAAATAATGACCACACTTTAAAGAGAGTAATGGCCTGGGTCCTGAGCGGGTGGCCAAATGCCAACCCGGATGAAAAATACATTCCCTATTTTAGAAGGAAAGATGAACTATCAGTTCATCTGGGTTGCTTACTGTGGGGAAATCGCGTGGTTATTCCTGGGATCCACAGATCAGCTATTCTATTAGAATTACATGAAGGACACCCAGGAATAGTACGGATGAAAGCGTTGGCTAGGAGTCACTTGTGGTGGCCAGGTCTGGACAACGACATTGAGGAATGTGTTGCAAATTGCCATTTGTGCCAACGTTCTAGGCCAGAACAACAACACACCCGTACGCATAAGTGGGAGTTAGCTAGAAATCCTTGGTCCAGGATTCATATTGACTTTGCTGGACCTTTCCAAGGGTTAACATTCCTGGTGGTGGTTGATAGTTTCTCTAGGTGGCTAGAGGTAGTACCAGTTAGTTCAGTAACTTCAGGAAGAACAATACAGGTATTAAGGGGCCTCTTTGCCACTCATGGGTTACCGGATGTCATCGTGTCTGATAATGGGCCACAATTCACATCTATTGAATTCCAGGATTTCCTCAAGGCCAACTCGATTAAGCACAAGACATCAGCACCCTTCCACCCATCCACCAACGGCTTGGCTGAACGAAATGTGAGGACCACGAAAGACGCCTTAAAAAGAATCATTCGGGGTGACTGGCATCAAAGACTGGCCGAATTTTTGCTGGCCCAACATTCGACCCCATGAGCTGCTACAGGCAAAAGTCCAGCTGAAATGAGGTGGGGAAGGAGGTTGACCACCAAATTGGACAGATTACACCCTGACAGACTTATACCAAGCGCTGAATTGGACATGCCAAATAGAACATTTAAAGTGGGGGAATTAATCTGGGCCAGGAACTATACCCAAGGGGACAAATGGATTCCAGGGGTGGTTACTGAAATCTTGGGTCCCTTGTCGTACATTATTGAGGGGGAAGGGAATAGGATCATTAAAAGACATCTAGATCAGCTGAGGAAGAGATCTAGTGGATGCTTGCCAGAAGATGGGGACCAAAATATATTGGGGGGAAACAGTACATCCAGGTTCAGTAATAACATCATGCCAGAGAGTGAGGGAGAGGGAAGGCAAAATAATTCACCCCCTGGTACTCAACAACAACCATTTAGTCAATTTGACTGGGTAGCGCCCCTGCGAGGTAGGCCAGTGACCACTAATCTTCAAGCACAAACAAATACACAAATCAGCAACAGGGAAACATCAGAGTCGGGTAGCCAAGAGCCCAGGTCCAACAGAGAAAATCAGCCAAGCATAAATTCTGGAAAAGGGGTCCCTTGCAGCCAGAGCAATAGATACCCTTCTAGAATCCATAAGCCACCAAAATATCTAAAGGATTTTGTTCAGAAATAACAACAACTGGGGGGTAAGGGGTGTTGTGTATGTAAATAGTTGCAAACAGGGAAGATTGCAGATTGCAAAGGTAGTGGGGTTTGAGCGGGAGATTCTGTTGCAATCATTGGTTGCCATAAACAAGAAGCGGGAAAATAGTCTCCAACGATTGGTTACAGTTCAAACAGTTCCACTATAAAAAGGTTGCAACATTAGACAGTTGCCAGTTGACTTTGTGTATTCAATAAACTCATTCCTTGTTAAACCACTCTGAGTCCTCGTCTATCAGAACCAAACATGGGGCATGTCCATCCACATCCCCGCCCTAGTTTGATTTTTAGGCTCGTCCCCAAAACTAGGGCTTATTTGGGGGGCAGGGCTTATATTAGGCCCACCTCCAAAAATCAAGCTAGGTCATTTTCAGGGTAGGTCTTATTTTCGGGAAAACACAGTATGTAGATTTTTCATGTTTACTCCTGGTTATTAATGTTCTTTCCTATTTCTTTTAAAATATGGATTGATTAGTTATATGCCATCAAGTTGTTGTCAAGTGAACAGATTTTTTAAAATATATAAATAATTAAAACAGTCATTTAGAAAAGTAAAGCTAGGCTACCTAATTTGGAGCCCAGTGCTGCTTGACAATGTCACTGCAACAGAAGCATAGAGGTGGATGAAATTACCAATGGAAATTCTTGAATGTAAATTGATGCCTTGCTTGTGAATCCACACGGACACTGTTAACAGACTTTTCTGCAAGTACAGTTTCTATCAACTTTTCCTGTAGCATTTTGAGTAAATTTTTCTGTAACTTTCAATCTCCTATCTTTTAATGGATGATCAAAGAAGTGACAGATCTATTAAGCCTGAAGATGAATTAAGTGTAAGTAAGCAAACATAAAGTACACTGTAATGTTAAGACTGGGTTATATTTGTTTGTCATATTCTAAATTACAGAAAACCTTTATTGGATTGTATAGCCATTTTAATGCAATGAATTACTGTCTTTAACAGTAAACAATGTTTTCAAGTGAAATATGAAATGTCTTTGTATTCCCAGAATGTTGGGACATAATATTATGGAATAATTGTTTAAAAAATAAAAAATGTATGGAGAGATTGAACATATTTTTTTAAAAAAACTAATTCCTTCCCTATGTAGGGAAAAAAGAAAAAGAAAAAAGCCCAAGCAGTGTTTCTAAATATAGTCAGCTTTCAACTAGTTGGCATAGTAACCGTTACCCTGAAGAAGTAGCATGTGGTAAAAAGGGAAAGAACAATTTAAATAATTAATTCTGCAGTGATACCTAAATTACTTCACTGATGGGGGATGAATTTTATAATGCTTAACTTACATTTTTCTTAATGTAAGAAAAAACACATTGTTCTCATGCATATTAGAAAATTATATGGAATATTAAACCCAACGGTAACTATAGATGTCATTGTTTGTTGAAATGATGAGCCAGAAAATGTATGGTTTTGCTCATAGTACAGACAGAATTAAAGCAAAGTATTTTATACATTATGCTGAAGTCTAAAGAACTTAAAGAAAGAAAAGTTTGATCAGAAATAAGTGAAATTCCAGACTGATATAAATAGCTATCTATATCAAATAACGTGGTACAATACAATAATCAGATTCTTCTAAAATGAACACTAGTAAGAAGCTAATTAAGGGACGCAGTGGCTCAGTGGGTTAGGACGCTGAGCTTGTCGATCAGAAGGGTTGGCAGTTTGGTGGGTCGAATCCCGAGTGCCGCGGAACAGAGTGAGTGCCTGTTACTCGTCCCAGCTTCTGCCAACCTAGCAGTTCGAAAGCACATAAAAATGCAAGTAGAAAAATAGGGACCACTACGGTGGGAAGGTAACAGCATTCCGTGCACCTTTGGCATCTAGTCATGCCGGCCACATGACCACGGAGACGTCCTCGGACGAACGCTGGCTCTTCGGCTTTGAAACGGAGAGTTGGAAACGACTAGCATGCATGTGTGGGGGAAACTTTACCTTTTAAGAAGCTAATTAGTCAAATGGTATTAATAACTTTTGTTGTCACTACTTATTTAGGACTGAAAATTAATTATCTGGTCAACAAAAAAATACAGCAAAAAGAACATACCAGATGTTATATTAATTGCATGAGCATTATTAAAAAAGTAAACAGCAGTTCCACCTCCATCCCAATATGGAATGCTATCTCTGGCAATTGTATTGTTCTTGAGACATGGTGCCCAGGTCACCATTATTATTTGAAGAGATGAATCACATGAAATCTGACTCCCCACATTCTTGTCAGGTTATTGGTGTTGTTATTCTTTCCCAGGAAAGTGAGATCACTTCCCATCATGATCAAATCTTAAGAAAAAAGATACTAAATCATTTCAATTTCAATGCTTTATTACAAAGCTATACTGTATATATTGCTGTAAATCTGTTTACACATACCAATTCTACCTTCCTTGTTAGTTGCATCTAAAAATACTTGTATTATGGGATGTGTTGATAAAACAATATTTTCATTTAATGGAAAGGAACAAGGAAATCATATCTTTATTTAATAGACTTAAAAGAGAAGTGGAAGTTTGTTACCTTCTAATGTTCTTAAATTCTTCAGGCCTTCAACTTGAACATGATGTTTGGCAAATGGACATGCAATTCAATTGAAAACCCCAAAGTTCCCATCTCTGTCTTTATAATGAAAGCCATAGACATGCTTATCTTCAAGAGAAAGGCAACTTTGAAATGAAAAATATTAGTCTTTGCCTTCTTGAAACCCCTTTGTTTTCCATTTTAAGGTATCAAATATATCAGTTCAAAGATCAGATTCTGAAGAAAAGTGGGAAAGACTCACAAAAAAACTTAACAAGACATCAAAATCCAAAAGGAAAGCCAAAAGGGACAAGTCTGCCTGGAATTTTCAAAATAAAATAATCTTGTTTACAGTAGTTCTCTTCATTATCGGCGTAATAACTTGGACATTATTGTGGCTTTTCATTGGTGAGTTCTTCCCTACATCCAAACTTTGTATTCCAAAGACTTTTTATCATACTAACAAATCCTTGATGAGTGCTGGAATGCTTGAGGAAAGCATTTATAGGTAACTGGGTCCCCTTAATGGTTTCCTTAATGGCAGACTGTAGGCTATCTTGGAGTATAGAAAAATTATCCTGAGAAACCAATTTTGAACTGTTTCTATGAAAATTATAACGACATTTCCATGCAGGAGAAAACAAGCTGAATTCAAAGGAGACTTTACTTTTTTTACAATGGTAATGAAAAGGCTAAGGCAGTGGGTACAGAAGTCAGGGAACTCCCTCACAAGGGGAATAAAAAAAAGGCTTTTCCTTGTTCTGCTTTAAACAAGCAGCAGACCACCAGTATAGTTTACAAGAGGGATGCTTTCCAGAGAAATTATGAAGCTGGGTTCTCTTTGCAGGTGAGGTGCTTTTTGTTGTGAATGTTATTAAGAAGGTCATGATGGACTTAGTGCTTTTCCAGTTCATCGAGATCTTTTGCTGTCAACTTTTTATTTCCATGTGGAGAGCGAAAGAAAAATAGCATATACTCATATTCGCCCATTCTGTTTTACAGTTGAGGCAGAAAACAAAGATGCTTTGTATTTTGTTGGACTATTTCGTGTTGCCAACATTGAATTTCTTCCAGAATATCGGCAGAAAGAATCTAGGGAGTTCCTTTCAGTAGCACAGAATGTGCAACAAGTGGTAAGGAAACCCATACACAATGCCATACCATTTTTATCAGTACATTTGACAAAATAATTAGCTGGATACATGCATTCGTTAGTTTTGTGTGTTTCAATGAGACAATGAGTAAAGGCCCAGGCTACAATTTCCCTTTCTCAGGTTGCTTTGCTGGGGGTTATAATATAAATTAAGGGGTTTTTTTCCCCAAAGATGGGAGAAGCCGGTTTCAAATGAATAATTTTGTTGACAGGACAATACCTGCTGCCCTTGATCAGTTTTTCCCAGTCAAGAGGATTTGGAAATAGCACAAAGGAAAATGAGAAAGGACTTCTGATCTTCAATAGTGAAAGGATTATATATATATGATAAATACATTCTTGAGTAGATCCCATGGGACTATCTATCCTATTCCTAAAATAAATATATTATTTGTTTGTTTTCAATGTAGCCTCCTTTTCTATTTTTCAACCTGCCTCTGTTGATCCTATATTAAATGTGCACCTGAAAGCCATGGCTAATATCCATCACTCCAGATGTTCTCATATTTGTAAATGTGTGTACATAAGTCAGATTTACGAAAAAAGGAAATATCATTGTATGAGAGTTTTTTTCAATAGGAAAGCTACATTGGGACATGTGCTCATTGCCTGGTATTATTTTCTCATTGGCAGGCACTGGATTTTTTATAATCTACTTAGTATTATATTACTTAATTGCCCCATTTTGGGTGTTTCCCAATGTACTTTGGAAGTTCATGTCCATCATGGCAGACATAGATCTCATCCAGATTATTGAAGGCCTAATTTACAGTGGAGGTCACAGTCCAGATCTGCTTTTTTGTTTGGGGACAGGGATAACATGATGTGGAGTTGAGGAGTGATTACCATCAACTCTTTTTCATGGTCAAATCACTCCCTCTTAGCACTGGAGTTATCTGTGGCTACCCTCTCTATTCAAAAGAAGGATCTATTTGATCATTCCATCTCAGGCACTTGATAGCCCTTGTTGGGTTTCAGAAACAAACTTGGAGTTGTCCCTGAAGCTCCATAGTGCAGTTTAACTGAGGCCTTAGTTGCTGCTTGGAATGAGAGGGCGTAGCAGCCTTGGATTGGATTGTGCCTGTGCAGATTCTGCAGCCTATGTGCACTGATCCTGGAGAGGGCCTGGTTTTCAAAAGAAGTTTGAGTGATGAAATGGCACTAGAGCACCATTGGAGGAAAACAAAGAGAAAATCCAACTAAATACAGGTAAGAACCCTTTACTATTAAGGATTATCTTGTGTCAATAAGAGTAACAAAACCTAAGCATTTTTTCCTTCACAGATAGATTTCTTATGGCTCTAGTTAGGTGACTTGTCTCCCGGAATAGAATAGAATAGAATAGAATAGAATAGAATAGAATAGAATAGAATAGAATAGAATAGAATAGAATAGAATAGAATAGAATAGAATAGAATAGAATAGAATAAAGATGGAAGGGACCTTGGAGGTGTTCTAGTCCAGGACTTTCCAACCTTTTCATATATTGTACCACTTTTAGGACATGACAATATTTGAGTACTACCAGTGCTTACCAAGGTGTCAAAAACTTGATGACTAAAAAAAAGGGGGGGGGGATTTTGGGTTTTACTGATTAGATTCATTTGTTGTTATAGAAATGTCTAGTTTATAATATTATGGAAAAGTAAAAAGTTGAGGTTCAATGTTAATGCTTCCTTCTACTGCAACAGTGGAAGTCTGTTCTTTCTCCCTTCTCCCCCTCCCTTTTCCTCCCCACTGTATCCTACTATTTCCTTTTGTATTTCTATATTTTATTCTATAATCTAATAAAATGTTACAAACTGTAGAAAAAAGTAAAAAAAAGTACCAGTTTTAATTTCTTTGGTGGCTGTCCCTTTGCTGAATCACTTTCCCCTTCCACTGACAAATGTATGATGAATTTATCCATGTTTATTAACATGCACCATTACCAGCTAGCTCATGGATCTTCAAACTTGGCACTTTTAAGACTTGTGGACTTCAACTGCAAGATTCCTCAGCCATCACGGCTCATTGAAGTATTCTGGGACTTGAAGTCCACAGGTCTTAAAGTTGCTAAGTTTGTACTGTAGATCCCGGAGCTAGCTGGTTGGCCCTTCTTCCTCTATCCCTCTCATCCTCTTCCTCCCTGCCTTCTGAGCTCTCCTTCCACAGTGTTGTATGAATGCACACACACACCCGTCCCTGCCCTGTACCCTTAAAGACACAGGAATCAAGCACAAAGCAAGAAAGACTCACAAAAGCCTCCCAGAATAAAGAAACACTGCCTACATTTTTTTTCTTTAAGCTGCCTCAAGCGTCTCATTTTAAACAATGTAGCAAACAGGGTACGGCAGTTGGGAAAGGCGATAACCTTAAATTAAGCCTGTTTACCTACAAAGAAAACTTGCTAAAAACCATAGACAGACTCAAGATAAGGGGTAAAACTAATTGCATTTGTTTAGAGATTAAACCTACGAAGCCAACACTTTGGACTCATTGCTAGCCTTTGTGAAACAGACTAAAATATTCCAATAACCTAAGCACACAAACCAAGCCTCTGAATTACAGACAACATATGGTTGGATACACGTGGTGGTAAGCACTTACTTGAGGGAGGGGATTGTTTTCTCACTTTTGAAGAAAGTGATCTTCCCTATCCTCAAGAAGCTACTGCTGGATCCAACAGAGTTGGATAATTTCCATCCAATCTCCAAATTTCTCCTTTGTGGGAAAGTTACTGCAAAACTAGTAAAGTTACAGCTCTAGAGGATCCCTGGAGGAAACAGATTGCTTGGATCCCTTTTCATTATGTACTAGACCAGGTTGAGAAAAAGTCAGTTGCACTTGTCAATGATCTTTTATGGTATGAGGATATTTGTAATATACCTACCTTGGATTTATTTTGATATGATTAATCATTGTATAATTCTAAACCAGCATAGGGGGTTGGGAATGGAAGAGAGGCATGGTTGTAAGTTCTCCTACTTCCTTTGAAAATAGTTATAGTTGGCATCAGGTGGGTGAAGTTATAGACTCCATGGTATTTCAGAGTATTTTCTCTACCCCTATTTAACATCTACATAAAACCATCGGGTAAGTGTAGACCATGGAGTATGGCTTTGAACAGTGGTGGGATTCAGATATGTGAACAACCGGTTCTCTGTGTAGATGCTGCTTCTGGAAGTGCATTCTGGGCCTGGGCAACAAAAAATTAGCTACCTGTTCTGCCAAAGTGGTGCGAACTAGCTGAATCCCACCACTGGCTTTGAAGGACAATTGAAAGATTCACTAACACAGCTATAATTGTAATTATTGCTTATTAAAATATATAATTTCTGGATAGTACTTTAGAATTAAACAGTTTGCTGAACTCCTGTGAACTAGACCAAGGAAGTGGGCACACACAGGTGGTTTTTTTAAAAAAGAAAAAAGAAAAAATGGGCATGGAAGAAGAAGGAATACATAATTGTAAAACATCTACATTTCTCTCTGAATAACTCTTGATATGCTTCCATTTTTAACTAGTGGAAAATAATGAAAAACATCTTTATTGTAACTTTATTCTTGGGTTATCTTATTGTCATGCTTTTTTCTGTAGTAGTTTTTTATTGTAGAGTATCCTGAGTATTCTACAACTCTAAGTTGTAGAAAATTGCAACTGCTGACGATGCTATCTGTCTGAGGAAACTATTCTTGGACTAAAATTTAATTAGTAATGGATTCTCACTTCGTTTCCATTAAATCATGAATTTTAATTTTATTTCAAGCTGGTACAACCTCGTTTGGCTTTCCAAATGTAGATTTAAGTCACATCTAATTAAAAGTTGGCAGAGGAGGGTGAGAACTTTTACAATCAGGTGATGCTCTTTACTTTCATAAATGAATATGTTGTTATAAAAATTTTTCATCATTGGACTTCCGGTGGCTGCGCGGCGCCGGAGACAGCCTTCCCGGGCTGCCCGCGGCTCAGCTGAGTAATTTTCACCCGAAACAGCGCCGATCAGCTGTTCGGGTGAATTTGAAGCCCCCTCCTCGGGAGAAGAGGAGGGGGTGAGGCCCCAGGTAGGGGTCGAGTTCTCCGGGGCCGCCTGAGCTTGCAGCTTGGGCGGCTGAAGGATTGAACTCCCCCGTAGCCTGGGTCGCTCCCAGCTGGTCAGCGTCTCTGCTCCGGATTTCTTGGAGCAGAGCCAGGCGTTTGCGACCACCCCTGCCTGAAGGAAGGACTATGGAATAAAAGGAGCAGGCAGAGCGGTACAAGAGGAAAAGGTGAAGAGGATTATTATATTTTACTCTCGAGCTTGATGGACTTTTTAAATTTAAAGTGAAAGTGCGTCACAAGTGAAAGTAAAAGATGGCGGCTAAACCTCCCCCAAAAACTCTTCGGAGTGGTGGAACTTCTCCGGTGCAACAATCATCATTGCAGGCGTTGCATCCTCCTGATGTATTGACACCGAAGCATTTACAAGATGCTCTTGAAAAACATGCCCAGGTAATTTTGGAATCAATGGGTGATAAATTTGCACAGATGGAGGAGAAACTGGAGAAATTGGAGGAGAGAATGGAAGAGAGGATGGAACAGAAGTTCAGTGTGATGAAGGTAGACATTTTGTCTTCAGTGCATAAAGTGGCTGAATGTGTGGAAGATCTGGATGAAAAAGTGGAAGATTTGACTCAAAAGAATGCCATATTAGAAGCAAAAGTATTGGAGAATGAAGATTTAAGAGACAAAATGGACAGAGAATTGAGTCTTGCTCAATATTACCAGATGCAGTTTGCTGTTAGAATCAGAGGTTTAAAAGAGAATATTAAGGAAGATTTAAAGCAGCTGATTTCTGAGGCTCTGGAAGTGGTATTGAATCAGCCAGCATCTGAAATAAAGGGAGGCATGGATAAAGTGTTTCGTGTGAATTCATGGATTTCTAGACAGAGAAAGCTGCCTAGAGATGTGGTGGTTTATTTTGCAAAGAGGGAAATTAGAGATGAAGTTATACAAGCTGCCTATGATTCTAAAGTTGTGATTGCTGATCAAGAAGTTCTGGTTCTAAAAGAAATCCCTCCAAAGATTTTAAGGAGGAGGAAGGATTTTACATTTCTTGTGCAAGAGCTCAAGCAACGAGATATAAGGTTCAGATGGGAGATTCCAGTTGGGTTGATGGTGATGCATGAAGGTAAAAGGTACCGTCTGGTTACTGTGATGCAGGCGCGTGATTTTTACAATAACGTTTTAAAAGCAACCTCATTATCACTTCTGGAAGCTGCAAAGGGATCTGGAGAAGGAGAACATCAAAAGGTTGAAGATGGACAGACAGAGGAGAACGGTGCTGGAGGAGATCAAGCTACAACTTCTTTGGATGATCCTAGAGAGCAGAGGGTGACGCGTGCTGCTTTAAAACGATCAAAAAAACCAAAAGAACAAGATCAGCAGAAGTCTATGGAACTTCCACAACGTACTTACAGCCAAGCAGTGGGAGGAGCACGGCCTAAAGAAGATAGTCCTATCAAAGCAGTGCTCCAAGAGCTTTGGGATGATATGCATGGCAACTAAATTTTTAACTTGGAACGTTAATGGACTAAATTCACCACAGAAGAGGAAGAAAGTTTTTCAATATTTAAAACAATTCAAGATAGATGTTATATGTTTGCAAGAAACGCATATTAGGGTTGTGGATCAAAAGTATTTATCAAACTCAAGGCTGGGTACGCAATTTGTTGCTTCTGCAATGAATAAGAAAAATGGAGTGGTTGTTTATGTTAAAAGTGCTTTAACAGCAGACTTAATTGAAGCAGATAAGCATGGAAGATACGTTATGATAGAGCTGCTGCTAGAAGGTAAAAAGACGCTTTTAGTTGGATTATATGCTCCTAATCAACAACAAGCTGACTTTTTTAGTTTACTTCATACAAAGCTTACCCAGTTGGATTATAAATCTTTTATTTTTATGGGGGATTGGAATGGTGTTTTGGATGTACAGATGGACAAGGCTGGAGCTTTTAAGCGCGTCCCAAGTCATGCTAGACTGCCTATATCCTTTTTTGAAATGAAGGATGACTTGGAACTGCGAGATATTTGGCGCGAGAGACATTTGCAGGAAAAGGATTATACTTTTTTTTCTGATAGACATCAATCTTTTTCTAGAATTGATTTTATTTTGTTGACTAATGATTTTTTTTAAGGACTAAGAAGGTGAAGATTTGTGCAAGAACTATTTCTGATCACAGCCCAGTTTGGCTAGAGATTGATAAGGAGAATAGAGATAGGCGCTCGTGGCGCGTAAATGAGAATTTGTTTAGAAATCAGAGAAATGTGGAAGAATGCAAACAGCGGATGAAGGATTTTTTTGAAATTAATATGAATAAGGGCACCTCTATGGACATGGTTTGGGATGCTAGTAAGGCCTATATGAGAGGGGTGTTGATATATATGAATAATAAACATAGACGTGCTGTGGAAGCTAGGAGGAAAGAACTGGAGAATGAAATAAAGGAAAAAGAAAAGGCTTTGATTTTGAATTCAGAGGATGTGAAGATTAAGGAGGCTATTAAACTGTTAAGAGGACAATTTGATAAATTAATGGCTGACCAAGTGGCAACCAATTTGCGGTTTGCCAGGCATAATACCTTTTGCAACGCCAACAAACCAGGTAGATGGTTAGCTTATAGATTGAGGAAAAAGCAAAGGGCTTCTAATATAGACAAAATTGAGCATAAAGGAAGGGTTGTGTTTCAACAGGACCTTATTAAGGATGCTTTTGTGGATTTTTATTCTAAATTATATGCTAAGGAGAAGATTAATGAAAAAGACATTGATATATATTTGGAGAATGCTAGCATCCCGGTTCTTACGCAAGTACAAAAAGAGGGGATTAATCAATTAATTACAGAAGAAGAAATTTTTACAGCAATTAAGGAATTGAAGATGGATAAAGCACCAGGTACGGATGGTTTGTCTGCGGCTTATTATAAAAATTTACAATTAGAGATGATGAAACCGTTAAAGGAACTGTTCCAGACAATCCAGAGGGGGGGAAAGGTGCCACCGTCTTGGAGAACAGCTTTTATTTCCTTGATTCCGAAGGAAGACCAAGATGCTACTCAAGTTAAAAATTATAGACCGATATCGCTTTTAAATACAGATTACAAGATATTTGCTAAGGTGTTGGCTAATAGACTGATGAGGGTTCTGCAACAGGTAATTCATGGGGACCAAACTGGGTTTATTAGTGGTAGGCAAATGAAAAATAATGTGAGGCATATAGTTGATGTGTTAGAGTTTTTGGAAAGGAACAACCAGATCCCTGCGGCGTTAATCTTTCTAGATGCTGAAAAAGCTTTTGATCAATTGAATTGGCAATTTTTGATGAGAGTTTTAGACAAAATGGATTTTGTGGAAAATTTTTTACAACCGATTAGGGCATTATATCAAAAACAAGCTGCCCGAATTATAGTTAATAATAGTCTGACAGAAGCATGTAATATTGAGAAGGGCACAAGGCAAGGGTGTCCGTTATCGCCCTTGTTATTTGTATTAACATTAGAGATATTATTGGTTAAAATACGGAATTCGGAAAAAATTAAGGGTATACAAATTAGAGATCAGGATTATAGATTGAGAGCATTCGCAGATGATCTGGTTGTTACAGTGACCCAGCCAGAGAACTCTGTTGTGGACCTGATGGAGATAATAACACAATACGGGAAGGTTTCTGGATTTAAAGTTAATATACAGAAAACCAAAATTCTGGCTAAAAATATGACAGTTTCGCAAAAGGCTCTCTTAGAAGGATTAACTGGATTTGAGATTGTTAAAAGGGTAAAATAGACAATGTGTTTAGAGTGCATATTCTAAGACAGGCATTGTTGAGAGTTTGGAAGAAGTATAGACATAAGCTAGATTGTAAAATACCACTGTGGGCAATTCCAAAACACGCAATAGAAAATATACATGCTGGTTTCAAACATGATGTGACTACGTACAAGGAGATTCTGAGCTTGGAAAGAAATGTCTGGAGTTTGAAATCATATAACCTCTTGCGAGAAGAGAAGGTTGTTCAAAATTGGCTTCAATATACTCAGCTACGGGCCAGGTGGAAAGAAGACCAGAAAATTGGTTTTACAATGACTGATGAAAATTTGATAAAACAAATTAGAAATCAGGGTCCCGCACATATCAAACGGATATATCTTGCATTGATAGAAATTGACTCAGAAACAGAGCTTGTTAAAGATTGTATGATTAAATGGGCCCAAAATATTCAAGAAGTAGTTACAATGGATACGTGGGAAAGGATTTGGGTGAGGAACGTAAAATTTACACAAGCTCAAAATCTAAGAGAGAATTTTTACAAAATGTTTTATAGATGGCATCTAGATCCTAAAAAGCTTGCAAGTATGTATCCGAATTATCAGCCTAAATGTTGGAGGTGCGGTGACGAAGACGCAACATATTTTCACATATGCTGGACTTGTAAAAAGGTTAAGGCTTTTTGGATAAAAGTCTGGTGGAACATGCAGAAGATTTTTAAACAGAGGATAAAGTTTTGTCCGCAACTTTTTTTGTTGGGAATAATTACAGATGCTACAGTTGTGGACACTAAGTTGATGTTGAATTTAATTACGGCAGCAAGACTCTTAATAGGTCAGTATTGGAAGAAGGAGGAACTGCCGACTATAGGAGAATGGACTTTAAAGGTTTCTGACCTGGCAGAGATGGCAAAGATATCGGCCTATTTGAAAGATCATTCGCAAGAACGCTATATTATGGAGTGGAGAAAATGGATTGAGTATATCCAGAACAAATATGGGACTAAAAAGTTTCATGTAGCATTTGAATAAGTCTTCCCTTCTTTTCTCTTTTTTTTTTCTCTTTTTTTATATATTTTATATTAATAGTGTTTGTAGTTATCCTATATGAGCTAGAGAGTGATAGATTTTAGAGTTTACGGTTGTTAGCATATGATTGTTTATGATTCTTTTTTTTTTTGTTTTTTATACCTTGTACTTAGCTCTGGGAAGTCGGGGGGGGGAGGGGGGGAGGGGTAAGGAGGGAGGGATAGGGGAGGGGTAGGGGGGTTTGTTAAAGATAAAATGTATGATAAAACTTTTCAATAAGAAAATTTTTTCATCATTCTCAGAAATAATCACTAATTCTTGTTAAGAATCCACAATATAGACTGTTTTCAATAAAATTAAATTGACTTCATGCAGGACCGTCAAACAAGTCTGTAAATTTTCTCTTTCAGATGAATCTGGTGTATACCAAATCTGCTTTCTCAAAATTTTACAAGCAATCCATTGTCTCTGATGTCAGGTGGGACACAATTTATAGTTTGTTTTTATCATTTAATGATAAATATCTTCTTATCTTGGTAAAGGTCAATTAACTTGTAAGTTAAGCACAACTTTATAAATGACTAACTGCCAGTATAAGCAACATTTCCATTTGTTAATACATTATTTATTTCAAATCTATTAGCATTTTCTTTGAATAATGATAGGAGTTTAAATTTTCAAGCTTATCAGTTTGTTATATAAGCCAACAAGCTTCTGGGTGGATATCACATATAAAGTCCAAAATAGCATGGGACTCAAATACATAGTGGGACATTTCTTTCTCCTGTCCAGATTTAGCTCAGTATATGCATGCATCCTGAAAATAGAGGATTCCCAATTTCTTTGACATAAGAGTGGCCTCAAAGTTATATTTATCAATGGCAGTTCACACAGCATAGAATACTTTGCCGCTTGAGGTTTGTTGGGGCCTCATTTTGCTCCACTTTTACAAAGTTTTTTAAAACTGTATGTTACTGAGGATCATTCAATCCAGAAAGTTGACCTGGGCTGCCTTAATGGATAATCTTTGTTAATTTAGTTAATAAGTTAGAATTATTCTTTATTTTCTTTGTTTGGAAATTGCCCCAAGCCCTTGAAAATAGAACTATACAAGCAACCATATAAATTAATTAAATAAATACAATTTGTTTTGTACTGATTTCAGCAATAACAACAATGGGGGACTTCTTGTCCATTTCTGGATTGTGTTTGTAGTACCAAAGGCAAAGGGCCAAATATTTTGTGCAGACTGTGTTGCAGCTATTTTAAGAAATTCAATTCACACAAGCATCACCAATCGAACCTCAGTAGGGAGTCTTCAAGGACTTGCGGTGGATATGGATTCCATTGTGCTCAGTGGTTGGTATTTCTAAATCAAGAATTTGTATGTACTATTCATTTTATTTGAAGGTTTTCTTTTTCTGAGTGCACAACATTTTTATTCAGGGATTTATGGGAACACAAATATGCATGGAAATCATAAATTCATGGGAATAAAAAATTCACCCTTTTTCTTAAACATGATTATGAATGTTTATGGCTGTTACTCAAAATAGATCTGTTAAGTCTCCTTAACAGATACTTAAACATGCGTAACTAAAGGCTCAGTTTTGTTTCAAAAATACAGTAACACTGAAAAATTTGCTGCCAAATATTAGCTGCCAAATTCTGAGAGCTTTTGAAGGTTGCAGACATGGAGCTGGTTTTGCATGCATTGCCCACTTCTGTTTGATGGAAATAATGGCTCTTTTTCCAGAGATGATAAATGAATAATGTTCTTATGCAAAAAAAGCCCTTACTGCAATATATATTCTCTATATCCAGCAAGTTTCAAAAGCAATATATGTATTTTTCACGTTTCCTGGGAATTTTAAATATTACTAAGAAATATTTTCCAACTGTTATCTTAAACCTTATACATGAGAAAAAGAAAGACAAATATTACTATTTCAGAACAGAAATTCAAATAATTAATTACAGATCTCTTTGACATCAGTACTTAGAAATTTTTTGAAATAGATATTAAAGAGATCAGTTTCTAAGCAAATTGAAAACAGTGTAGTAACTATCATAAATGAGCATTCTTTGTCAACAATACATCAGTGGATAACTTTCTTAGTTGATTCTGGGAATGGTGTGTACGTATTATATCTTGATTTCAAGAAAACATTTTAAAAGATACTGTAACATTCTGATTATCAAACTAGTTAACTGGAAATCTTAATTGAATGGGCCAGTGGAGAAATATCACAATATTGGGTCTGGGCCCTGTGCTCTTTAATAATTTTAATAGCGAGCAGTAGCAGAATAGTTAGCAAAACCAGGTTATTTAATAAAATTAAGAACAGATAGTACCGCATAACATGGAAATAATCATGATTGCCTATAGAAATGGCCTAAAAATAAATAGAATTTAACAGAGACAAATGCAAAGTGGTCCATTTTAGACATTTTAGAATGCACCAATACAATGGAATATCAAGGGTGACGGTGGGATAGTCTAGCCGTGGGTGAAGGCAATGGGAGTGGGGGTGCTGCCAAATATGACAAAGAAGCTATTGGCAGTTGAATTGCTGCTCTCTATATGCCAATTAGTTCTTTGACAGTTACTGGCATAGTGTGGCAATACAGAATAATAGAGTTGGAAGAGACCATGGAGGTCTTCTAGTCCAGCCCCAATCCCAATGATATAGGCAGGAAACCTTATACCATTTCAGAGAAATGGTTGTCTAATCTCTTCCTAAAAATCTCCAGTGTTGGAGCATCCACAACTTCTAGAGGCAAGTTGTTCCACTGATTAATTGTTCCAACTATTGGGAAATTTTCCCCTAGTTTTAGGTTCGTTCTCTCTTTGGTTGTTTTCCATCCATTGCTTCTTATCCTGCTTTTGGGTGCTTTGGCAACCCCTGAAATATTGGAAAACTGCCCAGTGGCGTAGCGTGGGTTGTCAGCACCCGGGGCAAGGCAAGTAATTTGTGCCCCCTAACCCGTGGATTTTAGCTCTCTCTCCGCACCGCACCGCACACCTGGCACCCCCCGGTCCCCCCCTCCACAGTGGGCGGCGACCCGGCGGCTCGGATCGGATTCGCACAGCCAGCACTGCAGTGAGAGAGAGTGAGTGAGCCAGGCAGGGGCAGAGAGCTGCGAGTGCGAGCGCGCCCCCCCAGATGTTGCGCCCGGTGTGGCCGCCCCCCCTGCACCTCCCACGCTACGCCACTGAAACTGCCATCACGTCACCCTCTAGTCCTTCTTTTCATTAAACTAGACATATCCAGTTCCTGCAACCATTCTTCATATGGTTTAGCCTCCAGTCCCAGACTATTATTAAAGTATTACGCTTTGGGTTTTAAATATGTTAGATATGCCTTAGAAACTAAGTCCTACAAAGAGAAATGAAAGGAATTGGGAATGAAATACTGCTATGAAAGCATTCTTAGAAACTATCACAGAAAAGGAGACCAAGATGCAAAATGTACAAAATGCAGGATATGATTTTAGTGAGTATAAAAAAACTGAAGATCAAATTCCAAATTAACCTGGAAAAAATAATAATCTTAATGCTAATATAAATTTGACAGTGGAACCAAACACAGAATTTATGGGCTTCTCTTTACTGAGTTCAAATGGCATCAAAAATTCTTATGCAATGTACATTCTCTTAGCTTCTGAGGTTCCAAATCTATAACATGATATATAGTATGTATTGTCTACTGACCATTTATTGCAAACTTTGCTTAAATATAAGCATATTTATTAGTTTTTTTTTAATGTATGTAGTTGGACTTCGATCGGATTACTCTTCAACAACAGGAACAGGTACATTACTGAGTTTTCCTATCATTATTGTTCTTAACCTCATTTTAACTGGGAACTGTATATAGTATGGTAGAACAATTACAGTTGCAGTGATTTACTTACTTATGGCTTCTTTATTAATCTTCATATTTCTGTAATGCTTTTGATTATTCAAAGTACTTTATAAAGCATAATCCTTATAAAGATGCTAGAGATAAATGGGAAGTAGGAAATGTTTCCATTTCCAAGAGTAAGATTTTTTTTTTTTAAAAAAAGATGTTTCTGTTCTAGGTTTGATTTTTTTTAAAATATAGTTTATTTTTTGTGCTAAACCATACCACAGTATAAGGACAGAATCGTCTCTTCCCCTCTCCTCGCCTTCTTCTCCTCGCCTTCTTCTCCCCTCTCCTCGCCTTCTTCTCAAAATCAAAATTGTAAACATCCAAAAAAATTTTTTGCATTTAATCTGATCTTGTGATCAGCCAAACTTTTA
The DNA here is from genome assembly GCF_964194415.1 of Vipera berus. NCBI lineage: Eukaryota > Metazoa > Chordata > Lepidosauria > Squamata > Viperidae > Vipera > Vipera berus. Next base: position 37,485,612 of record NC_138206.1, read on the forward strand.
TAAATAAATGAAAGTAATTACGCTGTCATTTTTATCAGCGACATAAGAAATTCTATGTAAAATATGAGTCCTGCATTATTTGTAGTGAAGCAATTGGTAAATGAAATGAACTTGCACTATTTCTGCAGGTGCAAACTGCATCTACGATCTGCATGCAGATCGTTTGCAGCAACATTTCCCATTGGACTTTTTGGAAACATCAGGAAGGATGATCTGTTATTTTAAACTGATTGCATTGGTTGGCTACTTAATTCGCCTTTCTATAGCTTCCATTCGGATTGAAGCAGACAACTGTATTAGTGATTCATTGACCATTTATGACTCCCTAATGCCAATAAAGAGTAAGATATTATATCGGTAAGTAAGCTTTTCTAGTAAGGATTTTTTTAAAAAAAAATCTAAAGATTTTACACAAAATCTCACAATTTCTTCAATATATATATATATATATATATATATATATATATATATATATATATATATATATATATATATATATATATATATATATATATATATATATACTGCTCAAAAAAATAAAGGGAACACAAGATAAGACATCCTGCTATTAAATACAGTACATTGTGTTGTGTATATATATATATATATATATATATATATATATATATATATATATATATATATATATATATATATATATATATATATATGTTTTCGTAGATTCTTGCGGGTGTCTGTATGTGTAGATCTAGAGTCTCGGGTTTCTTCCCGCGTTCCTTTCATCTTCAGAAAGTTGTGGCCGCAACTTTCTGAAGATGAAAGGAACGCGGGAAGAAACCCGAGACTCTAGATCTACATATATATATATATATATATATATATATATATATATATATATATATATATATATATGCTTGTTAACTATTTAGATTACCTAATTATATATATAATTAAACATACGTATATTATTTAAATGAACTGCAAGCTTTACTTATCTAGGTTCATAAATCACATCATATGTAAGCCATGGTAAAATAACTAGGTTTATATAACACATTAAGCACATCAAACAAATATAAACCATATATTTATATACTATTTTGAAGCATTTATTTTATAAAGTTGGCAATCAGCAAGATCCCAGTATGAATTCTTTAAATAGTATTATGCTTTATGTATTATGTTCTTGTTATATGGGTGCGTTTATTTAATATATTTATTAGATTTTTACCCTGCCTTTATTACTTTATAAGTAACTGAAGGCAGGGCACATACTTCCTTTCCTTATTTGCCCATAACAACAAACTGTGACGTGACTTGGGCAGAAAGAGTGATTTAGAAGCTCTTAAGACACTGTTAAGTCAAGCATATCTATTATATAATCTGTATTTTTTAACATATGTTGTTCAGAACTATAAGGATTTTATATTTGTTTTTATAAAAAATGTATTTTTATCAGTTAGCACAATTAGTTAACCAACTGATTAACCAACTAAGCAGGAGGGAGAATTCTAGGATAGGCATGAAAGATATCTAGTAATTTCTATAACATCTATACATTTATAACAAATTCTTTTATTTCAGAATATGTGAACCTTCCAATTCATTGATATCTTTCATTTCTACAAATAATATGATGTTAGTTATGCTGAGGTCAACACAAGTGAGGCAAATGAAGGAATTTCATGGTTACTTTGAGATCATTCCACAAGAAAGTGGGTATTTTGTCTCTTTTTTAAAAACAAATGTGGACATTTGGTCATATTACTTCTGTTCTGTCTTTGAAAATAGTATATTATTCGTGACAATTTATTTTATAATCTCCAGCATAGATTTAGTTCCTCTCCATTTTTTCCCCAAAAACTTTCGGTAAGTTTTTCTGCTTAGATTAACCCAGCTGCACTTACACCTATGGCCCATCCATATTATGCTACATTATTCCACTAGATGGAGGAGTTGTCATATATTTACCAAGCACCACAGTAATTTGTCTACTGACTTCACTGAAAGCTAATCAATATCAGATCAGATCTGGTTAGCACTGGAAAGCAATATTACCAGGAAAAGCATGACTCGGCAGAGAATACTGGGAACTGAACACAGAAATACAGAAGCAGATCAAGAAAATTGTCCATGTAATAATAGGGGCAGAGCTTGAATTAAGAGAGTCTTGATCTTTAAATACTTGCTTTATTCAGTTGCTTATTGATAGTTTAATACTGTAGCAATAAACTACGGTAATTCTACCATACTATCTTTAGCAATGGTGACTTTCCAACTTAGCACAGGAAGTCACATAGCTTTGGGTATCATTTTTCTGTTCCAAGGGTTTTCAAACTTGGCCCTTTTATGACTTGTGGACTTCAACTCCCAGAACTCCTCAGGCAGGCCTTAGTCAATGACTCCTCTTGTAATTTCTTTATTTCCTTTTTAAAAAAAAAACAACGTCTGGAATAGGTATTTAGCAGCTTAAGAGATCTTTTTATCATGGTTACAAAACTGTGAAAATTATGTCTTTCATGCAAATTTCATAAACCAGGTAAAGGCAGTTCTTAGTTTTCAACAGCATTTATTTAAGATACTGTACTGCATTCAATTTCTCTTTACCCTGGTGGAACAATTATGTGTTCTTTGTTGCTGCCTCAATTCTCCTACTTTTTCCTATTTTTATTATATCCATTCTTTGTCATGCTGAAATTTATGTAAAACAGTAGAGAATCAGATCAACATTTTTTTTAAAAAAAAGTAGTGTAAAAACATCTCTTCTTTTTTGGCTGATGCTTGATTTTTCCAACTGTATAATAATAAACAGGACCATCCTCTCTTTTCTCAGAATGTGGAAAAACTATATTGGCATTAGGAAGTTCTGGATTTGAAGGGCGAATCATAAGTCCCTATTATCCCAGCTATTATCCTCCAAAATGTATTTGCATGTGGACTTTTCAGGTAAATTAAAATCCCATCCTTAGAGGACTTCCCCAACTACACTTCCCCATGTTTGGTGTCAGTTGGAAACAGGGCTCTCTGTCTCTTTAGTGAGATGAAGTTGCAAGAGTCTGCTTTCTTTGATCTCTGCACAAAGCTTTAATGTCTCTCCCACCCTGGGTTGTTTTTTTTTTTTTGGAGTCAAATAGCTGTAATGGGAGATGAAAGGTTTCCTTGTGAATTGTGGAAAGCTGCACCTGTTCTTTAATTCTGCCAGCCTAGCTTCTCTCTTTAAGCATTCATAACAGGCAGACTAAATTAAGGCAACAAGCTTCTGCCTTAGTATATTCTTAGGTTTAAAATGTGCATGTATGTTGTGTTGGCTGAAAATCCTCCTGAATTTTTTAGATATTCCTGCAATGTATGGCATGACAAAATTTGCCTCATTTGTTGTTCTCTTCTTTGTCTGTTTTGGAGGAGCACCTGCTGGGCCTTTTTCTGGATTTGATGAAGGTCCAGTTGGTATAGCCACAAGTTCTGAGGGCTTCCTTGATGTGTTTTAGTTTTTTTTCCCTTTTCCCTCTTTGCTGGTAGTCAAACCTTCAGCCCACTCAAGACACTGCTATGTATAAGACTCCAAAGAGATCTTACCAGCAGTTATAAAAAAAGGTCTTCAATTACCTGCAGCAACTACTACTGTAGGTCAATGCCATTCACAAGGCACAATACCTGTAACACTGCAACACTGTCATTACATATAAAAAGGTAAAGGTTCCCCCACACATGTGTGCTAGTCGTTTCCAACTCTAGGGGCCGGTGCTCATCTCTGTTTCAAAGCCGAAGAGCCAGCGCTTGTCCGAGGACGTCTCCATGGTCATGTGGCTGGCATGACTAGACGCCAAAGGCGCACGGAACGCTGTTACCTTCCCACAGTAGTGGTCCCTATTTTTCTACTTGCATTTTTACGTGCTTTCGAACTGCTAGGTTGGCAGAAGCTGGGACGAGTAACAGGCGCTCACTCGGGATTCAACCCGCCAAACTGCTGACCATCTAATCAACAAGCTCAATGTCCTAACCCACTGAGCCACCGCGTCCCTGTCATTACATATATTGCATGAATATCTGAAAAATTCAGGAAGATTTTCAACCAGGACACCATACACGTGCACTTTAAACCCAAGAATACACTTGGGAGGAAGCTTGTCCACCCCAATGATAAAATACCCAGACACAAACTGAGTAATGTAATTTATGCAGTACAGTGTAGTGAGACATGTGCAGATTTGTACATTGGAGAAAAAAAACAACCACTTCACAAATGCATGGCACAACATAAGAGAACAAACCCATCAGGACAATTTTCAGCATCTACACTTGAAAGACCAAGGTGACTCATTGAAGACAGCAAAGTCCACACTCTGGACAGAGAAGACCAGTTTGAAAGAGGAATAAAAAAGGAGATTTACGTTAAAATTGATAGAACACCACCTATCTCTTTATGACACAGTCAGGGCTTTTTTTGTCATAGAACGCTCAGAACGGAGTTCCGGCACCTTTTTTGGATGGAACCTTGTAGGGTAGGCAAGGTGGGTTGTATGACATGTGTGAGTTCCAGCACCTTTTTCTTTTACAAAAAAAGCACTTTTATAAAATGTTTTATAGATGGCATCTAGATCCTAAAAAGCTTGCAAGTATGTACCCGAATTATCAGCCAAAATGCTGGAGGTGTGGCGATGAAGATGCAACATATTTTCACATATGGTGGACTTGCAAAAAGGCTAAGGCCTTTTGGATAAAAATTTGGTGGAATATGCAGAAGATTTTCAAGCAAAGGATAAAGTTTTGTCCGCAACTTTTTTTGTTGGGAATAATTACAGATGCTACGGTTGTGGACACTAAGTTGATGTTGAATTTAATTACGGCAGCAAGACTCTTAATAGGTCAGTATTGGAAGAAGGAGGAACTGCCGACCATAGAAGAATGGACTTTAAAGGTTTCTGACCTGGCAGAGATGGCAAAGATTTCGGCTTATTTGAAAGATCACTCGCAAGAACGTTATATCATGGAATGGAGAAAATGGATTGAGTATATCCAGAACAAATATAGGACTAAAAAGTTTCATGTAGCATTTGAATAAGTCTTCCTTTCTTTTCTTTTTTCTTTTTTTATAGTTAATAGTAATAGTGTTTGTATTATCCTATATGAGCCAGAGAGTGATAGATTTTAGAGTTTATGGTTGTTAGCATATGGATGTTTATGATAGTTTTTTTTTATACCTTGTACTTAGCTCTGGGAAGTCGGGGGGGGGGAGGGGGAGAGGGGTAGGGAGGGAGGGAGAAGGGAGGGGGAGGGGGGACTGTTAAAGATAAAATGTATGTTAAAACTTTTCAATAAAAAAAAAGCACTGGACACAGTCCTTTCAGCAGTTCCAAGAAGGTATTTTATTCTTGTGGCATATAAAATAAGTTTTGATAAAAAGTATTACATGCCACTATTTCTACACAGTAAAAGTTGCCAGAAAATTTATTCCCTTTTGCAAAAAAAAAAATAGATATTTTTATTCTTTCTTAAAATCAGGCTTCTCAGAAGAACTTTGGTATTGCACTGATGTTTCATAATTATATGATCAGTGAAAAAAGCATTAAAGGCTGTGAACGTGGATGGTGGAAAATTAATGAGCTAATGTAAGTGTTCATATATTGTAAATAGTTTAATGGTGCAGGAATAAATGAAAAGCTTTGCATATGAAATAATACACATGAGTTTTTAATGTTACTGTTATAGAAACATAGTTTGGCAGATAAGGAAGGGTCAGTATGATTGTCTCTGATAATTTAGAATGTCTTTTATTTTAATTATCACTGCAAAGTACAAGTTGTTTCCTTGCAGTTTGTGTGTGTGTGTGTGTGTGTGTGTGTGTGTGTGTATCCTTTAGCATATTGTATAAATACTCCATAAAATTCAGGCGGCATAAAGAATATAACTAAAGATGCGCACATTTGTATGGAGAAATTTAAATTAGTCTTGTCAGCCCTTAGAAGCATGTTTTATTGTAAAACAAAGGAATTATTGTGTATTAAAATCAATAATTAATATGATTTAATTATTTGTCCATCAAGCAAAGTATTATTAGTCCCAATAGATAAGCTAAGTAAGACATGTATAAAACACAAAAACACATTGGAAAAATGCTAGGTGAAAGATAAGTATTTGATCCTTATCATTTTTCTCATCCATACATTAAGACAGGAGGAAAACAAGAAATTGGGTGCAAACTTGGATTGGAATAGAATCAAAACCTGTCTTCAGTTAGGGAAATACAGAAGAAAGTACTTAATGGTGATTGCAAAGGAGAATCATGGAAACCTTTAGGGAATAAAATAGAGCATTGCATCGAGACAATCTACTGCTAGGTGAAGCTTTTGGCATGTAGACTTAGAAATGTGGTAATGCAAAATTATACTGTAACTATATTTTATTATTCACCTCTTCACAAGCGATGGTCTGCATAAGTTTATATCATCCATTTTGCAGGTATTGTGGCTACTACATTGATCATCAAACAATATTCCGTGTGGCAAACTTGGTGGTTAACGTGGAATTTCAGTGTAGCTCCAAGCTTTCTGAACAGCCCTTTCTTGTGGAATATGGAAGTTACAATATCAGCCAGCGTAAGACTGACTGTAAAAATTATTAGAAAACCTTACAGATGTTGTATGCAGATGTTGTATGCAGCTACAAAGATACTATCTTTTCTTTGCTTCTATTCAATAGCTACCACTTATAATTAAGGAAGCTTGATATGCTAGAGACAAAAGATGTGTAACTGTATATTGCAGCAAATTGTCATATCAAAAATTAATCTGCTAGAATTGGAATGATTTGATGATCAGGTGGAAGGTTTTGATTCATTTATGTTAGTCCCAATGGATGTACTGCAATTATAGCTGCACTCCTAAATAGTTTAGAAATCTTGCATAGCATGAAAACTAAAACTGTAATATACAGTGGGTATAAAATGAAATTGCAGATTAATAAGAAAAATATAGATAATTAGTTCATTTCAGATGATTATTAACTTATAATTTTCTTTCATATCTCTTCACTGATACATGCTCAGATGAGCTGAGTACTGCTACTAGAAGTGCTGAGTAATTGGGAAAGGAAATCCCACTATTGCTCATTTTCATGTGAAGGACTAAAATGAGGAAGAAGCATCTTTCAGCCTAAAATAGATGATGGCACATAGAAAAAAAAACGATTTTCATGTCGATCATGATTTTTTGTAGAACCCAAGTGGTACCACTTGAGAAAGGGCACTCTAAAAATACGGAATTAGTTTTATTATTCTTTCAGTCTATATCAGCGTACCTAGAGGGAGATACCGTATGTAGTTTATTACTGAGTTTAGATTAGAGGACAGAAATGGAGATCAGAAAGCTACAGAAAGAAGAAAATTGGAAATAGATACGTACTACTCAGAGAGAGACACTAGAGCTACAGACATTTCTTAGCTTTCCCACTCCAAAATCCAAGTTCTATATAGCTCTTCTTAGTGTACAGATCACGAGAAAATATGAATTACAACTGAATCCTGAAAATAAATAAGTTTCAGCTTGTATTTTTCATTATCTCATTTTTACAGCAGCTTGAAAATAACATTTCTACAACTTTATTAAAAATATTCCGTAGGACAGTTGCCTCTTTGAAATTAATAGCAATAGTGCTAGAGAACTATTTAATCATGCTTATATTTGGACTTATTTTCTTAAAGCTCTTGCTTGCTTTCTCATAACTTGAACTTTAATACAAGAACAAGAAGTTCATAGAAAGCCTGAAATCACAGGATTTTTTTTCCCCTTTTGCCTTTTAGCTTGTCCATTTGGATCTTTTGAATGCCACAGTGGTTTATGTATCCAACAAATTCAGCTTTGTGATGGGATCAATGACTGCTTTGATGAAAGTGATGAACTGTTTTGTGGTTAAGTATCTGTAGTGTGCAACAACTAAAAATATAGTAACAATTATAGTTGGCTGCTTTTTTGTATTGCTTCTCCATGTGATATGTTGCTTATCTTCTTTTGTTTTAATAGGCAAACAAAATTGTAGTAGCAACTTCTTGACACAGCAACATTCTTTTATCTGCGATGGAATAAATAACTGTAAAGATGGTCAGGATGAATTACATTGCACGGAAAGTGAGTCCCACCCTACAAACAATTAAATGTATGTCATTCTGCATCCTGTAGCGGATTAGAAATTAGAGTTGTATGCAGAGGTATCTACAATTGGGGGCAAGCAAAATGGCAAGCACAACTATAGAGTGAAGTCCCATCATTTTCTACATACATAGGTACGTATGTACATACATAGGTATGTACATACATACATGTGTACAAATGATGAACCTCTTTAGAAGAATTTGTCTTTGGAATTCGCTGGCAGGTTCATGTTGCTTCATGTTCTTTCTTTAACACATCAATCTTATCCTGGCATACCAAAATTATAGAGATTGCCTACCAGTTTATAAGAACTAAGCATGTTTTGATCCAGTGAGTTGTGCAGATGTGTAGAAAACCAACAGGAAATATAAGAATAGTAAAGTTGGAAGGTTAAAATTTTTTTTTCTAAAGAAAGGAAATGGAAATGTGGACATTGCATTGGGGCTGTAGAAGGGGCATCTGCAATGTTGACCACTAGCTCCAGAATGAGGAATTCTGGGAATTGAAGTCCACACATCTGAAATTGCTGAGGCTGAGAAATGCTGCTCTGGATGATTCTTTCACAGATGGTGAAATGGTTTGTTTAGTTTACTTATATTTACATTTATACCAAGGGTGAGGAGTGTTTACAAAAAAATTCTTGAATGACTGTGCTGACTTCTAGACAACTGATATTGTTTGAGCATTACAGTTATTGCTTTTTAGGCATTCCCTGTACCAGCAATACTTTTAAATGCAACAATGGTATTTGTTTCAAGAAACAAAATGCAAAGTGTGATGGAATCTTGGATTGCCTTGATCAAAGTGATGAAAACAATTGTAGTAAGTATATTTGAAGGACTTATACAAGTATATTCATACAATATATATTCATTGCCATTTTGGTCTAATCCTCTTTGTTTTTATAAAAAATACACAATTTTATTTATATTCAAATTTATATTTCTAATATTTAGATTGGTGGGTTTGCCCATCAAAGATTGGAATTGACTACCTTCATTTTCAGTTATTATTTCATTAAGATAAAACAGTTTATAGCTTTCAGCCTCCCATGAATACTTCATAACTAAATAATATGTTTTGCAGCTCTATATAGACAGTAAAGGCACTGGGATGGAAATCATCTAGCCCATCATTAAAATTAATGAGATATGGAGATAACCTTCTTTACAAAACAGTTGCCTGTTCACACAGGTAATTTTCTGTACTTTCAAAGTATTCCATAAATACTTTGCATAAATTTACATAAATATTAGAGCAGTGATTCTCAACGTGAAGGTATATTATCTCTAGGGAAGCATGCAACATTTCAAGGAGACCACCATTTTTACATGATTCAATTTAGAGCAGGGTGTCCAATCTTGACAACTTTAAGACCAGAATTGTACAGCCAGATGAATTGAAGTCCACAAGTCTTAAAGTTGCCAAGGTTTGATACCCTGGTTCAGATTAATAAGCAGTACAGATGGTAAAGTACCTTTTCCCCAGCTAATAACCAGCTAATTTCAACAATGAGGGACAAGCAAAACAAAAAACAAAAAGCCAAGAATTCCTGTACTAGAGCACCAAAATGAAACATAATACATGTATTTTGCTATTATATTATTATTTATTTATTTATGTAATTAATTAATTTCTATACTGCCCTTCTCCCGAAGGACTCAGAGCGGTGTACAGGGCAATAAAAATACAATAAAAATACAATATACAAAAGTTAAAAATAAGATTAAATAAAACTAGCCCATTACAATAAATTAAAAATTACTAAATAAAATACCCCAAACCCATTAGACCAGGCCGGCTTGTTCAAATAGGTAAGTTTTCGGATCACGGCGGAAAGAGTGAAGGTCAGGAGCCATCCGGAGCTCAACCGGTAATTGATTCCAAAGGGCTGGCGCGCCCACAGAGAATGCTCTCCCCCTGGGGGCCGCCAGCCGGCACTCTCTGACCGGCGGCACCCTGAGGAAGCCCTCTCTGTGGGAGCGCACAGGACGAAGGGAAGTTGACGCCGGCAGCAGGTGCTCCCGTAAGTAATCCGGACCCATGCCATTTAGGGCTTTATAGGTAATAAATAAATGTGTTGTTGTTTTTTTCATGGGCCTGCAGCTAGGTAGCTGTCTTCTACAAGATCAAACCATTTTCTAAAGTGTATAGCTACTTTGCTATAAAATTCCTCCATCCCCTAGGAATTCTTTAATGCAGATTCTCTAGATATGTTACATACAGTAGCTGAAGCTGTCTGAAGTGTGGCTGGATAATGCTTGGAGTAGAGACCAATGAACCGTCCCATGGATGAGGGTTTACACAGGTTGAGATTCCAGAGCTGCTTGCTAGGGAAAGGTTTTAGAGCCCTTATGAAAGATGTAATTTTTAGTGAGACAAAGGAGGAATTATTAAACCCATAGAGAGTAACAAATAATGTCAATTTAATTTTAAATGATTATAATTTGTAGGAGCTAGGACTTTTTGTCCCGGCACAAGGTACTTCTTTGTCCTTTTTCCATCCATCACAGACTCTGGCATACGTCATCTCCTGCCATAAGCCTGAAAAAAATTGGATAGCCTTCTGGATAGGCTGTGTGCCATTTCACAAGAACAAATAGGATAGCAATTGATTCAATTTCAATAATTAAAATAAATGGCTAGTGCAGTTTTGCTGGGCAAAAACCATGCTAAATTGTTACATTCTTTTAAAAGGCTGTGGCAATCCTGGATACCGCAACGCTCACAACCGGATTGTGGGAGGTTCGGAGACCCACGAAGGAGAATGGCCCTGGCAAGCCAGCTTGCATTTTGCTGGAGTTGCTTATTGTGGAGCCTCTGTGATATCAAAAGAGTGGCTTCTCTCTGCTGCCCATTGTTTTCAGGGGAACAGGTAAGAAGATAAAATTATTATAATCGATATTCCTTTAATCTCACGTCACACATGTGATCTCTTTTTAGAGCACAGTGGGTATATTGTTTTTCCCTTAATCTGCAACAATCAGCCATGCAATGCAAGCATGACATTACCAACATCCAATTATAAAACTAGTTTAATAAGCAGAGCATAAGATTGTCCTGTCCTTAGCATTTCAATATCTCCCTTTCCTAGGACTATGTATCTCCTGGATGCGAAAATCCAGATGACCTCTTGATGAGAGCAAAGAAATATAGAAGATGTTAATTACTAGGTGCCATCTAGTGGTTGTACAGATTTTTGAACCCTGGATGCGGTAGTCTTAACTCTTCCATATTAGCCTGTAATAGTTCTTTGTGGCTCATGGGTTATTCATCTTCTTCAGTGTAAATATAAGGGGTTCCCCCCCCATGTGCCTGATTCACTGTCACAAGGAAATGGCAGAGACTGAAGAAAAGACAAGGGCATCTAGAACCACAACTGAATTCAGTCATGTATATTAACCCTAAAAGTTTTTCAGAAACCAATGCAGACTCCTCACATTTGTGTATCTAATGAATCAATATATGCCCCCTTTTTCCCAAAGTGAAAAAGGGCATCACACAGGCATAAGTGCAATACAAATGGGTACAGTAACACTGTACACATGTATATACAGGGCTTTTTTTCTCATAGAACGCTCAGAACGGAGTTCCGGCACCTCTTTTGGATGGAACCTTGTAGGGTAGGCAAGGCGGGTTGTATGACATGTGTGAGTTCCGGCACCTTTTTCTTTTACAAAAAAAGCACTGTGTATATACATTCAAGTGTATTCTTGCACATATATTCAAATCCATGCACACACAGATAACTTGATATAAGCCTGCGTACAAATTTTTCCCACATGTCAATATCTGTCAAAGGCCTCTGATATTTTCATATTTTCTTGCTCACTTACTAACGCAAATGTCAAATTTCAAGTAGTTTTTGTTCTTGCAAAGCTAAGGACTACAGAGTTTTGTCAGTATAGGAGTCTGACATCAGGTTGTGCACTGAAAGGACTCCATTATCACAGGCCTTAGCATAAAAGGACTTTAGAGAATCAGCAGGGTAAGTCCACAGTTATGTGGGCAGACAAATGAGTGTCTTGGGCAAAAACCAAATACTTCCCCAAGGACCCCAATTAGAAGTTGCAACTTCTTATTATTTCCTTAATTGCTTAGTTACTTAGAAACAGGGAAGAACTCCTCAGGTTATCCAAGTTCCAATTTTACTGTCTCTTTTGTGCATTGTGTCTTAGAAAGTCTTTTCCCCCTTTTTCTTGTTCCTAATTCCTTTCTCCTCAGTTGCACTTTTTTCTGAAGCAAATAGATATGGATTGAAAGCTCTCAAAAATTGTGTTGTACTCTTACGGTTTTAACTAACCTGTGTATCAGTTTTGGTACAAGAGTAGTCACTTAAAGTGAAATAGATCTCAATCTCTCTACTTACCTGCTTGCCTTGCTCAAACAATTCATTTAATTTAAATATTTCTATGACTATCCGGGTTGCTTCTGCAACTCTGAGTGGCTAAGAATAACTAAAAACATAACTGTAAGATGAAAAATAACCACAGTGCTGTAATGTTAATACAGCGCAACTGAGATCCTCAAGAAATTTACATTCTTCAACTAAACAGTGGTACAATTGGCTCACTTGACGTGTTCAATTCAATGCCTGAGGGGATAAGAATATTTTTCAATCTTTTTGGAACACTGACAAGGGTTGAAGTCATCCAAATCTCAGGGGGAATGATGTTCTGCAGAGCAGGCACAGATATTGAAGCAGGAGACAGAAAGCCAGTTTCATTCTCCATTCTTGTTAGCTGTTATGCATCCCGTTTTAAAATATGGATTTAGAACTTTTCTGGAATAATGTTAGATTTTAGATTTAGATTTTAGATTTTATTAGATTTATATACCGCCCTTTCCCGAAGGACTCAGGGCAGTTTACAGGGCATTTTAAAATCACATCAATATAAAATACAAAGTTAAAAGAGAATTAAAAGATTAAATTATCCCTGAAAATAAAACCCCAGTTAAAAATCTCAGCCTGGGTCAGAGAGCTCAAAGAGCCAAGTCTTCAGGTCCCGGCGGAATGAGCGTAGGTCAGGGCCAGTCCTGAGCTCCACGGGCAGCTGGTTCCAGAGGGTAGGCGCACCCACAGAGAAGGCCCTCTCCCTGGGTGTTATCCGTCGGCAATCTTTTACCGGCGGCACCCTGAGAAGGCCCTCCCTCTGCGAGCGCACTGGACGAAGGGAACTTGATGCTGGCAGCAGGTGTTCCCTCAAATATCCCGGACCCAAGCCATTTAGGGCTTTATAGGTCATCACCAGCACTTTGAATCTCACCCGGAGAGCAACCGGAAGCCAATGCAGCTCACGGAGTAGTAGTAGTTAGTAGTTAGCCTACAATAATGCAAAACCTATATTCCAAAGAATAAAACACAACCATTGAAAACACTTGTGCAAAACTACATTTTGCCTTTCCCCTGTTCCCATCCCAAGGAGATTAGAAAAAGTTTAGAGAAAGGTGATTTCCCCCCCCCCAGACCTTTAAGTGAACAAGAAAGAAACAAGACCTGTTCTTAACATATTCAGAACACCGACAGAATAATGGTATTTTTCATTTGCTAGCACTGCACCTGTAAATAGGGATCAGTAGTGGGGAACAGCACTTAGATATAGGCATAAATTTCTTTTGCCTCAAGGATTTAATAATAAATGCTTGTTTTGGTCATGTTCAATCATAGATATTTGAATGTTCTGTTTTCATTTAGGTTATCAGATCCTAGAATTTGGACAGCATACTTGGGAATGCACACACAAGGAAAAGCCAAATTTGTCTCCACTTTGAAGAGAATCATTCTCCATGAATATTATAACAGTCAAAATTATGATTATGATATTGCTCTATTGCAATTAAGCACCCCATGGCTTGAGACAATGAGATGGTCTGTTGGGCCTATATGCTTACCTCCCACCATGCACAATGTGCATCCTGGAGAAAAATGCTGGGTAACAGGCTGGGGACAGAAGCAGGAAACAAGTAAGCCCAGTGCATTGTATCATTCATTCATTTGTTGCAAATAAACAAAGGGTTTATGTAAAAATAAGAAATGGTCAGCAGCATTAGAAGTGGTGCTTTCATTAGAATGACTATAGCAGTGCCAGAGCATTTTGTCTGTATTACAAAAATACAACAATACAATACGAAAGCAGCAAAGCTTGATGCTAGTTTTACCATTCTAACCCTCTTCTCTTTTCCTTTGGAAATACCTGGAAGTGCTTAATATATGTTATAAGTAAAATTGTTCAAATTTGTTTAACAAATACATATTATTGAAAAGAAAATTTAAACACATGAGCCAAAAGAATTACAGTATCTCTGGGTTTTTTGAAATGCCCATTTTATAGAATGGCAACTGTAATTTGTAATAGCTTTGTTTTAAGATTATATTCTTATATCTTGATATCCAGATATCCATATCCTGATATTTATTTATTTATTTATTTATTTATTTATTTATTTATTTATTTATTTATATTTCATATTTCTTAAGGCCCTACATGGCAGGGGTCCGGAGTACCTTAGGGAACACCTGCTGCCGGCATCAACTTCCCTTCACCCTGTACGTTCCCACAGAGAGGGCCTCCTCAGGGTGCCACCGATCAGAGAATGTTGATTGGTGGCCCCCAGGGGGAGATCCTTCTCTGTGGGCGCCCCGGAGCTATGGAATCAGTTACCGGTTGAGCTCCGGATAGCGCCCGATCTTCGCTCCTTCCGTCGCGATCTAAAGACATTCTTATTTGAACAAGCCGGCCTGGCCTGATGGGGGATTGGTGGGGTTTTTTATTGTTATTTTAATATTTGTATTTACTGTTTTTAGTGGGCATATATTTAATTCTTTTTTAACTTTTGTAATTTTGTATTTTTTATTCTTGCCCTGTTCACCGCCCTGAGTCCTTCGGGAGAAGGGCGGTATATAAATAAAATTATTATTATTATTATTATTATTATTATTATTATTATTATTATTATTATTATTATTATTATTATTATTATTATTATTATTATTATTATTATTATTATTATTATTATTATTATTATTAAGCACCCAGCTTCCTCATATCCATGTGTATGGCTTATGTGTCTGAATATATACTGTATGTGTATATATATATATATATATATATATATATATATATATATATTCATTAGATCACAATATATGTTTTCCTAATTCCTAATTTCTCAATTTACTTTAAAAAAGCCATTGTACACAAATTTCCCATTTCTTAATTTCTTAAGAAACTATTTTTAACATAGACTTCTCTGGTAAGTTCTCTATTTTCCAGTGCAGCATGTTTAATCTTTATTGTTGTTAGCCGCACTGAGTCCTTCGGGAGATAGGGCGGCATACAAGTCCCATAATTATTAAATTAAATTAAATTAAATCTAAACTTTCATCTCTGAATATATGCAATTTCCAGAAAAAAATATTCTTGTTCAAATGTATTTCTTATTTAAAAAAAAAAGAAATTAGGAGGAAGGCAAGCAAGTTTAGAACCAGAGTAAGACATGTAATGTGCTAGTAAATTCTGTTCAGTGTTATCTGTTGTAAAAGAATCTAATTTTATCATAAGTAATATATACAGATCTCATCTAATATCAGTGATTCCAAGTATCTGTTCTCACTCTGGAAATCGAAGTGTAAAACTTCTATGAATACCATTTTAAAGATTCTTTGTAAATTGGGAATACTAAGGGTAAAAAGCATAAAACATTTAAAATAATCTAATTTCTTAAACATTCTGACCAAATAATTGTTTTTTTCAAAAAATACTGATGATCCTGAGTTGGAAAAATCTTTGTAGACTAGGGACTGGCAACAGGTTAATCACAAGTGAACAAGTTCATGTATGAATATACAAATACACACGCACGCACACACACAAACCACTCAGCGATTCTTAAACAAGATCAGCAGAAGCCAAAATTAAAACTTATTTTTAAAGATAATTGTTTTTAATGGCCAAATTCTTGCAGGATTATCAAATCTCAGTGTTCTCAGTATTCTTAAGAGATTATCATTTAAAATTCCTGGCAAGTCCGTGAAACTCTTGCAAATTTGATAGATTATTATATAATATCAAAAAGCTAATTACATTGGAAATTTTGCAGAATTTGGTAACGTTGTATAATTGGGACATTCCAAACAAAGGAAACTGGAAATCTGCAACACTGAACAGTGGTGGTATATACCTGGAACATTTGCCAGCTTCTCTACATATGACATGGATATAGTTTGCTTTTTCACAAACCACAGCAACTTGGGCCAACCCAAATGTTTCAGTTTAAGCAGTGTCTGAAATCTGGAAAGCAGAATGCTATTTTGAAAATCACACTATAGATTCGTTATTATTTGTAATGTGAATAGTTTAGACTGCCTTATAATTGTTTAACCAGGCGTTCTAATTCAATTCCTCTATCTACCACAAGGGCCTAACTCTGCTCCCTTCCAACATGGGGTTATTGCATGGATCAATGGCATAATGTAACAATCTTAGAATACTCTAAAGCAGTGCTTCTCAAAAGGTGGTCTGTAGACCTCCAGGAAACCTGTGACACTTTCAAGGGATCTACAAAGTTAAAATAAATAAATATTTTTAAATTTCTCAAATTTTATTTCTAATCCATTTAAACTGTCAATAGATATAATACACATAAACCAAAATTCTTTGAGGGTCCTCAATCATTTTTAAGAAGGTAAAGAGATCCTGAAAACAAAGTGATTGAGAATTGCTTGTTTAAAATATGTTATGTTATTAAAAACATTTCTTGGAACATAGTCCTTTGGATTTCAAAAGATGTTATTCTTAGGAAACAATAACTTAATAGCTAAATTCCAAGTATATATAAAATACAAATGAATACATAATTTTATTTATCACTTGTACTGTCTATTTTTAAAATAATTCACTATTCTGATGTTTTATATTTTGATGAACGTTTTATATGTTGTTTCTATGAATGTTATGCTATGCCATATGAAATAAATACATATGAAACAGTTTGTTGGTTTATGCAAAATGGTGCTATATAGTATAATCGTGGTCAACATTAAAAATGAGGTACTGGAAATGTTTTTTTCTTGCTTCATTATGCTTTTCCCCAATCCAGATGATGACACACCAGCAATTTTACAGAAAGCAGAGGTGGAAATTGTGGATCAGACAGTTTGTCATTCAACATATGGACTTATCACAAGTCGCATGCTATGTGCTGGAATAATGTCTGGAAAAAGGGATAGCTGCAAAGTAAGGATTTCACTTTTTTTGGCATGCATACTTGCTACCCCTCCCCCCTAATAATCATAGATTTGGGAATCACCTAGAATTCATGGTTATAGGTTAGACTGGTTAGAAGCAGAAGAAAAAAAAACCAGAAAAAGGCTGGGGAAAATCACTTCTGTACTGCTGCCAGGAAAATGCCAGGTCATTTCCATAAAATAATGAGAGGTAAACTCATGAAATATTAACTTGAAAAACAAGGACCTTCAGTCTGATGTTTTTTCCCCACTTTTTCTGTTTTTCTGTTGTCTCTTCTTTCTCTCTCTGTTGTGTCATTATGAACATTTTCTCAGAATGCTTGGGACTACAGCTTCCAGAATGAATACCCAGCCAAGATGAACTTAATGACTCTAATAAAATGATAAGTTATTCAAGAAATATCTAGATCATCTTTCCTACTGAGTAATTTTCATATTGGAAGATGAAGTGGTTCCATAATCTGTGATGAACTACACTGTTACACATTATAGATAAACTGAGTGGCCATAGAAATAAAATTCAAATATAGAAAATTAGTAGTTAATAGAAAAAAAAATCTAGATTAATTATAGTCATATATATTTTAATGATATTTTATTTTTTTCTTGTCAACTAAACCCTTTCCATCATTAGTTGTACCAAAAATCTTATCACTAAAATAATACTATTGTGCATACTGTCTAGAGAAACATTGGTCTCTAAATATTGTTAACTTTTTAAAATAATCTCTTTTTAGGGAGACTCTGGAGGACCTCTATCATGTCGAAACAAACGTGACGGAAAATGGTTTTTGATGGGAATTGTTAGTTGGGGCTATGGTTGTGGAAGACCCAATTTCCCGGGAGTGTACACAAGGGTGTCAAAGTTTGCTACGTGGATACAAAAATACATGCCTTCAGTTTCTAGCTAGTAGTGATTATATTCCAGAGGCTATAATAAAACATCTTTATTAAAAACATATTTAATAAATAATTGTGTTTTTAATTGCATCGTGAATTTAATCCCCATGACTACAAAACCTATGGTACATAATTCATCTTAAAACAGTCTAATGAAATAATAAATAAATAATAAACCTTTATTGTCAAGTACAACATGTGTACATTGAGATGTACACTGAGAAGTTTAATGAAGAGAAGAACGAGAGATGACATGATAGCAGTGTTCCAATATCTCAGGGGCTGCCACAAAGAAAAAGGAGTCAAGCTATTCTCCAAAGCACCTGAAAGCAGGACAAGAAGCAACGGATGGAAACTAGCTGTGAATGCTCCAACACTGGAAGTTTTTAAGAAGAGACTGGACAGCCATTTGTCTGAAATGGTATAGGGTTTCCTGTCTGAGCAGGGGGTTATTATTATTATTATTTATTAAATTTATATACCGCCCTTCTCCCAAAGGACTCAGGGCGGTGAACTAAATGACCTCCAAGGTTCGTTCCAACTTTATTATTGTTGTTGTTGTTATTTGTTAACATACTGCAGTATTCAGAGGCAGAAATGGTACAGTCTTAGCTCCTCCTTCCCTTTCTAGCATGCTCTAGGTCAGTGGTGGTGAACCTTTTAGAGACCCGCAACCCAAACCCATTTACAGTATTTATCACCGGGTGAGCATGGCTGACTGGGTGGGTGTGGCCACAGTGGTCACGGTGGACTAGGTGGGCGTGGCCATGGTGGGTGTGGCCACTTCGATGATGTTTGTGGGGAGAGATGCCTGTGGGAGCTGAGCAGGGTTGGGGGAGATCCAGGGGTTCTCTGGTGGGTGGGGCAGTGAGCCAGAGGCTTATCCTGCGGGGTGAGGTGAGGCAAGGCAGGGTGGGTGTGCCAATTGCCACAGGGCAAGGCAAGGCAGGGGCTGGAGCAGCTGCTGCCTGACACCATCAGCCCCCCAACACACACACAGAGGCCAGCAAACGCTGGGTTGTTGTGGGAAAATAAGAGGAGGAAAGTGTGTTGGATATATTTGCTGCCTTGAATTATTTATAAAAATAGTAAGGTGGGAAATAAATAAATAAATAAATAAATAAATAAATAAATAATTTATTAAAATAAAATTAGTACATGCATTCTCAAACACAAATGACAACAATCTGAATGAAATCCATACAGTACACATTACATATTTCTGATTTATATGAATTGTTAACCTATTTTGATTTGTTCCTAGAAATGATACCACTAAAAGGATTTTCTTCCCAAACTAGTGCTATTTTAGAAATTAAAATAGCTAGAAAGTGTCATGATAAGAAAAGACAAAAATCAAGAGATTCAGTTTGGGGAAAAAATAACCAACATTATTCACAGTATTTACAAAAGAGCTATTGATGCATACGCTGCCTTACATATGGGTAGAGTAGGATTGTCTGAATAGCTGAGGGTTTCTCTCACACAAGCATTTTTATGTGTCTCCAGATTGTATCTAGCCAACTGGAAAAGAAAGAGTTACACTATTGTACAGCTAGTGTATTTTCTTTCTAACCACCTAACCTGTCCGTGGATATTCAGACAGATTTTTAGTCATAGAGCAAAGAAAAATCAAGGTGTACAGCTATTATTTTTTGCTCATCTTTAAATACTCCAAGTTCCTTCAGGAGTCAGATATAAAGAACTACACAGAACAAGCCAAAAAAATATTATAATGAAAATTAAGCCTTTCAGGCACTGCTCCATTATATACAGCATAACAAATCCCAGCGGCTCATACTTCCATGCTGGATTGGTAAGCTACTGTAATTATTCTTCCTAATATTCATATTTGCACTTTTTAAGTCCAGAATTGTCCAAAATTTAGTTATCTATGTGTTTTCATTTTTCCAGTAATAAAATAATAAATGTAGAATAAAGTTAAAAAAAAGACAGACTACTTTGCTTTATTTGAATGGCTTTTCTTTCTTTTGTCCTTTCAGCAAAATATTTCTGCTCCTCAGATCCAGAATTCAGAAAATATACCCCTAAAACATTTGGGCAAAAACTTGAATATGCAGTTCTGGAAAAAATGCCTTTTAAAAATATTGCCTGCAGCTGCCTTGATTATCATTGTAATTTTTTTGGTTATGTACTATGTTTTATGTAAGTGCATGCTTTTCAATGAAAAACTGAACTGCTTTTCTTATGAATGTTAGAATTTTAATAATGCATAACATTCTGAGCCTTACAACAATATCAGAATATTTGTTTTTGCAAGCATCAGCAGCAACATTGTTAACATTTCTCTTATTAGAGAAATCCAGCAGAATTAACACCACTTTCCTTTAATAGTTCCTTCTTAAGTCCCTATTTTTACATTATCGGGGAGGTAACAGAGTGGCAAGCAGAATAAACAGTCTAAGCAATTAAATATGTTGATTATTTGTAATGAATTTCCTGCAACTTTTTCTAATCTTTCCAATAGAAACAAAACTAAATATATTTAGAAAGCCCACTTTAACACAGTGAATTTAAGAAAACCCCTTCATCACAATACTTAATCACTGCAAAATATTTTCCACTTTTTAATCTCAAGTACATTTACTGACAATGTTTCTCATTCTCTGTTTTGAACATTTTGATTGTTTACCAATATGGGATCCTATACTTTCAGCTCCAGCATTCTCTTACTTCTACATTGGTGGAAGTGTGGAAATTTCTAACCTGACTTATACAAATGACCTCATGAACCCCAAATCTCATGCATTTATATTGCAAGCTGAAGCACTACAGAATTATGTGAGTCTGGTTATGGAAGATATAAAATAATTTTATTTTGTTTTGCAGTTCATTTAATAGCTATTTTTACTGCATTTGTAATTTTAAAAAAATATTTAAAAGTGAATGTTAATAAACATGATAAATCTAAAGCATAAGACTATTAGTTTGTTGGAAATTGAAGGCTATTTTTATAGATTTTTTTCAGTGTACCATTAAGTATAGAAGAAAGACTGCTCAAGGCTGCAAATTTTGGGCCAAAAGTGGTCCACTAGTTCTATTTTTATTAGTGAGCAAGGATATCACTTTGATGAGGCTGACATGGCAACATATTTCTAACCATTACGAGGCTGGTATTATACAATATAAGATTATTATTTTTTAATTCTTACAACCTGACACCCTTTCCACAACACTTTCTATTATTTGCTATCATAGAATAATTCTGGTGAAATGGACTATAATCTATGTAATTTTAGATAGGTTTAATATATGTTGTTATAAGTGAAACGGTGGCTCAGTGGGTTAGGACGCTGAGCTTGTTGATCAGAAGGTCGGCAGTTTGGCGGGTCGAATCCTGAGTGCCGCGTAACAGAGTGAGCGCCTGTTACTCGTCCCAGCTTCTGCCAACCTAGCAGTTCGAAAGCACGTAAAAATGCAAGTAGAAAAATAGGGACTACTATGGTGGGAAGGTAACAGCGTTCCGTGCGCCTTTGGTGTCTAGTTATGCCGGCCACATGACCACGGAGACGTCCTCGGACAAGCGGTGACTCTTAGGCTTTGAAACGGAGATGAGCACTGGCCCCTAGAGTTGGAAATGACTAGCACGCATGTGCAGGGGAACCTTTACCTTTTTAATATATGTT
The DNA here is from genome assembly GCF_964194415.1 of Vipera berus. Lineage (NCBI taxonomy): Eukaryota > Metazoa > Chordata > Lepidosauria > Squamata > Viperidae > Vipera > Vipera berus. The sequence goes on from NC_138206.1 coordinate 37,507,514, forward strand.
GTTATAATTACCTTAACAGGTTAATGCAGTTCTACAAAGTAACTTCACTCTAATGACAAAACTCTTTGCATATATTATTAAAACAAGCACAATTGTAGCTTCTTCTTTAAATCAAAACTTTTTTTCATATTGTGTACCTGTTTGTGGAGGTTTGTATTTTAATTTTTACAGTAAACACACACACACAAACACACATTTTAATTTCTTCAGTATAATACTGGCTTTCTTGCTCTTTCTCCCAATTTAATTTTATTAGTGAGATCAATATACTTTTCTGGCCCTTTGTTAACATAAAAAGGTTTGAAAACACAAAGCACCTTTCTGTTAGGTTGTATTTCCCTGATGAATTGGTTGCGAGTCTCAAAGCTGTTTTGTACATGGATAACACAGGATCCCTTTGAAAGAATCAGTAGCCGAAATTTATTCTGATTGTTTTATTTAGTCTTGTCTACTTGGTAAAGAAACAGCCTTATGTCACCTTATAAAAGATATCACTTTAATAGAAATTTATGTCAAATCATCTGTGATTCTGTGTCTAGTCCACTATGTTTGGCAGCTGCAGGCTGGAAATGAACAAAAAAATGATGCAATTATACAGGACTTAATAAATTTTCCAGTTTATATTTAGCTTTCTAATTGTTTAACTATCAGTTTGCAGAAATATACGGGTCTTCTACTATAGGCAATTATTACTTGAAATCTGTTATTGCTGCATTCAGGTAAGTCATTCTTAAACTATGTAACTTTCATAAATAAAATATTGTCAGCCATGTCTGCTTATTGTCTACTCATGTTCTCAGGGAATCATGTTCAACAGAGTAGATACTATCAGAAAGGGATTTAATTCTGTTTCGACTTTGCCAAAATTTATGATTAGTAGGATATTTTAAAATATGCAAACTTTTAAGATTAAATAAAGAAAATGCTACATTGATTAAAAATGATAAATATAAAATATTGCAAAGAATCCAGATTAAATGCCAAAGTTTTTGGGATACAAGCATTGTTGTAAGGATTTGTAGCTCTGAATGTCTTTCAACATATCCTTGCTTATTATACCAAGTATGATTATTTTAATGACTGGTTGCTTAGTGACTATTTGAAGTTATGAAGAACCTCCCAATGTGCATACAACCCAGTTCAAGAGTTAGTTGTGACAATGGCAACAACCTGCAGTCAAGTAACTGCAATTTACAATGTTTTTTGGTGGTTTCTGACCCTTTGGGTTGGTTTGTGGGAAAAGTTGTCCATGTGAATGAATGGACTTATTTTATGACCACTGCATTCGCTGTGTGACTGCAGTGTTTGCTTAATGACCACTACAATAAAGGGTTATAAAATCGGGTTGGTCACATGAATGCCTTGACTTATAATCATCACAACGTATGATGAAAATTCCATATTCCATTATGGTAATGTCAGTGACAATCTGCATGCTTATATTAACTATATTTCTTTCTCCTGATTATGTCTACTTGTTGATATGCTCCTCTGTTAGGCCATTTAGAAGCCAGTTGCAGTTCTCTGACCCCTACCAAAAGGCAAAGATGTATGTTGAAATAAAATCTGACTGTATCCTCGAAACAAAGTTATTTTGTTATCTTCCTCCAGTGATGGAAAAAGTGGTGCTCGAGCCTATTACTGGAGCACATTTTGGGGCCCCCAGAATATTATTCTTCCTATCAAAAACCTATCCTCAGCATATCAGAAGCAAATCAGTTTTAAAAAAGTACCTGCAATAGCTAATAACACTGCTGAAACATTTCCGTTAGAAGAAGACTTCGATATAATTACTATGGAGCTTTTTGGTAAGGTGAAGTTTTATATATTTTTTTAAATTTTTAATAAATTCAGAAATTTTCAGGCCTGTATATAGATAGATAGATAGATAGATAGATAGATAGATAGATAGATAGATAGATAGATAGATATAGATATCGCTGAGCTTGTCAATCAGAAGGTTGGCAGTTTGGCAGGTCGAATCCCGAGTGCCACGTAACAGAGTGAGCACCTGTTACTCGTCCCAGCTTCTGCCAACCTAGCAGTTCGAAAGCACGTAAAAATGCAAGTAGAAAAACAGGGACCACTACGGTGGGAAGGTAACAGCGTTCTGTGCGCCTTTGGCGTCTAGTCATGCTGGCCACATGACCACGGAAACGTCCTCAGACAAGTGCTGACTCTTCGGCTTTGAAACGGAGATGAGCATATATATATATATATCTTATGGCAGCATTTATCTTCTTTTGTTCCAGACCCTGATTCTATGGCCTGTGACACAATGCTGAAATCAGGTAAGGGCTATTCTACCCTGACCCATTGTGTAGCCTGAAAAAAGAAGGAAGGAAGTTTTTATCCTTGTCTTGAGCTGAATCTGAAGGGTAGGGAACTACTTAGTCCAAGAATTATTGCAAAGAATAGGAACTGCTTAATAATAATTTTCATTTGAATGTGCTTGAATAAGAAACAATGTCTGATTTAAGTTTAGTTTAGCTTAGTTTAGTTTAGTTAGTTTAAGTACCCCCCAACTCCAAAAAATTTGGATGGCTCACTTTAATTTCAATAAAAAGCAACATGAAAAACCAGAAACAAAATAGAGAAGAACAAAAATAAAAATTAAATCAAAATCTAGAACAAAATGACAGTTTGTTCCAATAGTGGGCTTCATGACACACTTCCTGGGTCTGGAAAGATGACACTAATAGAAGGAATCCAGACCAAGTTAATCTCAGCAGCTAGGCAGACACATTCTCTCTCCTACTTTAAGGTAGATCACACTAGGAATTAGTCATCCATGCTAATCTTGATTTTATTATAAGATTACAGTAACTGAATCTTGCAATTCTGAATGTGCTTCCCCCTCTTTCCCTTGACGTTCTTGTCTGAGATGTTTATTTGGATTAATCCTAACCTGGACTCAGATTTCTTTTTTTTTTTGACTGTTGTCCTGATTATGGATCTTCCTCTTGATCTTCAAGGATATTCTTTCTGTCGATTACATCCTGTTTAACATCTACATGAAACTGTTGGGAGAGGTCATCTATTAGTTTGGGATCTTGTATTATCAACATGCACCAGACACCCAGCTGTACATCTTGACCTTAAATTGAATGATGCTTTCAACATACTGTCCATTATCTGAAAGCTGTACAACTCTGGATGGTGAAGAACAGGCTCAAGCTCACCTCTGACAAGTTGCTGACCAAGTTGCTGTGAATATAAGACCACCTGGTCATGGTGATATTCCATTTTTAAACTTGAATGGGGTTGCACTTCTCTATTCAAGCATGCAACCTGGGGGTTGTTTTGCATTCCCACTTCCAGACCAGGTAGCAGCTATAGTTAAGAGGGCCTTTGCGCAGCTTCCTCTGGTCCATTAGTTGTACCTGTTCCCTGATGGGGAGACTCTCCATGCCTCTATGCACCCCAAAAGCCTTAATGATAAAGGGCCAGGTCATTTGAGGAATCCATATTTTACATGATTTCTGCCTATTGGCATTATTAGTCCATTTTTAGTTTTGTTGATCAACCAATGCCATCTATTGAGATCCAAGAAGTGTATCTTCTCTTTCATAGCACCTATCCCCTGGCATGATATCCCCCTAGACATCCAGCCCCCCAACCTGGCCTCTTAAAAACTTGGTCGTCCTCCTAAATCCTTGGTAGGTGGTTGGAACTCTCTTATGACATAGGGACTGTGGTTTGTCCAAATATACATTACCTTTTTTCTTGTTATTTTAAATTTGTTTAAAGCTTAAGCTGCTCAACATCATTCTGGAATCATACCACTTCAAAATTAACTATAGACAGACATATAGAAATATATGGCATGCTTAGCAAAGGTGGGTTTTAGACTGGCTCTTGAGCTATTGGAGAGAGTGAATACGATGTTCAGTATTGCTTACTCATTTACTTCAAAACTGTGAAACTTCAGTGGTGCTGTGTTTGATGGCATTTCTGCTCCTTCTGCTGAAAGGAAAACTTGACTTTTACTCCAGTTTATCTGATGGTGCCTCTGAAAAGTGAGGTCACCAATTGTAGAATGGTTTCCAAAGCCCATATCCTGTTATTTTCATATATGCCATCTGAAGAGAACAAAGAGCGCAGCTTTGTTTTCTGCTTCAACCCCCTCCCAGCAGTGAAAAAAACCAGAATCTCCTTCTCACTTGAGAATTGCTGCCATGCCTCAAAGCATGTTGCTAAAAGATTATGGCATGATACAGCAAATATCATCTGAGCTGATTTGTTCATCTAGGATTCCGTAATTAATTAGATGTTACATGAGAAGAGGTATTACTTAATACTACCAGCCACATACATCATGCCCTTGCTATTTGAATTATTTTTTTAAAAAAACACAGTTTGATTGTTCTAACAAGTTTTACTGATAGGATGCAGTTTTGAGTTAATTTAATTTAATGGAATTCCATTTATCAGAGGTAGCCTTAGAGAAGTCAGTCTTGATTCTTCATTCATAAAGATGGTATGAGTGACCTTATTCCATTTTTTAAAGAGCAAAGGATATTCAAATTTAAAGGATTATTTATCAACAACAAAGGATTTACTAATAGCAGTATATTTAAAATTAAAATTTAAAACCTTTAAACCTCCCAAGCACACATATAATATACTGCTCAAAAAAATAAAGGGAACACAAGATAAGACATCCTACTATTAAATACAGTACATTGTGTTGTTTAAGTGTTCCCTTTATTTTTTTGAGCAGTATAGTTAGTGTCCATAGAATTTGCTTCTCAACAACAAGATTGCTATTTGGACTTTGTAGAACAAAAAGATTGATTCAAGTAGTGTCTACTTAACCAGATGAGTTTCACTTAGAGACACTATTGGCTGATAAGTTTAGAATGGGTTTGCATTGTACAGGCTTGTGAAAGATGCTGGATTCCTTCTAGAATTTCCAGTCTCCCCATCATAAATCAGATACATGAAAAAGATCTCATTTCACAGCCTTTATGTCTCAGTTCTCTCCCCAAAGGGACAACTTTGTAGGATGAAAACATAGTACTGTCTCACAGCATACTCAGGCTTGTTTGATGAGATAGACAAGGTTGCCCTTTTTAAATGTAAATGCCTGTTCTCTGGGATCTGCACCATGGGATTGGGATTAATTTCTCTTTCAGTTTATCATTCTTCCTGGTTTTCAGCCACTGATTTGCTTCTGTTTTGTCTACCAGCAGCCTTTGACCTTTATGCAAAGCCTGGTAATAATAGGACATTAACTCTGTTGAATCCCAAAAAATCTTTTTATCAATGGAGGCTACGTGTTCCACCTGAGTATGTTGTGAGATTGGTAGTTGTAACCTCATATGATGTGGTTCCTGGGAGTTGTGCAACACACAGGCTATCTGCGTATGATTTTCTTCTTCCTTTGCAGAACAAGATCATTACCAGGTAGGGAATACATTAAAAGGCTTTTGTGAATAGGCACAATAAAAAGACAAATCCTATGCTTGTGTAATGTGCAGCTCGGTAACAGAATGCTGATGGACAGAGAGTCAGACTCTGACAGTGCTGGTTCAGGGATCTTTGTACTCTTAATCAGTGGCCCTCAACCTTTTGGGCACCAGAGACCGGTTCCATAGAGAGAGGTTTTTCCACAAACCAGACAGGGTGTGATTTTGTGTGCTGCCTGCATCCCGTGGGTGGGCTTCACTTGTTTGCACGGACTGGTTTCTGGCATGCCATGGACCAGTGCCAGTCCATGGACTAGGAATTGGGGACCCCTGTCTTAGATGGCAAAAGATTTCTCCATAATTTCTAGAAGAAGCACTCAACTCGCTATTACACAAACTACAGTTGCATGCACCCTTTGATTTGTTGGTGGAAGAAAAATAATGAATTAATAAAAATTTAGCCAGCTAAATAGAAACTGTAAAATTGATATTCAATATACAGAGAAGGTGCCTGATTATGACAAACAGCTATACATTTTAGAGGTATATCATTGTACAAAATGTTTTTTTATTCTCACAAATATGTAAAGAATTATATTTTATACAGTGGCTTACTGCGTATTATTATTGGGATGAAAATTAAACCGACACAAGTTATTACTATGTCCAATATGATTTTCAGGTGGTGTGGAATGTCAGGAGCCTGGAAGCCTCCAGTTATACGTTTAACTTCATCCAGTAATGTAATGTTGGTCACTTTTTCACTGGATCGACGACAAAAGAATAATATATTGAAAGCATATTTCCAAGCTGTTCCTAAAATTGGTATGTAGTTACCAGAACTTCTATTAGTTCTCTAATGTTTATTAACTATTATTGATCTTCCACTCAAAATTATGAACTACTATATGGGAAAATCATTGTTTGCTTCGTTTTGCGTGTGACATTTTGACGTTAGTACATTGCCACTACTCCTAGTTGATTGGATATGAAAAGCACTATAATGGATTGTAGTCTATAGATTAGTGATACTAGATAGTGTGACATTAAACTTTGGTGAAATGTGTGGAATACTGAGCCAAATATGCCAAAGCTGATCGGCAATGTCCTTAACACTGGCATACGGCAAAGATAACTAAGATTTTTAACCTAGTCTACAATTTCTCTTTGTTGTTGTTGTTGTTAGCTGCGAAGTCGTGCTGACCCATTGCGACCTTATAGACAATGTTCCTCCAGGCCTTTCTGTCTTCTACCATCTTCTGGAGTCCATTTAAGCTCATGCCTACTGCTTCAGTGACTCCATCCAGCTACCTCGTTCTCTGTCATCCCCTTCTACTCTTGCCCTAAATTTTTCCAAGCATTAGGCTCTTCTCCAGTGTGTCCTTCCTTCTCATTAGGTGGCCAAAGTATTTGAGTTTTAGCTTCAGGATCTGGCCTTCTAAAGAGCAGTCAGGGTTGATCTCCTCTAGGACTGACCAGTTTGATGGCCTTGCAGTCCAAGGGACTTGCAGGAGTCTTCTCCAGCACCATAGCTCAAAGGCCTCAATTCTTTGGCGCTCGGCCTTTCTAATGGTCCAACTTTCACTGCCATACATTGCAACGGGGAAGACCATAGCCTTGACTATACGCACTTTTGTTGACAGGGTGATGTCTCTGCTTTTTAGTGTGCTGTCTAGATTTGTCATGGCTTTCCTCCCCAGGAGCAAGCGTCTTTTAATTTCTTGGCTACAGTCTCCATCTGCAGTAATCTTGGAGCCCAGGAAAATAAAATCTGTCACTACCTCCATTTCTTCCCCATCTATTTGCCAGGAATTGAGAGGGCCGGATGCCATGATCTTGGTTTTCTTAATGTTAAGTTTCAACCCAACTTTTGCACTCTCCTTCTTCACTCGCAACAAGAGGCTTTTTAGTTCTTCTTCACTTTCTGCCATTAGAGTGGTATCATCTGCATATCTTAGGTTGTTGATATTTCTTCCAGCAATCTTAATTCCAAACTTTTGATTTGTCTAGCCCTGCCTTTCTCATGTTGTGCTCTGCATATAAGTTAAATAGGCAGGGCGACAGTATAAAGCCTTGCTGGACTCCTTTCCCAATTTTGAACCAATCAGTTCTTCCATGTCCAGTTCTCACTGTTGCTTCTTGGCCCACATATAGGTTTCTCAAGAGACAAATAAGATGGTCTGGTACACCCATCTCTTTAAGAACTTGCCACAGTTTGTTATGATCCACACAATCAAAGGCTTTAGCATAGTCAATGAAGCAGAAGTAGATGTTTTTCTGGAACTCTCTAGCTTTCTCCATGATCCAGCGTATGTTGGCAATTTGATCTCTAGTTCCTCTGCCTCTTCGAAATCCTGCCTGGTAGTTCTTGATCCACATACTGCTGGAATCTAGCTTGTAGGATTTTAAGCATAACTTTACTAGCATGAGAAATGAGTTCAATGGTGCGATAGTTTGAACATTCTTTGGCACTGCCTTTCTTTGGAATTGGAATGTAAACTGATCTTTTCCAATCCTGTGGCCACTGTTCAGTTTTCCAAATTTGCTGGCAAATTGAGTGTAGCACTGCTATTTTGAATAGCTCAGCTGGAATACTGTCACCTCCACTAGCTTTGTTGTTGCTCGGCTTTTCTAAGGCCCACTTCACTTCACATTCTAGGATGTCTGGTTCGAGGTCAGTGACCACCTCATTGTGATTATCAGGGACGTTAAGATCATTCTTGTATAGTTCTTCTGTGTAATTTTGCCACCTCTTCTTAATCTCTTCTGCCTCTGTTAGGTCCCTGCCATTTTGGTCCTTTATCATGCCCATTTTTGCATGAAACATTCCCTTCATCTCTCCAATTTTCTTGAAAAGATCTCTGGTCCTCCCTATTCTATTGTTTTCTTCCATTTCTTTGCACTGTTCATTTAAGAAGGCATTCTTATCTCTTCTAGCTATTCTCTGGAATTCTGCATTCAATTGGGCGTATCTTTCTTTTACTCCCTTGCCTTTCACTTCCCTCCTTTCCTCAGCTATTTGCAAAGCTTCTTCAGAAAGCCATTTTGCTTTCTTGCATTTCTTTTTCTTTGGGATGATTTTGGTTGCTACCTGTTGTACAATGTTGTGAACCTCTGTCCATAGTTCTTCAGGCACTCTGTCTATCAAATCTAATTCCTTAAATCTATTTGTCACCTCTACTGTATATTCAACAGGGATATGATTTAATTCATAGCTGAGTGGCCTAGTGCTTTTCCCTACTTTCTTCAGTTTAAGCCTAAACTTTGCAACAAGAAGCTCATGGTCTGAGCCACAGTCAGCTCCTGGTCTTGTTTTTACTGACTGTATAGAGCTTCTCCATCTTTGGCTGCAGAGCACATAGTCAATCTGATTTCTGTGTTGACCGTCTGGTGATGTCCATGTGTAGACCCATCTCTTGGGTTGTTGGAAAAGAGTGTTTGCTATGACCATTGTATTCTCTTGACAAAATTCTATCAGCCTGTGCCCTGCTTCATTTTGTACTCCAAGGCCAAACTTGCCTGTTATTCCACTAATCTTTTGGCTTCCTACTTTAGCATTCCAATCCCCCATGATGATAAGGACATCATTTTTTGGTGTTAGTTCTATAAGGTGCTGTAGGGCTTCATAGAACCGGTCAATTTCATCCTCTTCAGCACTGGTGGTTGGGGCATAGACTTGGACTACTGTGATATTGAATGGTTTGCCTTGGATTCGAACTGAGATCATTCTGTCATTTTGAGGATTGTATCCCAGTATTGCTTTTCCTACTGTTTTATTGACTATGAAGGCTACTCCATTTCTTCTGAGGGATTCTTGCCCACAGTAGTATACCTGATGGTCATCTGAATTAAATTCACCCGTTCCTGTCCATTTTAGTTCGCTGATACCTAAGATGTCGATGTTCAGTCTTGTCATCTCTTGTTTGACCACGTCCAGCTTTCCTCGATTCATGGATCTTACATTCCAGGTTCCTATGGAGAAAAAATCTTTACAGCATCGGACTTTCCTTTCATCACCAGACACATCCACAGCTGAGTGTCCTTTCGGCTTTGGCCCAGTCGCTTCATTTTTTCCGGCGCTACTAGTACTAGCCCTCTGCTCTTCCCGAGTAGCATATTGGACGCCTTCCAACCTGAGGGGCTCGTCTTCCAGCGTCATATCATTTTGCCTTTTGGTAATGTCCATAGGGTTTTCATGGCAAAGATACTGGAGTGGGTTGCTATTTCCTTCTCCAGTGGATCACGTTTTGTCAGAACTCTCTGCTATGACCTGTCCATCTTGGGTGTCCCTGCACGGCATAGCTCATAGCTTCATTGAATTACGCAATTTCTCTAGTTTACTAAAAACAATCTTATGAAGACTTCAAGTGACTAACACTGTGAAGTTTGCAGTAGTCAGTCTCTATGGGCCTAACTGTTGATGACCATGACATATGGAAGATTGCAAGAGCACAAAATCATATATAATATGCATTATTTACTTAAATGAATGAAAAAGTAATGCAGTTCTGTGAAACAAAAAATTGGAATATAATAGAGTTCATGATTACGTGCAGGGAAATGTAAATGTAGATTTAACTGTGAATTAAAGGACATCAATTGTTTGCCAGAAAATAAAAATTGGTGCTATATATAGGTGTTGCAATAGGCATGAAAGTAGGAATTCATAAATAAATAGTAGTTGTTGCATGTTACATTCTATTGAATGATTATAATTGAACAACCAGATGTGAGTTTTGGGAAACATTGGATAACATTCTGAATTAATATGATCCAGGGGAAAAATATTCTAGTTGATAATATTGGGTGAGATTTAGATGAAAAAAGAACATTAAAAGTCATGGGATCATTTGGAGACCCAAAAATGAATGGAAAAATAACTGGTGAGTATCTGCTTAGAAAAAAAACCTTTATCTGTATTATTAAATCATAATTTAATAAAATGCCTATTCACACATACATGCATACTCATGGTAAAGGAATGGGCATAAATTTAAAATTATGAGTGATCTAATTGTTTATAATCAAAATGAGGAAAAACAGGGAAGCCTTCATGGGTTTTGATAGGCAGTGTATGTAGAACACACCATTTTTTGACAGCAGCATTATCACAGGAGAAAAAGATTGTGGAAGAAAAAGGAAGGAAATGAAGATAATCTGCAACATGGGGACTACAGGAAAAGAATACAAATCTTTCTGAAAAAGTATTGCACAATGGATTAATACACAACAGAATTCATGGAAAATGAATGAAGTGAAAAGTGACCTGGAAGGTGCCTGGAATATAGTGAAAAGGATTGTATGGTATGATGTCACAGGAGAGTATGAAAAAAAAACATAAAGGAGGATACATAGTGGATGATAAAGTGAAAGAAGTTGTGGATGATAGAAAAAAATGTATATAAAGAAATAACCACTTTAAAAATGAAGATGATAGAAAAGGATGCAGCCAAAAAGCAAATTGTTGTATTTAAAAAATACAGAGAAAATGTGAAGCAATTTAGGTGATTAAAATAACAGTGATAAAATTTGGGGGCGGGGTGAAATCAAACCTAGTGACAGAATTCTAGAATGAGTGTTCTTTTTAATTCTTTTGTCTTACAACCTCTGATACCTTTTCTCTGCCTTGTGTACTATTACAGATAAAAGGCACTCTAATGTTGAAAGATGGACCTCATCTGCACACTTGGAGGAATGTGCATAAACTGTTGTATTGCTTTTTTTCCTTTAGTTTGTGGTGGCTGGTATGTTTCCTGGAATGGGAGTGTAATTTCACCTTATTATCCTAGTTACTATCCACCAAATATTGACTGCCACTGGATTATCAGGGTATGTACTCTTATAGCCAGCAAGGGCCGTAAGTGGGCACTAAAGAGTGGAGGGAGTTTGATGGGGGCCATAGATGTGAGGAGGTGCTCTGAGCTACCATACAATACAGTGTGTGTGTGTGTGTGTGTGTGTGTGTGTGTGTGTGTGTGTGTGTAGGGGTGCTACAGAGTATGAGATACCTGTAGTGAGGCTCCTTGTGAGAAAAATCACTGGGAGTGACTCACAGGGACAATTTCTGACATTTCCTGCTGGCTTCCTCATTGACTTTGTGAGAATCAGGCAGGGAAGGTTGCATATGGTAATCATATGACTGCAGGATGATAATGCAAATCTTGTGGACAACCTTGTGGATTACAACTTGAGGATTACTTGTAGCTGATTATAAGGCAATGCCATCCCAAGAAAGAAATAAAGACAAAATATATGGATATACACAACATGATAATTAAACAACAACTAACTATATTATGGCTTATTTATTTATTTTATTTATTATTTTAATCCCATTTATATCCTGCCCTTCTCCGAAGACTCGGGGCGGCTTACAATCTAAGCACAAATCAAATGTGCTTAGTGCTATATATGAACCAACTTTTTGCATAAACCTCTGTTCAATTTATTGTACACTGATACAAACTGCATAGTATCTGGCATTGACTGATGCATAGCTCAGATGAATATCACTCTATAGCAGGGGTCTTCAAACTTGGCCCTTTTATGACTTGTGGACTTCAAATGCCAGAATTCCTCAGCCAGCGTGCCTGGCTGAGGAATTCTAGGAGTTAAAGTCCACAAATCATAAAAGGGCCAGGTTTGAAGACCCCTGCTCTATAGTATTTGTATTCTTGTTAAGTGGTGAAGAAATCTACTTTAAAATGGTAATTGCTTTTTGCAACAAATTTTGAGAAAGCATCTCATCTCATGAGTGATTATGTCTTTTGATGAATACGGTACAGTTTCTAAAATCTTAAAAGACGATGCAGTAAAAGTGCTAAACTCAATTTGCCAGCAAATTTGGAAAACTCAACAGTGGCCACAGGATTGGAAAAGATCAGTTTACATTCTAATTCCAAAGAAAGGCAGTGCCAAAGAATGTCCAAATTATCGCACCATTGCACTCATTTCACATGCTAGTAAAGTTATGCTTAAAATCCTGTAAGCTAGACTCCAGCAGCATGTGGATAAAGAACTACCAGAAATACAGGCAGGATTTCGAAGAGGCAGAGGAACTAGAGATCAAATTTATTTATTTAGTTGCATTTGTATACCGCCCTTTCCCTGAGGACTCAGGGCGGTTTACAGGGAATTAAAAATCAAAACATACAAAAGTTAAAACCAGTTAAAAAGCATTAAATTCACCCTGTACACTAAAAACCCCAGTTAAAATTGCCAACATATGCTGGATAATGGAGAAAGCTAAGGAGTTCCAGAAAAATATCTACTTCTGCTTCATTGACCGTGCTAAAGCCTTTGATTGTGTGGATCACAACATACTGTGGCAAGTTCTTAAAGATGGTTGTACCAGACCATCTTATTTGTCTCTTGGACTCTGACTGGGCAGAGTCTGACGATCAGGACACGGGTGGTCTTGTCGATATCATCTGGGAGGAGTTTGATTCTGTGACTCCGGAGGAAGTGGACAGGATCATGGGGAGGCTGAGCACCACCACATGTTTACTGGACCCGTGCCCTTCCTGGCTGGTTTATGCAGCCCGGGAGAGGACACGCAGCTGGTTCCAGGCAGTTATATCGGCTTCTTTGAGTGAGGGTTTCTTCCCCACCGTCTTGAAGGAGGCGGTGGTGAGGCCTCTCCTCAAGAAGCCTGCTCTGGACCCGGCTGTATTGAACAACTTTCGTCCTGTCTCCAACCTTCGCTTTCTTGCGAAGGTTGTTGAGAGTGTGGTGGCGCATCAGCTCCCTCTGGTCCTGGATGAAGCGGATTATCTAGACCCGTACCAATCGGGTTTCAGGCCCGGGCACAGCACGGAGACGGCATTGGTCGCGCTGGTGAATGATCTCTGGAGGGCTCGGGACAGGGGGCATTCCTCTGTCCTAGTCCTATTAGACCTCTCGGCGGCTTTCGATACCATCGACCATGGTATCTTGCTGCGGCGTCTCAGGGGATTGGGAGTGGGAGGCACAGTTTTACAGTGGTTCTCCTCCTATCTCTTGGGACGTTCGCAGTCGGTGTTGGCAGGGGGGCAGAGGTCGACCGCGAGGTCTCTCATTTGTGGAGTTCCTCAGGGGTCGGTCCTCTCGCCTCTCCTGTTCAACATCTACATGAAGCCGCTGGGTGAGATCATTCGTGGCTTTGGAGTTGGGTATCATCAGTACGCTGATGATACCCAACTTTTCTTTTCGACCCCAAACCACCCCAGTGATGCCCTCAACGTGATGTCCCGTTGCCTGGAGGCGGTTCGGGTCTGGATGGGGAGGAACAGACTCCAGCTCAACCCCGACAAGACTGAGTGGCTCTGCATATCTTCATCCCGGGTTTATTCGGACATTCCACCTCTAGCTATGGGGGGTGAATTATTGCCCCCCGTAGATAGGGCTCGCAACTTGGGGGTCCTCCTAGATTCACGGCTCACCTTGGAAGATCATATAGGAGCCGTGACTAGGGGGGCCTTCGCACAGGTTCGCCTGGTGCGTCAGTTGCGGCCCTATCTTAGCCGGGATGATCTATGCACGGTCACTCATGCGCTCGTGTCCTCTCGTCTGGACTACTGCAACGCTCTCTACATGGGGCTGCCCTTGAGGACCACTCGGAAGCTCCAACTGGTACAGAATGCAGCCGCGAGAGTGGTGTTGGGAGTCTCCCGATACTCCCACGTTACACCTCTGCTCCGTGAGCTGCATTGGTTGCCAGTTGTCTTCCGGGTGAGATTCAAGGTACTGGTAACGGTATTCAAAGCACTCCATGGCATGGGGCCGGAGTACCTCAGGGAACATCTGCTGCCGGCATCAAGCTCCCTGCGCCCTGTGCGTTCCCACAGAGAGGGCCTCCTCAGGGTGCCACCGATCAGAGAATGTCGATTGGTGGCCCCCAGGGGGAGATCCTTCTCTGTGGACGCTCCGGAGCTGTGGAATCAGCTACCGGTAGAGCTCCGGACGGCGCCCGATCTTCGCTCCTTTCGTCGCGATCTCAAGACATTTTTGTTTGTACAAGCCGGCCTAGCCTGAGGGGGGTTGTGTTGGGGTTGTTTTATCTTTCGCTTTTTAATTTTTCTGGGGGTTTTTAGCGTTGTATCTATATTGTTTTTAACTAGGGCAATTGTTTAATCTTTTTTAATGTTTGTATTTGCTATTTTATTCTGCCCTGTGAACCGCCCTGAGTCCTTAGGGAGAAGGGCGGTATATAAATGTTATTAAATTAAATTAAAATTAAATTATATGCGGGTCAAGAAGCAACAGTGAGAACTGGACACGGAACCACTGATTGGTTCAAAATTGGGAAAGGAGTCCGGCAAGGTTGTATACGGTCACCCTGCCTATTTAACTTATATGCAGAGCGCAACATGAGAAAGGCAGGGCTAGACAAATCAAAAGTTGGAATTAAGATTGCTGGGAGAAATATCAACAACCTAAGATATGCAGATGATACCACTCTAATGGCAGAAAGTGAAGAGGAACTAAAGAGCCTCTTGTTGCGGGTGAAAAAGGAGAGTGCAAAAGTTGGGTTGAAACAAAACATTAAGAAAACCAAGATCATGGCATCCGGCCCTCTAAATTCCTGGCAGATAGATGGGGAAGAAATGGAGGTAGTGACAGATTTTATTTTCCTGGGCTCCAAGATCACTGCAGATGGAGACTGTAGCCAAGAAATTAAAAGACGCTTGCTCCTGGGGAGGAAAGCCATGGCAAATCTAGACAGCACACTAAAAAGCAGAGACATCACCCTGTCAACAAAAGTGCGTATAGTCAAGGCTATGGTCTTCCCAGTTGCAATGTATGGCTGTGAAAGCTGGATCATAAGAAAGGCTGAGTGCCAAAGAATGAAGGCCTTTGAACTATGGTGCTGGAGAAGACTCCTGCGAGTCCCTTGGACTGCAAGGTGATCAAACCGGTCAGTCCTAGAGGAGATCAACCCTGACTGCTCTTTAGAAGGCCAGATCCTGAAGCTAAAACTCAAATACTTTGGCCACCTAATGAGAAGGAAGGACTCACTGGAGAAGAGCCTAATGCTGGGAAAGATTGAGGGCAAGAGAAGAAGGGGACGACAGAGAATGAGGTGGCTGGATGGAGTCACTGAAGCAGTAGGCGTGAGCTTAAATGGACTCCAGAAGATGGTAGAGGACAGAAAGGCCTGGAGGAATGTTGTCCATGGGGTCACAATTGGTCAGACATGACTTCCCAGTACAGTTTCTGGAATACATGAGTGAATGGATGAGTAGAAATTACAAATCTATGCTGACCAAAAGAAACATCAGGCTTCAGTCTTGTATCCAGTAACCAGGTAGTAAGTCCCACTGGTGTCAATGGGATTCTTAGTAAACTAGCATAGCATTTGTTCCTCTGCAATATAGAAATGATATATAAACCTTATAACAAATGTAGTTTTCAAATTGTTTTCTTTTAATTCTTATTTTCTTTTTTTAAAAAAACATCTTAGGCCCCACTCCCTGGATATAGATTGATGTTAAAAATTATTGTAATACAAATTCAGGAGCAATCTCCTGGATCCAAGAGATGTGATAAAGATTGGCTGGCAATTGATGGAGTAAGGTAAGCTACAGCCCTATTGTGAAGCCCACATTCAATACATTGCTTTTATGGTTTTCATTAAGTATTTAAAAATAAAACAGAAATAATTGACAACTTTTCAAATTATCTTATTGTGTGGAACCCACAGAATAACAAAGGATATAAACAAACCTAAAAACAAAATAAAACAAGAAAAAATATTTTTTTGAATTAAGCTATATTTACACTGTTAATTCTATGAAATTATTAAAAAATAGTAATTCCGTTGTTTGTTTTACTTAATTAAATAAAATTATCAGATAATGGAAAGGTGTACTCAGTAATGCAAGGATGTTCTCTACTCCTGCTCTGTTGAGAAGCTGCTCAATGGGTAACTCCTGCTAGTAACAGATTGTGTGGTTGACTAGGAAAAAAAACTTTGCTGAGCAATTTCTATTCATTCAGTGCTTTTCTTTCTACATATCTTAATATAGATAAAATATAAAATATAAGGTATACAGTAAGATAGATAAATATAAAGCAGGACAGGACAAGATAGGATGAGTTAAGAAAGGTAAGGTACAGTAAGGTAAGATCAGATCAGATAAGGCACACAAACTGATAAACAGGCTATCTAAATGCCAAAAGAGAAGCCTAAGGTGTGTGTGTGTGTGTGTGTTTGTGTGTGTGTATTTTGACAATAATATATAGACACACACTCTGATGGACAGATGGACAGTCTATCTCTTAGGGTGGTCCCAAGAGACAAGTCCCTGCCATGACACCACAAAAACTGGCCAGGAGTTTTTTGGCAGATCCCAGCCTCTGCCATGTCAACACAATGGTTGCCACCAAAGCATTGAGCAAGGTTTGAGTAGTTGGTGAGGCATCCTTGAGCTGAGGTTAAGGAAATATCCTGCTGTTTAGTACCCTGAACCGGGAGGTGTCAAAATGGCAAGTCATAACACATGAAGAGTAAATATAATAATTTAAACTGTTAAAATGATATATCTCCAATTTTACTTCATATGGATCTCTTTCAGATATTGCAAAGCTCTTGCGGAAGAAAACAGGGTTAAGGAATATGGCTATTCCATTTCAATTAGCTTCCATTCCGATGAATTGGTTACACACAGAGGTTTTTATATAGAATTTAGAGCTTTCAGCCATATAGATCGTAAGTGTTACTTGCCTCTTATTAACAAAAGTCTGCAACTTTGTGAAATTGTTTAAAGGCTCATTAAGTTTAATTTGTGTATTAACTTATATTAATTTGCATTAGCTTATATTTAATAAGCTGAAAGACTCATATTGTTACTTCTCTTACACTCACGGAATTCTGTGCATTCTATTTGATACATAAAAGATAAAAGAACCTTGAAAAGACAATTGAGAAGCTTCCTTTCATATTCAAAATTTCCTTTCTTATTGGGAAAATTTAGGAGCCATTTCAAAAAATTAAAAAACATCTCATAGATAGATTAAAAAATATAATATTCTGCACAGCAAGCATCATACCCTGATTAGACTGGTCTGTTATATAATATTTTTCACAATTAAAACTGTCTCAAACATTATGTTCTTTTAGCTTGTCCAAGGCAGTTTAAATGTTCTGACCGATCATGCGTTCCTTTAAATAGTAAATGTGATGGGTGGAATGACTGCACAGATGGAAGTGATGAAATGGATTGTGGTAAGTTGTTTATAAGCTAAATTTAACATTTTAAATATTGCTTGGTATTTGCTAAGTTAGATGGTCATTAGATTCCTATGGTAAATCTCTAATTTTTATTTATACAAATAAAAACATGATAATTTTTGGTTTTGTCAAATATTGCCCAACCATATGGATCTACCTAGCTACCCTTGATAACAGAAGTTAATCAGAGTTGTTTCTGGTTAATAGTTGGATGGAAGACATCAAGAATGTCTATGGAGATTCTCAGTTATCCAGGTCATGGTTGTCCCAGAAGACCTTTTTCAAAATGCAACTGGACTTTCTTTGTTTTTCCTTGAAGACATTTTGCTTCTCATCCAAGAAATGAAGAAGCTTTTTGGTTGAGAAGCAAAATTGCTTCAAGGAAAAACAAAGCAAGTCCACTTGCGTTTTGAAAAAGCACCTTTGAGACAATACATCAGAAGTACAAAGTGTTGGCTAAGCTGGAATGTTCAAACAAACAAACTCCCTGATAAAGTGATGGGAAACCACTTTTAAACTGTTATCAAGAAAAACAAACTAAAATTCATTAGAAGCCAAGCTCAGCTTGGAAACTTTACTATTACCTTCATTGATCAATGTTAAAAAGTCTTTATATAACTGAGCTTTGCTTTCTATAAAAAATTTGCAGATAGCAAAGAAAATCAGTGCTACTTAAAGTAAAAATTCTTAACTAAATATTTTATGAAGGTGGTGCCTTTATTAGGACCCTATTTTGGCATTTTTGTCATAATAAAATGACTTCCCTTGTTACTTCTAATCTGTTGTATAAACAACTCTGATGCTCCAAAGGCTTGTTAAAGTATACAGAACACCTAGGCATCTATTTGCTTTGTACAAGCTGACTTCCATTAATTACCTTTTCCTACATTCAGGGAATTGAATTCCATGACTGGGCAAATCAGCCTACCCAACTCTAGCAGATTTCTAAGGATGATTCCAGAGGCCATTACCAGAGGTTATAATAATGAGTTCACACATCACATAAAAGCCAAAAGTGTACATACAGTTGAATGTAATGTGTAATTATCTTCCAAAACAGAACCTTTTTAAAAAAAATAATTGCCTTTTTGACTTATTGTGAATTATAAATCCATTAAATCTGAATCTAGGTTTTGTCTTATTGTGGATTTACTCTTTTATGCCATTTTTTTTTGGGGTCTGGCATAAACAATATAGATAGCCCTTGCCAAATGATACAACTGGGATTGGCAACTCTGCCACTAAGTGGTTGTTTAGTGAGATATCACGTAACCATGACTTGTGTTCTTACTGCTGGCTTTTCCATTGACTCTGCTTGTGGGAAGCTGTCATGAAATATGCAAATGGCACTCGCTTGACTTCACAATGATGCAACAGTCATAAATGCCAAGTGGTTGTGAAATATCTGAATCTTGACCAGGTGATTGTAGGGATGCTGTGATGGTTGTAAATGCAAGGATTGGTCATAAAGCTTCATTTTTGGCACCATCCTAACTTTGAATGGTCACTAAAAAGGACAGTATCTGTAATAAAAACAAACGTAGGGTTTGCCTGAATGAGGTATGACTATTCAACTTCTTCCTATCTTTAATCATAAATTTTAATACAACAAATTGCATAGTATGAAAATACTGTTTAACCAAAATATATTTGTGTTGTGTGAATATGCTTTCTGTAAAAAAAATGCTATAAGGTGAATGCTATAGTGTGACTGTATTAAGACTTCTTTAGGTTGCAATACAGCACAGTTAAATTATAGTACTATGAAGTGTAAACCTCATTCCCAGTCTTGCAAAGAAGATAACAGCTGTAAGAATGCAGGCCAGGAGAGGGAGGAAGACAGCTGCCGCACATATGCCTTAATCTAATTTTGGATTGAAAGTAGAAATTGAAAGTGTAATGCATAACCTTTATGAAAAAAAATTGAATATGCTCAAAAGGTTCACTTAAATCTTCCTGAGCATTATTTGTGGTCTGTTAGGATAGGTAGTGGTCACATATAGTGATAATTTCAGAAACATTCAAAATGTGTCTCTTTTCTTTAAATTTCTAATACCTGATACTGGTAGACTTTGACTTACAACAGTTCATCTAGTGAACTTTCAAAGTTACAACAGCACTGGAAAAAGTAACTTATGATCATTTTTCACACTTATGACTGTTGCGGCATCCCCATGATCACATGATCAAAATTCAGATGCTTAGCAACTGACTTACATTTATGATGGTTGCAGTGTCCTGGGGTGACGTGATTGGCTTATATGATCTTCTGACAAGCAAAGTCAATGGGGAAGCCAGATTCACTTAACAACCATGTTACTAACTCAACAACTGCAGTGATTCACTTAATGACTGTAGCAAGAAAGCTCATAAAATGAGATAAAAGTTACTTAACTGTCTTCACTTACCAACTGTGGGGTCAGTTGAGGACTACCTGTACTTTGCTGCTTTAATCCAGAATGAAAAGTCTGAACTAGGCATGTCCAACTGTGACCCATGGGCCGCATGAGCCCTGGGACAGCTAGTAAAGATAATAAAAAATATTATTTATTTTATTATTATATATATAATATTATATACTATAATTACCATATTATATATAATATAATAATATATTATTAAACAAATATTATAATTTAAAATATTACATAGTTTATTATTTATATGCATTAACCATATTCTATACTTGATATGCGACCCAAGAAAATTCCTCCTCAATTAATGTCACCAGGCAAGCCAAAAGGTTGGACAACCATGCTCTAGATTTTATGAAGGCTACAGGGCAGACCAAGTTGACCAAAGCACGTTTTATTTATTTATTTATTTAAATATATTAGCTGCTCAACTCCAATGTATATTAGGTAATGGAGGGTGGCCATGTCTCCATTGTTATAGAAGGTTATCCTCTGCTAACAGGTCACTTGGATAGTGAAATGGGAAGTGTCTGAATTCAATAAATAAATAAAACAGGTCCCATAAGTGTTTGTGAGCATCATGTGCATTCACACATAGAGATGCCTAAGTGAAGACATGGGTTATTTAAATGCAGAATCACATCAAGCAATACACTGATGTAATTGGATTTTTACCATTGCCCTTCTTCACATGTACCTAGGGTATATAAAATACAGTGTTTATAAAACCCGAATGATGCCATTATATTTGTAAAACACTAAATATGTAACCTATCTGAGAAACTATAGGTTTGGGCCAGTCACCATCTCTCAGCCCAGCCTACCTTGCAGGTCTGTTAGGTACAAATGTGAGGATAGAGTGCTAAAGATACTACTTTAATCCCTGGAAGAAATATAGAGCAGAAATCTAAACTTCAAAAAAAATATACAATTTTTTTCACCTGTTATTTCATCTTTTCAGCCTATAAAGGGTGTCTACCTCATTCATATAAATGTCTAAATGGGAAATGTCCAAAAAAATTAAATCCAGAATGTGATGGTATAAAAGACTGTGAAGATGGATTTGATGAAATGAATTGTGGTAATGTATGAATATCTGAAAGGAGTTGTAATCGGGGGGGGGGGGGAAGGGTTTATACATTTTTTTCCAGGGGATGCAAATCAAAGTCTATATGTATTCAGGATTGTATTGTACAGTTCATAGAAAGTAATCAGTACTTCTCTTTTAGCATGTGGAAAGAGTCAGATAAAGAAATTCAGAATTGTTGGTGGTGAAGAATCTAGGCCTGGAAAGTGGCCATGGCAAGCAAGCTTGCAACTGGGAACATCTGGTCATATATGTGGTGGATCTGTAATTTCAAATCGGTGGTTGGTATCAGCTGCACATTGTTTTCAGGACTCCGAGTCTATAAGGTATGCATTATGTAATGCAAAGCATATATTACTGACAGTAGTTATTCAGACTATTGTAGTATGTTTACTTAATTATTGTTTAGCTCATAGACATCACATTCATATCTGTCTCTTCTCTGCCTCCCTCTTTATTTTAAAGAAAAGTTAAAAGGAAGCTGACATGTGGCAGTTCACAACAATAATAAAACCACAGACAATAAAAATAAGAAAAATGAGAAAACCAAGAGGCCTAACCCATCATCTCCATCTATTCATCTATACAACTTACTATCCCAGAGCCTAACGGTAGCCTTAACAGCTTCTTGGAAGAGTAAAAGGGCGAAGGCCTGCTAAATCCCAGGAGAAAGGTGTTCCACATAGCAGAGCTTGCTACAAAATAAATCCCCTTGATGACAACTTTTGCCAGGAAAATTGTAATCTTTCTTTTTCAGATACTCCATAGCATCTGGCTGGACAGCATATATGGGTATTAAAAGCATAAACAAATACAGCAGTAATCAAGCAGTAATGAGATCCATCAAAAGGATAATAGTCCATCCAAATTATGACCAATACGTCTCAGATTATGACATTGCGCTCTTGGAAATGGAGGCACCGGTATTTTTCACTGAGCTGGTTCAGCCCATATGTTTACCGAGCAGTCCTAGAGTACTTATTTATGGAACTGTCTGCTATGTAACTGGCTGGGGAGCTGTAAAAGAAAATAGTATGTTCATTTCAAATTGCAAGTATCCCTAATCTGTTGTACTTTTTTGTGAATCATAACTGTCAGCTGCTTTGCAAATTAATTTCCATATAATGTTATGGATCTGATTAAACTTACAGTAATAGGATTAAGGAAAATCTATTGGAATTCTGAAAACATATCCTTAGTTGATTGAGATAATTTCATAATGTTCTTAGCATGCCATTACTTATGCCAGTTAGAAGACATATCTTTCAATTTGAAGAAATATACAGTTGTATTTATATTTAATTTATTTAATGTGCCATAACTATGTAAATTACTATAAAGCACAGGTGTCAAACCTGCCGTGTCACGTGACGTGCCACAACCTATCGTGACTTTTTTTGCATTGCTGGAGCTGGGGTGGGGGCAGTCTCCATATGATGCAACCGGCCCATGGGCCAGCAGTTTGACACCCCTGCTATAAAGGAACACAACATAGTAAAATTTCAAAGATATAGGCCAGATCTTGAGAGTTTTCATTGCAGTTTATGTTACAAAAATAATTCATTCCAGAGGAGTGAAGAAAGATCATCAACCACTTTGAAATATATTCTGGACCACAATAATCAATATCAGTGATCTTTTATCAATTTCCACCTCCTTTTTAAAAAAAATTGGTACAAGTGGCAATCTAGGTTTCAGATGTCTTAAAAATGGTTGATGTTCTTCACCTTTTGGAATGTTCCATTTGATTCCAACCACTGTAGAAACACACTGGGCATGCCTTGGACTCTTCTACCCTCTTTCAACAGATGGGTTTATTCCCTGGTTAATTTATACTAGCAATCATTTGGAAATGTGAGGATAGTGTAGCAAATGCTATACTTACACAATATTTCTATCAATTTAGGTCAGCTTACAAAAACATTACAAGAAGCCAAAGTGAAAATCATTAATCAAAGTCTTTGCAACAAACTTTATGATTATCTAATTACATCTCAAATGCTCTGTGCTGGGAACCTTAATGGTGGCATTGATGCATGTCAGGTAAAGCAAAAAACAAAACTGTGAAAAGAAAACAAGATTTATAAGACTGCCTTTTAAATGACATAATTAAAGAATACTTTGCATATATCTGGTTTTGAAAGGAAAGGAAGACAAGTCCTGTGACTTGTCTGTCAGTAATATTTGCTTAAAAGGGTTGTATTAGTAGAAGTTAAAGGTGATGAATAAGTTCTGCAATATTATGTTAGTAAATAAATAATGTTTTTTAATTTCACAAAATTAGGAAAAATGCAAGACAGCTCCCATCTAAATATAAGATGTTAATCATTATTTATAGAAATAGATGAGATATTATACACTAGAAAGATAGAAGCTTTTGCAATTTCAGAATAGAGTAAGTCATAGAATCAACAGTTTCCTTGTGTATCAGGCAGATTACATTTGAAATGTTGGGTTAATTTTGAGCACATTTTGAAATCAGCACCAAGAAGCTGGACTGCATGTGGGGGAAAAACAACAAGGATTGTGAAAAACTAGAAACTAAATTAGATGAATAATGGCTTAAAGACCTGTGTTTGTTAATTTTGACTGAGAAGTGAAAAAGTGAAAAGAGATGGCCTTCAAAGATCTGAAAAGCAATTGTACTGGAAATGAACAAAGGGTTTGTTTGTTTATTTGTTACTTGCTGTTGTTTCAAAAGCCAATAAATGGCTTTTATTTTCATCCAGAGCTAATGGATGACAATAGAAAATAAGGAGGAATTTTAGGCCAAACTTTAGAAGCATTGCAAATTTGTAAGGCTGAAAGTAGTTTAATATAACAAACTGACTGTGGAATAGGCTGTTCTTTGCTAGACCTATCTATCAAAATGCTATAGGGTATCTTGCATTCTCTACATGGGGCTGCCCTTGAGGACCACTCAGAGGCTCCAACTGGTACAGAATGCAGCCGCGAGAGTCGTGTTGGGAGTTTCCCGATACTCCCATGTTACACCTCTGCTCCGTGAGCTGCATTGGCTCCCAGTTGTCTTCCGAGTGAGATTCAAGGTACTGGTAATGGTGTTCAAGGCCCTACATGGCATGGGTCCGGAGTACCTTAGGGAGCACCTGCTGCCAGCATCAACTTCCCTCCACCCTGTGCGTTCCCACAGAGAGGGCTTCCTCAGGGTGCCACCGATCAGAGAATGTCGTTTGGTGGCCCCCAGGGGGAGGTCCTACTCTGTGGGCGCCCCGGAATTATGGAATCGGTTGCCAGTTGAGCTCCGGATGGCGCCCGACCTCCGCTCCCTCCGACGCAATCTGAAAACGCATTTATTTGAACAAGCCGGCTTGGCCTGATGGGGGATGGGTTGGGTTTTTTATTGTTCTTAATATTTGTATTTATTGTTTTTACCTTGGGCATTATGTTTAATTCCTTTTAACTTTTGTATTTTTGTATTTTATACATTTGCCCTGTTCACCGCCCTGAGTCCTTCGGGAGAAGGGCGGTATATAAATAAAATTATTATTATTATTATTATTATTATTATTATTATTATTATTATTATTATTATTATTATTATTATTATTATTATTATTATTATTATTATTATTATTATTGTCTGGGAAGCTGGACGAAGTAATCTTTAGTAGAAATTACCATTCTGTTAGTCAATAATACTATGTTTAGAATGTAATGGAACTATATTTTTTTCTAATAGCAAGACTTCTGCCTTTCCTTTTAGGGTGATTCTGGAGGACCATTAGCCTGTTTAGGAAAAGGAAACAGATGGTACCTTACAGGCATTGTCAGCTGGGGTGAAGGATGTGCTCGAAGAAACCGCCCTGGAGTTTATACTAAGGTCACAGCATTTTATGAATGGATTCGTCAATACATAAACTAACAAATGGCTTAAAAGGAACCTGAAAGCATCCATACGTCACTTCAATTACTATGTACAAAATAGACTGTATAAGATAATTTTTAAAAAGCAATTTGGATGTTTTTAATTTTTTTTTAAAAAAAGTCTTAGCTCTTTGCACTAAATAATTATTTAATTAAGCATGGGTAATTTTCACTATGTGGGTGTTCATGGTATTCTATCAGCAAGTTCATGGTATTCTATCAGCTAATGCCTCCTTAAGTAACACCAGCTGCCTGCAATTAGTGCAGGTTCGCATCCCACCAGGCTCAAGGTTGACTCAGCCTTCCATCCTTCCGAGGTAGGTAAAATGAGGACCCAGATTGTTGGGGGCAATTAAGTTGACTTTGTAATAATGCCGCTTGGGGTGTGTGTGAAAGCCCTAATAAGCAGGCATATACATAGAATGAAGGCTACTGCTAAGCTTGTAAGCCGCCCTGAGTCTTCGGAGAAGGGCGGGATATAAATGGAATTAAAATAAAAAATAAAAAATAAAAAAATATAAATATAAATAAGTATGGAAAATGGGAGTAGGGTTTTGTTGAATATTTCTTGGTTTGTTTTGTCTTCTGATTTTCATCTATATTCATCTTGTCTTTGATATTTTCTCTTAAGGTCATATCAGTAATCAATCACTGAGATACATATAGAACTTTGCCAAATACAACTATGCTGAAAGTGAAGGTCAATTTCTTTGGAACAGATGCTGGATACTGCTGACATCTCAGCATTCAGTCAGAGTTTTGGATTTAGTTGGCTTCAAGCTTGTTTCTTTAATTTCCTGGTAGATTTTCTTGCCATTTCTCTTCTATTCCACATTGCATGTTGTTAATATGCAAATGTTAACTGTAACAAATAATAAATTGGACAGAAACCCCCAAAATTGGAGCAATAGCTCAAATACATACCCATAAACCTACAGGCAGTCCTTGCTCCATTTAACGACAGTTCAAAGTTACAATGGCCTCAGAAAAAGTGACTTATGTTCCATCATCAAACTTATGACTGTCACACTACCCTTAATCATGTGGTCGCAATTTGGGCACCTGGCAACTGGCATGTATTTACCACAGTTGCAGCATGTTGCAGTCACGTGATCACAATTAACAACCTTCACACCAACAAGCAAAGTCAACAGAGGAAACTGGATTCATGTAACAATCATGTGATTTGCTTAACAACTTCAGTAAAACTAGTAAGAAAATTGAGTTTGGTTATATGAATACTCATTTAATTATTGCATCACTTAGTGACCAAAATTTCAGTGGTCATAGGTTGAAGGACTACCTATATGCATCGTTTCTTGTGTTTCTTAAATAAAAAAACGTTGCTAAAAATGTCTGATGAGTGCATCAACCCACGTTTTTTTCTGAGACAATTCATGTAACTGCTGTTCTGATAAGTATCGTATGTCAACGACCAACAAACAGAAGAAAGTACGACTGTGCGGGATTGTACTGGTCTTGATTCTCAGGAGGGAGACAATGTACTCCAGAGGAGTAAGAGACAGCTCAGTTCTGATAGTATGTATGAGAGAGCTACCTTCCTGATGGTTCTTTGAGCTTAGGCTTGTGTAGATAGAAAGGTGCTTTAGTATGGCAAGATTCTGTCTATAAGGTGTAGAACAATAAAGAAATCTACTTAGAAGAATCACCACATATACTTCCTATTTGGGGGGGAGGGCTGACAGTGACTATATTTCAGAGTAATCCAAAGAGGTTATAACCACAAATTTGCAGGTCAGGAAATCTGAATAGCCAACGATTAGAGATTACACTGTTTAGGAATTCCTAAATAAATTGCTTTAAGTTCCACAATTGCAACTAGATAAATAAATAAATCTTTTTTTGTCATAGCAGCATTTTGCCATTGTCTTAAACTATTTCTCCTCTGTCTTTCATGGAGCTGTTTCTTTGAAAATGAATTTGGAAGAAAAACTGTAGACCACATGTAAGAACAGCATCATTTTGCAATCCATTAAAATGTCCTGATTTACTTCAAACCTCTTTGAAGATTTAAAACTTAATTACTTGATATTTTAAAGCAATGGTTGACACAAAAACTTTTTTCCAGGTCTATACAAATGTCAGAAACAATGAATCATAGAAAATGAATATGCTCATAAGAAAAGAAAAAGAAAAAGAAAAGAAAAGTATAGAAGCTGAAAGGGACATTGGAGGTCTTCTAGTCCAGCCCCCTGCTGGAGCAGGAGAACCTATACCATTTAAGACAAGTGACTGTCTAGTCTCTTCTTAAAAATCTCCAGTGATGGAGCACCCACGACTTCTGGAGGCAAGCTGTTCCATGGGTTAATTGTCCTCATTGTTAGGAAGTTTCTCCTTAATTCCAGGTTACTTCTCTTTTTGGTCAATTTACAACCACTGTTTCTTGT
Source organism: Vipera berus (assembly GCF_964194415.1). Classification (NCBI taxonomy): domain Eukaryota; kingdom Metazoa; phylum Chordata; class Lepidosauria; order Squamata; family Viperidae; genus Vipera; species Vipera berus. The sequence continues at coordinate 37,534,930 of NC_138206.1, forward strand.
CCTGCCCTTTGTGCTTTGGAAAATAGTTTGACACCCTCTTCTTTGTGGCAACCCTTCAAATACTGGAATACTGCTATCATGTCAGCCCTGTTTCTTCTTTTCTTTAGACTAGCCAAACCCAAGTCTTGCAGCCGTTCTTTGTATGTTTTAGTTTCCAGGGCTTTGATCATTTTAGTTGCTCTTCTCTGAACTTTTTCCAAGGTCTCAACATCTTTTTTGTAGTATGGTGACCAAAATTGGTTGAAGTATTCCAGGTGTGGTCTTACTAGGGTTTTATAAAGTGGTACTAACACTTCACGTGATCTTGATTCTATGCCTCTGTTTATACAACCCAGGATTGTGTTAGCTTTTTTGGCTGCTGCTGCTGCACATTGCTGGCTCATAGTCAAGTGATCCGTCCACTAGGACTCCAAGGTCCCTCTTACAATTAATGTTTTTGAACCAGGTCTCTCCTAATCTGTACTTGTACCATTGATTTTTCCTGCCTAAATGTAAAACTTTACTTTTCTTCACATTAAAATTCAGTTCCTCTGAATCATCTGTATGGCCTTAGAATCTTCTCAACCATCCATGTTATGGTTGTCCCAAAGTTACTTTTCCAAAAGGCAACTGTACTTTCTTATTTTTTGTCCTTATCAGTTCTGACTGAATGGTGGGGAATTGAAGGATTTATAGAGAGCCAACAACTGGACCCTCAGAGTGGTAATGACCAGATGACTGCAAAGAATATAAATTCTTTTATTATGTTATGGGCTCTTGGGAGCAAGAATGATGACACGAGGCTAAGTACAGGATAACTCATACTTTTATTCTTGCTGGAAGTGTACTTGAACTTGGGCTGCAACCAGCCACAATATATAGTCTAGCCCAGGGGTAGGCAACCTCGGCTCTTTTATGACTCATGGACTTCAACTCCCAGAATTCCTGAGCCAGCTTGGCTGGCTCAGGAATTCTGGGAGTTGAAGTCCATGAGTCATAAAAGAGCCGAGGTTGCCTACCCCTGGTCTAGCCCCTAGGCAGCAGCCAATAGGTTTGAACCCACTCTTGCTGCCTGGGGCTAACCAATTGCAGGACCGGAGACGGCTTGTTGGGTTGCTGGAGAGCCGTTAGCTGCTCCAGCAACGCACGTGGTGTATGTAACACCACAAGCCCAATAGTAACACCTTTCATTCCCTACCATTCAGTCAGGGTTGAGGAAACTTTTTTGATGAGAAGCAAAACACTTTCAAGGAAAAAATAAGGAGAATCCAATTGCCTTTTGGAAAAGCACTTTGGGGATTGAATTTGTCTGCCTTTAAGCTGCAGTCCCATTGATCCTTGCTTCTAATTTTTTTTTTATTTCTAATACTAAAATTATTATTTTTCAGTGCTTTTGTTTTAACCTAGCAAAGGCGTGACCTTTCGCTTGTCATTCCACTAAAGACTTTGAGTTGCTTCGATTAAGCTCCTGCTGTATATAGAAGGCGGCCGAACCGGAAAATTCAGTCTTGCGCAATTTTGAAGCGAAAAGGTTGCTTTTTGAACTCGATAGAAAGAACGAGAGGTTCCTTCTTTCTCTATTGATTTTTTTTTACAGGCATCTTGGGCAAAACGTTTACCAGACGTTGCATGGTTTTATTCGTTTCTACCGTAAAATCATCCTGACTCATGGCAACCCTGGAGCCCAAATCTATTTTTCGCTTTTATTTTCTTCCACTTTCTCTATCGGCGGAATCGAGTCCGGACATGTAAGGAAACTCAGTTTTTTTTCCCGTTCACATAGCTGTTGATCTTGAAAAACCAATCAGCCATGGATGCAGTGAACGGCCTCGTTCCCGCGCAAAATCAGCCGGGCATTGAGTTACGCCGAAAAGACGAAGAAAGAGGTGAAGAAAGCGAGCTTCTGCAGCAAGAAGCTCCCCGCGCCGCCGAGGTAAGTCACTGCGTGTTTCGCTTCCTCTTTTTATTTTTGGAAAGTTATTTTTTGTTTGTTCCCAAAAACAAAGCAGGAAATTACATGATCAGCATCCCGTTTAGCGCAAGAAGGAATTTACTCGAAGTTATTGAACCTGGGAAATTTACAGTAATCCTATGGCTGTGGGGGGGGGGGGAAGGAGGAGGGAGTTATGAAACCTACTGGGAAGCAACAGGGTGTGAATGAGTCAACTCTGTGTCTACGTGTAGTATCGATGCAACTATTTACACTCTCACTATGGCTGCTCCTGTTAGGTTTAATTTGTAATCGGGGAATATATATTTATTTCGCTAGTAGAATAGTGCACATCTTTGTTAACCAGAGGCACTTTTCTAAGCTCTGACATTTTAACTGTGTTGGACTGTAGGGTCATGTCAAAGTGATTCACTTATCTCCCGGTAAGCCAGAAGACAAGCATCTGTCATAATAGTAATTATTTAGCTTATAGGCTTAGAAAGATGATAAGAGCATATTCGTTGTCTATGCTCCTTTTTTCTGAGAGTTCAAGGTGGCTTCACAGACAGTTTCTCCTTGTTTTATCTGATAAAACTAACCCTACAAGGTAGGCAAGTGGTCCAAGATTACTAGAAAACTGCAGGACAAATGCAGGACCTCTACCTCAGTCTCTTAGCTGCTTCAAGGCACAAACTGAAGCAATATGTGATCCTGGGTCTAAATCGGGTGCCAGCCTAGAAAGCAGGAAGGTGTGAGTTCTAGTCCTGCCTTAGGCATGAAAGCCAGCTGGGTGACTTTGGGCCAGTCACTCTCTCTCAGCCCACCCCACCTCACAGAGTTGTTGTGGGGAAAATAGGTGGAAGGAGTACTAGGTATGTACATCACCTTGAGTTAGTTATATAATAAAGTAATAAGTAATAAAGGTGGGGAAAAATAAAATAAATTAATGAAATAAAATACATTCTCATTCTTATGGTCTCTCTTTATAGTTATCCCATTGAAAAAGATGAAACCGTGTCCCTCTGACACTTTCTTTGATTTCTATTACACCTGTTATTGCCCAAACTGACTGCAGGAGTAAAAAGGAGTAAAAAGAAAATTGGCTAGAGTAGGATTAGTATTAAATGTTGGATTAGATTAAGCCAATGCTAGTGTTGCTCAGAATGTTAATAGTCTAGCAAGCTTGATTCCTATTGCTTATTAAATCCGAAATTGGGATGTCTCTTTTTTGATTTTTAAATATATATTTCTCTCTTCCTTTGTCTTATGGTTTTCCATAAAGCCTTTTGTCTTACTTAATTTTTCAATCCTGCATGTTATCATTTCTGTTTTGTTGAAACTTTGACCATACTGGGCTGAGTGGAATAATTAACTGACTTAGTATGATACAGTATGTTCCTTATTGGGGGAACATACTCAATATTTCCTTATTGAGTAGTACTGTGTTTGCTCTGCATATCAAAATATGCCAGGTTCTTTTTTTAAGGAACTAGGTAGTGCTGGCTAAAACCTTGGTTTAAAACATTGGAAGTCATATCAGTCAGCAAAGATGTGTTCAGACATGTGGAACAGTGGTGTACTGAAAAACACCTTCATTTGTTCCATCAAGATTATGGAGTGTGTCTGGTTGAATATTTTAAACTTAAGAATATAAACATGCTTTTCATTTTTAAAATTCCTTTGTGTCTTTAGGAGACAAGCAGCCTAAAATCACCTTCTTCAATTATTTTTTGGAAATGCAAACTCTGGATGATTATAACATCTGTTTTTCTATTGTTGATCTTTGTGATCGCTTTAAGTTTAATTTTGTATTCAGGTTTGTACTCTTTATGGATGTGATTTTTTTTAGATATATAATTGGGTGAAAAGATTGGGGACGGGAATTAATATTTTTATTATGGTTACTAACGGAATTGTAAGGAAATACTAAATGGAATTTGAAAAGGGAATACACTTTGTAAGGTATTTTCTTTTTTCTAATAGTGACATATATTATCCAAACATAAAACACAAACTTTACTTAATTATGTAAAACTACAATAAAAGTAAAAACAAAGAGAGAAGAACACATATATAAAATAACACTAGCACAAACATTGAAGTGAAATATGATTATTTTTGAAAAAGTTTAAAAGGCAAAATAATTTTTAAAGCAAATATATATTGTTATGTGTGTGCATGTGTATGTGTATATATGAGAAAGCATTCTAATACCACCCTATCTATTTTATTAACATTAAACTGACCCAATGTTGCCAATTACTTTAAGTATTTATTAAGTTATTTGCTGGAGATCAAGTTCCATTCTCAACTCTCCAATTATTTTGTAATAACACGAAATCATTATTTATAAAATCAGAAAAGAGAAGCGGTTTCTATCCATTAAAAACCAATTGTTATTTAGAACCCACACCTCAACAGCACACAGTCCAGCCATAATAAGATGAAGATAAAGGAATTTATCTTTTTTATTTTATTCCGCTAGTCGTTGCCGATCATAGGGGACAGTGCTCATCTCCGTTTCATGGCCTTTTGAGCCAGTGCTTTCTGAAGACATTTCCACTCTCTTGTTGCCAGCATGATGTCACAGAGCGCCGTTACCTTTCCACCGAAGTGATACTTATTTATCTACTTGCATTTGCATGCTTTTGAACTGCTAAGTGGGCAGGAGCTGGAACAGGAAGAGGAATTCATCCTGTCAGGTGGCGCTCAGGGCTTGAAACTGGGCTGCCGGCTTTCCAGCCAACAAGCCTAGCATCTTAACCACTGAGCCACTGTACTGCCCCCCCATAATGCAATAATATATAAATATTTATAAATATAATTATATAAAACCACAATGAAAATAACCTTTACAGATAATATTTGCAATATAGAAAAGCTACAATCATCATCAGTATCTGCTCACAACCACTTCCACCAGTCACCTTTACAAAATACAGAATAGATCCAAGAATGCATGGAATCTTAAGTGGGGGGGACAATTCAAATCAAGGACCCAGATTCTGAAATATATGCAAATGAGAAGGAGTAGCAAGCAAAAAGGAGTGGAAAGAAGCCTCTGTCTTGTTGATCGTATATAAATAGGATTATTCCAAGACAGGAACTGGGAAATGTAATGGGAAGCAGCTAAGCACACAAAGAACACCCTCCAGTTCATTATGAAATCAAATAAGTTACCATGAAGACTTAAAAAGTCCAACCCAACTTTGGGTTAACTTCTTTAATACCAAACCCACTACCATGGACAGTGTGTTCTTTTTATAGTCAGAATGCAGATAGATGATGCAATGTCAATGGCACTGGGAGGAGTGTTGACTTCTGGTTTGGATGAAATAAAAGACTCTTGAGTTCCTATGGTCGTATTAAGGCTATGTGCCTGAATAATAACTAATTTTATCCCCTTTTGTTATTTTAGTGGTTCACATAGATGAAGATGAATATTGGGATTCTGAATTAATTGCAGGTGGTGAACAACACAATTTCTTTGGAATAGCAAACATTAAATGTTCAAATCCTAATGTGCTACTCTCAGAATCTGCATATGATGTGGTTTCTAAAAATCTTAATAAGAGGGTAAGTTCGTTTTAGCTACGTAGAACTGCCTTATGACTGTCATCAAAGATACTATATACAAAATAATTCTTTCGTTGAGTATTTTCTTTCACTATTAAAACAGACTATTCTTTTTTATTGTTAGACAACTAAAACATCAGAAGGCTGTAATGTAATATATTTGGGTTAGAAATGTTTGCCCTATGAGTAAGACACTTAAGATATATAAGGAAAAATAGCATTTTATTTATTAAGAAGCTGGAGCTTCATATATATATATATATATATATATATATATATATATATATATATATATATATATATATATATATATATATATATATATATATATATATATATATATATATATATATGTATTATTTGTAGCATTCATATGCTATAGCCAAGTGAAAAGTGAATTTTTGTCTTAGGAAAAGAAAATCAGGTTTTAGTCTAGTAAATAAAAAAGTGAAATCTAGATTTTCAAATTAATTAAAAGTGTACGTAGCTCTTAAGTTAATTGCAAACCAAATGAGAGGGTTCTTTCCATATTGTCTAAGACTGATGATGATTAATGTTTTTTTCTCTCAAGCTTAAGGATGTATACAGTTATTCACCTGCATTGGGGAGATATTTTAACTCATCTGAAGTTATTTCCTTCAGGTACGAAGGGTAACAAAACCCCGTATGTTTAATTATGCAATTTTAGGAAAGAATTTCCTCTTGGTTGTCATATGTGGGCTGAGAAAATAAAGGAAAGATGGAATGAAAAAGGACTTTCTATGCAGTATGTTAAAATGCAATCATTATTTATGCTAATGAACATTCTATTTCAGCCATAATTTCAAAAGACATAGTATAGTATGGTATGGTATGGTATGGTATGGTATGGTATGGTTAGTATAGTATAGTATAGTATAGTATAGTATAGTATAGTATAGTATAGTATAGTATAGTATAGTATAGTATAGTATAGTATAGTATAGTAAAATGAAGCAGTCTATCCCCACTTGTATCCTGTTTATGACTATAGTCAATCATAGTATTCTACATGAGTCAGTAAATTGTAAAGAACCCCAGCAGTGTTTAGTGGTTATTGATCTTGTTCAGTCTTTTTTACCTTTTAACTGAACAATATGAACAAGTGAGAAATTTGTCCAATATGAAAGGTTTAAAGAATCCAACGTCCTGCTAAATTGCTCCTATAAGAAATAAATTAGGCATTTTTAAAACACTGTTTTTCTTCAGTTTTTCCATCCTACTTGTATAGTGAGAAGGAATGCAGTATATATTTGATTCACACATGTCATCTATTAGATACTATTTGAAGCCATGACTGTGAGAAAATGCTTTGGGTTCATTCAGAGCTTCAGCCCTTTGATTCTGAAAGAATATGTCAAAGGGTGTGGATCTCAAGAGACTTCAAACTTGCAGGCCTAGCCTAATAGACCTCCTTTTGATCATGCTCCAGTGAACAAAAATGTTGAGTTTTATTGTGAAGAATAATTGATATTGGAAGCTGCCATAAGAATTAAGTTGTTCGAAGTTTCTGAAATCAATTTGCATATCTTGTAAAAATGAACTGCATCCATTTTCCATAGACATACTGTACATTGATAACTGTAGTACCACCTGTGAGGCTTAAGGAAAATGACTTTGACAGACATAAACCAAATCCATTAGTTAAGCGATAGGAAGAACAAGCAATAAACAAAGTAAGTGGCTGAGACATCTCCCTAATTTACCTGTGTAAAGAAGGGGAGGGAGCACAACACAATCAGAGTTGTGATATTCTATTATTATAGCTACTGCCAATAAAAATAGCCTTAGCTTCCCTTGATTCTTGGTCTATGTTCCCAGTGGTACATATAGCAACATATTTTTGAAAAACGCGTAAAACGTGAAGTGAAAACCTTACAAACATCATGGCGAAATTGTTTTCTAACTGGGGTTCTGGATGCTCTCTGAGCTTGGTTGTTTTCCTTGCAAACGTTTCATTACCAAGTTAGGCTACTTCATCATAATGATGTTACCTCATTTGGTAATGAAACGTCTGCAAGAAAACAACTAAACTCAGATCACCAAGGACCCCACAGTTAGAAAACAATTCCGCCATGATGTTTGTAAAGTTTTCACTTCACATTTTTTATTTTTATTTATTTTAATTCCATTTATATCCCGCCCTTCTCCGAAGACTCAGGGCGGCTTACAAGCTTAGCATGTTTTAAGTGTTTTTCAAAAATATGTTGCTATATGTACCACTAGGTAACATAGACCAAGAATCAAGGGAAGCTAAGGCTATTTTTATTGGCAATAGCTATAATAATAGAATATCACAACTCTGATTGTGTCGTGCTCCCTCTACTTCTTTATACAGGCAAATTAGGGAGATGTCTCAGCCACTTTTGTTTACTGCTTGTTTTTGACTTAAAATATGTTCTTCCTTTGTAAGGCAGTTGAAGCCTGAGCTACAAGTATTCTCTTCCATTTGGCATTTCATTCTCACTTCCTATTATTCCTTCAGTGGAGAAAACAATACAGCATCATACTACTTGCGATTTTTGGTGCCACCTGAGAGTGCTGACTTCATGAAGTATAGAATGAGTGAAGAGTTTGTAATGAATATTTTAAGACAAAATATATATGACAAGCAAAGCATCCCTGACTTGGATATACCTGAATGTGCAGATATAATACTTGATCCATCTTCTGTTACAATAAAATGTAAGTGCTGAAGAAAGTGAATAATACATTCATGTACTTTTTTTAAGAAAAATAAATAAAGGGCATTTACTCTGCTAATTTTGTGACCTCTGATCCAATATCCTAGGAACTATAAATTTGCTTCTCCGAGCTTGGTAACAGATTCTAAACAATGAGGCAATCAGTTCCCATCCTGGCATTCATATTTATGACTAAGCTTTCAAATGCCAAGAAATGCAGATATTTGAAACCCTTAAAAAACACGAAGGCAGGGAAGGGAGATGGATTTTTGGATTCTGAGTGCCAAAATGACCTGTAGTACGGAAAGTCTTAAGTCTGCCTAGACCTGTTCACATCTCTGTTGCAAGGAAATTTAATCCAGTCTTGAAGCTTGATTAATCAACTTCCCTCCGCCCTGTGCGTTCCCACAGAGAGGGCCTCCTCAGGGTGCCACCGGTCAGAGAATGTCGATTGGTGGCCCCCAGGGGGAGATCCTTCTCTGTGGGCGCCCCGGAGCTATGGAATCAGCTACCGGTCGAACTCCGGACGGCGCCCGATCTTCGCTCCTTTCTCCGCGATCTAAAAACATACTTCTTCGAACAAGCCGGCCTGGCCTGATGGGGGAATTGGTGGGGTTTTTTATTGTCACTTTATTGGGGTTTTATTATGTATTAATTGTTTTTAGTGGGCATGTATTTAATCATTTTTTAACTTTTGTAATTCTGTATTTTTATTCTTGCCCTGTTCACCGCCCTGAGTCCTTCGGGAGAAGGGCGGTATAGAAATATTATTAAATTAAATTAAATTAAATTAATAATAGAAAGGGACAATTTAAAAGAAAGGCACCATTAAAAACAGTGAAATTTTGCCTCCTTGTCACTTATACTGTTGTTGTTTTTATCTCACCTACTTGCTGAGAAGTACTTCTAAATGAAGTTGCAATATACAAAACAATATTCTAATTTGTTCTGTAGTGGTTATAATTGCTGATTTAAATTACTAAATAATATTTTATAAACCTAAGATGTAGTTTTTAACTTGATGTGAAGACGATCTATACCTAACATTTATATAACAATTGGTGTGTGTGTGTGTGTGTGGTGGATGCAATTTACGTGATATAGAAATAATAATGAATACTTTTAGAAGTGCTTTCTTTTTCATACTTTTTAAATGCTTATATTTTTTGTTTTATAGTAATAAACAATACAGGTGGAAGAATTCAAGAGTGACTTTGGAGGACTCCTCTGATCTTCTTAATTTTTTATATTGCGACAGCAGAAAAATATGGCTGTATCAAGCAATTGCACACTGACAAATTGAAATTTAGAACAACAGTATAAACCAGTGTTTTTCAACCTTTTTTGGGCAAAGGCACACTTGTTTCATGAAAAAAATCACGAGGCACTCCACCATTAGAAAATGTTAAAAAATTTAACTCTGTGCCTATATTGACTATATATAAAGTAATTCTCTTGAATAGGAATCAAATAAACACAAAGAAAGTATTTTATAATTACTTTTCAATTTTTCCCACGGAACACCTGAAAAACACTGGTATAAACTCCTTGAACAGCAATCACAGCATAACACAACACAAGAAACTGAAGCAACAATGTTATAGGAAGACAAATGTTCCAGATCTCAGATAAGTAAAATCCTATAGAGACTCCTTTTTGGTGAAATAACAAGAAGGACTTTTTCTTCATTTTTTGAACTCAAGTCAGCTAAGTCAAATAAAATCAAGTTAAAAAAACAACACCCACAATTGTATAGAAATGTTGCTTTTATTATTGCTTACTATTTTTGTTACCATGTGTGTTGCTTTGAGATTGTTGGCTTTAATACTTCATAACAAAATTGATTACTAATCACACTAATTCTAATGTGTAAAATACAGTAGGGATGGATGAGTCTCAGTTTTACTTTCATTTGTATGTATTTTACAGTAATTCCAATTTCTTTTTCAGTGAAAAAAATGGTAATTCCCTAGCAAATGTAGATATCACTACCTTTTAGCTATATAATTTAAAATTGTTTGTACCCGACAGATTATTAGGAACAAGATATTTCTTCTTTGGAAGGACCTTTTTTATCTGCTTCCCTATTAATGTTAAAGATGAAGAGCTTTTTTAAAATTGAAAACTCCCTAATTCAGCAATATTCCACATTCTACATATTTGTCAGATTGACACTGTAAGAGTTCTTGTAGCTGGCATTGCAGGATTTATGTCCTCAAAAATAAGATTGGGTGTCCACAGCAATCCCACCATCCTTGCATCTGAAGATGTCATTAAGTCCCCTGTGCCAAAGAAAAAAAATCAGTGACATAGTTTTCCCAATTGCATGAATATTGCTTGATTTTTTTTCCTTCCACACTCATCCCCATATATATTTTGTATTCAAGTTTCTCTTGCTATTCCCTAGCTATTGTTGAAGTAACATAAAGCCTGTCTTCATGATTCTGTTAAATCAGTCCAGAAATCTTTGGATGACACCATTAATTGCTGCTGAGAAACTTGCTATTCGGGCCTTATGTTTGTACCTGGCTTTGTACCTGCTTTGTATATCTGTGTCTGCTTTTACTTTGGTTCTCTCTTACATTTCTTCAGACTGACATATTCAAAGTAGACTTTGAACCTTTTTTCCAGTAAGGCTACTGTATGGACAAATTCTCTTTCAAAGCAAACATTTACTCAAGGTGGATTCCCATAGGTGGGAATTTCCTTTCAGTGCGAATTCTTCAGAGATGGGGGGCTTTCCTACTGCAGCAGGTGAAACAAATGCTAATTCCTTCCTCACCTCCTATAAACTTAGTAACACCCTTCCTTGAAGCAATCTGCTTGTTCAAAAACTGCATATTCAATTCAAAGCCACACCTACCATTTGCAACAATGCTAACTGAGGACCTGAAAAGTACCTCCAAACTCTGGGCCAGTCCTTCCCTACTCAGAATATTAGGCACTGAGGTTACTATTCATCTGTGAGATGGCAGAGGCTATCCTGAGAGAAGCTATCCTGCTTCAATGCACAGTTCTCCAATCCCACCATGATCCAAGGGATGGGTGGAGGCTGCTTGCGATGGATTTCACTGGCTCAGTGGGTTAGGACGCTGAGCATGTCGATCAGAAGGTCGGCAGTTTGGCAGGTCGAATCCCGAGTGCCACATAACAGAGTGAGCGCCTGTTACTCGTCCCAGCTTCTGCCAACCTAGCAGTTTGAAAGCACGTAAAAATGCAAGTAGAAAAATAGGGACCACTATGGTGGGAAGGTAACAGTGTTCCGTGCGCCTTTGGCGTCTAGTCATGCCGGCCACATGACCACAGAGATGTCCTCGAACAAGCACTGGCTCTTCAGCTTAGAGTTGGAAACGACTAGCACACACGTGCGGGGGAACCTTTGCCTTTAAGAATAATGAAAATGTTTCCAAAACTTTCCAGAATAGGAAGACAGGACATTTTTGTGGAAGCCAGCAATTAGCATCTTCCCCAATAATTTTGAAGGTCTGTTTTAATGTACAGCTTGATAAATGAGGATCAAAATATACATGTCTCATTTTCAGGATTCTGTAAGCTAACCCTTTGCTCATTGCAATAAATATGCCACTTTGAATCTGTTTGAATCTTGGTTTCCTGATTGTGAGCTGCTGTAGAGGTAGATGCTGTCCAGTAAAGTATGTGTATAGATGGATCTTTACCCACCACTGCTCTGATTCTTCAAGCAATGAGAGTCTCTCTCAAATTCTGCCAGGGCTAAAGTGGGTGATTTTGTCAACCATTTGTCGCCCCCTCCCCAAAAGAAGTGCTGATAGCAGCTGGAAGAACAACAAAGATCCCACTTCACCAAATACCACACACACAAATAAAGTATCTTTCACAAGAGTCGGGCTGATTTTGAATCTGGGTTTAATGGTCTTCTAAAGACCTGTGTCCTTACTGCTTTTGAATATGGAGTTAGAGTATCAAGCTGTACATAAAACCTGCTCAACTAACAACTGATGGTTACTCGATGCTTTGGGAGAAATATTTTTCCATTTCACATGCCAACTGACATCTCCCCATCATTTCTGCAAACTTTGTTTTAAAAAAGCTCTTATTCATTCATTTTAATTGTAAAAATTATTAGCCGCCTATCTTGCCACACGATAACTGGGTGACTTAACTAACAATAAGTTTAGCATTCTTCTAAAGAAATCCTCATTCCCCATATAGCTAACCCCAGCACCTACCAACTGTTTTTCTAGATGGCTGATGGGTTCTGATAGGTCAGGACTGAAAGAGGTGGCAGAAGAAGTAGGGAAAGACAACTCTTTATCTGCATGATCATCAATCCTATAGAATTCTCATGGGGTCTGAGATCTGGTGGGTACAGTGTCATCTCTCCCAAATTTCCCTACGATTAAAAGCCTGGCAAATAATTATTTATCATATTGAATATTTTGTATTAATAACTCACTGTGCAGTGATGTGGTTATATTGTCCATGTGAAGGTTGCTGTTTGGACTGATTCAGGTGGAGGCCTGGCATGGATAGCCTGATTTGACCAGCACTTTGAGGCAGTATAATTATAACGGTAGAACACCATGAAATATTGAAGGTCCTGGAAACTGCTCTAGCAGTTTGAGAGAGACCATCATTGACTGTACACACATACATCTCACTATTATAACAATGCAAACGTAATTGCTATACACCATAAAGTATTATTTGAAAAATGCTATTAGAACGGCTTTTCCAAAGAAAACAACACCAAGCAGATGATATAAAGGAACTCCTAATTTATTAGTACATCATCATAATCGTTCCTGTCTTGCTGGTCGGCAGGAGTCACTGTTTTGGAAATGATGATATCATCATAGTCAGTCATAGTGCTTGATGCATTTATGTTGCTACTGGCACTTTCTGCAAAGTCAATAGTAGTATAATGTAATTCAGAATGGTGGTCTGATATTTTGTAAACAGTCTCCTGATAAAAAAAAATATTGTGATTTTTTCATGTTAGAGCTCTAATAATACATATGTTAATTTAATTACTATTCTTAATTTGATTAATAACTGGTTAGGTTTATTCCCTAACTACAGTTTATCCAATAATTTTAGTTAATGTGACTATTGTGGCTAGTCAAGTAATTAAATCCCAAATGTTAGTAAGGTCTAGACTTGGTTACTATTAGTGTAAAATTAAAATCAATCAAAATAGGTGTAAAAGAATTATAATCTATATGTGTACAAATCCTCAGTCCAGATGCATTAGTTTCATTATGCTTTCAATTTAAAAAACAAGCAGTCCTGGGTTGGTACTTGTATAGGCATTTTAATAGGTACAACTGTCCTTGAAAGCCACTCCACATCTCTCATTTTTTAAAAAAACATATAAGAACTGAAGGGATTGTAGACACTATATTCCAACTCCTAGTTCAGTCATTTTCTGAAACAACTCTAATTCTGCTTTGCCTTTACGTTATGACCTTCAGCAGGTAAAGACAGCTATTGTGTCTCTTACATTGTTCATTTTTCCAACTGTTCATATATTTTTCATTTCGGTCTCTTCTCATCTTGCTTGTTCTGTTCTTGCTATATTCCAGTGTATGTGCCCTTTTCTTTCAAAAACATTGAAGCCAGAATATTCTACATGTGATCTGACTAAAGCAGAATAAAGAAGCCTGGAACTGCATTGACTTTTTGTGCACCTTTTTCTAATTTTTGTTTCATATTTAATTTGTAACACACTAAGACAATCATACAAGTCATGCATGTCCAGCTACCCACAACCTCAAATTTCATCCTAATGTTTTCTTACCAAATTGAAAGATTCTGCATTTGTCTCTGTTGAAATTCATCTTGTTGGTTTCTATTTGAACTTGCCAATCTGAATCTAGATGCTATTCTCCAGTACCTTTGTTATCACCCAGTTGTGTGTCATAAGTTGTACAATTGTTTTATAACAAAAAAATGCTTTTATCCATATTATATCCCTCTGGAGGGATATGGTTGAGGCTTAAAGTACTTTTTTTAAAAAAAGTTAAATCCCATTGGTCCTAGTAAAGTACAGATATTGTTTTATGCACAGTCAGCAGATGTTTAAACTGGATTTGGCATTTTTATCTACCTATCAAGTCCTTCAAAAGGACCTGGGAGAAGTACGTTATTGTTTGATGGTATTAGAGATGTCAATGCAGGACATCTGCAATGTTCCAAAATAGCTGTTCAAGTGGTGCTCCAGATGCTTGTAGGATTGCACCCAGGGAGCCTGTTACTAATGGTACTATTCTTTGCTTTCTTTTGCCACAGTCGTTCTATTTCTATTTTCAGGTCTTTGTATTTTGTGATTTTCCTCCAGTTCTTTTTCTTCCATTCTGCTATTTCCAGATACTGCAATATACACTAGCCGGACTTTTTTGCCTTTCATATTAACAATTGTTAAGTTGGGGTGTTATGTGGCAGGTGCTTGTCTGTTTGAATTCTAAAGTCTCCGAGCACTTGTAAGTTTTTGATTTTCTATTACTTTGTCTATTTTATGGTCCCGCCAGTTTTTCTTTCAAAAACCTGCAAATGGCATTTCTTGCAGATCTTCCAATGCACCATTGTTGCTACTCAGTCATGCCATTGCATGTATATTGCAGTATCTGTGTGACCTCTTAGCATGGTAGTTTACATGGGGAATTCTGTTTTATCCCTCCAATCCCAGCCTGTAAAACAAATTGTACTGGTCAAAAATCACTCCCTGAATTTCCATAACTGGGATAGATTGAACCTGAGTTTCCCAAATCCTTAACCATAATAACAGTATCTTCAGATAATTCACTTTATGGATAATAAGCAGAGGTGCTGGTATATACCTCAGCCACATTCCCTTAGCAAACAAGCCTAGAACCAAATAGTTAAACTAAACAAAAGGCTACTTACATCTTTTCTCACTGCATGTCTTCTTCTAAAACGAGACCAAGGTTTTTTGCTGCAATATAAATGTTAAAAGAAACAGCTAAAGCGGAATGATCAGCCACAGTATTAATTATTTCATTGTGTGAATCAACATTATGCTCGAATCTATCAGTTTTCTGAATGTTTTCTTTCTCTATGGATTTTCCTTTTGGTTTTTGTTTGCTTTTGTTTTTTGACTCTATTTTAGATTGCTTTACTATTTCTTATCTTGACTTTTGTTAGTTTTATTGATCATTACAAGATGGTGGAAATACGGTACCACTGCTTATTTCTCCTTCTCCAATGTTCTGCAGATAAAATCAAGACAAAACCAGTACCAGCATTTTACACAACTTATTTGCTCTTTTGTCTTCAATAACTTTCTTTCTGCTTTGACTTTACTGTGCAATCTGTTCCTATCTTTTCTTCAATGATAACAGTTTCTGCAATTTTTAAAAGGCGCATTCAGTATCTTGATTAGGTTTTCAAAATCTTACAGAATAATAAGCATGTTTTGAGTCGCTGATGGTCATCGTTGCTAGTGATGGAAGGTCCAGAGGGAGAGACTCGTTAACTAGTTAACTTTAACTAAGTTGTTAAAGGAACAAACTCTGTTTTTCCATACATTTTTAAACAATACATGTTAAGTTACATTGCAATCCTATACATATGTAGTAGAGTCTCCTTCAAATGGAATTTCCCTGCTGGCTGCATAAAAACATTCATAGATTTTTTTGGGGTAATGTTGTTGAAGTATCTTATCATTGTCTTGTTTTTTGGACATTTTTCAACTTCTCAGACTAGTTTATGGTTCTGGTATTCCTTAGTATCTTCAATCCACGAGTCAACCAGAACGAACTCTGGTTTCATTTTCAATCTCAGACAACATCAGAGAATGAAACAAGAATCTCATTTCTCATTTTTGTCCATTTGTTCATCAATCATTCAGTCACTCACACAAATGCAGCATTTGCAACATTGACTAGGTGGCACTTAATCTTGATGACTATTTTCAAAATTATCCAGCAGTTATTCATATCCACATAAGAAACATAGTTATTATGAGTAAGGATTCTTACTTCCATATTAGCAAAAATGAAATAAATTTCCAATAAGTAATAAATGGAACAATTTAAATTATATTGCTTAGTGATTAGAGGGAAAATAATACTTTTCTCTTGATAAAGTCTAAACTGTAAAATGTTATTTCCCTGTAGTTTTAGATAGCTAAATTCAACGTACTTCAAAGCATATAAAATGCATAGGAGGAAGGCATGTTTACAGAGTAGTCTCTCCACTTACATAATTAAAAAATCACTTTTGAAATCATCACAATAACAAAACATGTGACCTTGGGAAAACTTGCGGCATTGTTTAATTATGGTAATTGTAAGGACTCAAGCTTACAGTGAAAAAGGAGGATGAAACATTGATCTTGAAACAATCTGGAACTTACCTTTTTTTAACTACTTTGTTTCCCATCTCCTCTGTTCTGACAACATTAAATTAACTTTCTCTTTCTATCTTCTGACTTCTTTGGATCTGTTATTACAATTGTACTGTTGACTGGAAAGACCAAAAGAAAACTCCTGTCAGAAAGTCATAAACATTCTTTCACATGTCCTCTCGAATCAAAGCATCATCACATTGCAGTGTGGGAACAAAAGTTCATCTCCCGTATCATCTCTGGGGGTGTAGTTACCAAACAAATGACATCATTTCCCCACAGTATAAGAGAACAGACTGCTATAGATACTTAAATCTTGACTTTCTAGTAACCCTACTTACATACCAGCTATAGGTTGGACTTTTTGCAGGAATCACGAGACACAAAGATCAGCCAGGATTTGTTTGATAATATGAGTAACTTCATATGCTTCATAACAGAAAAAAAATCCGAACTCCATTACTTAGTTTTTGCATAGCATGTGACAAACCATAGATCCATACATATTCCAACAAAACCAAAAATTTTGAAGAAATTGAAAAGCAACTATTATTCAGGAGATACTTGTAAATACAATGAACATTGTTTCAGTCCAATGAACTTTGTATTCGTATAGCAGCAACACAAACCTTTGTCATTTCAGGTAGTGGTTAGCAAGGCAACCACATTTTTCTTTTTATAGAGTTTCTTGTCAACTGACAGCATGTGGTTTTAAAGGAAAATTGGCCTCATACCTAGAAGTAAGCTAAACTCATCTATTTACAGTATATTGCTAAGTAAACTATCTTTTTGAAAGAAATAGAATAGTGAGGCCAAGGACTCTTTTGTAACATGGGATCTAAGTGATTTGTTTTCATTTATATTAAACACTGGGAAATTCAGAATGAACTGAGTGACCAAGGACATATGATTGAGTTGGAAGTACCCTGCAGTGGTACATCTACAGGCTAAACTAAATTGCAGAAAATTCAAATTGGATCCTGCTTCTGAGTAAGTGAGTATAGGATTCAGTTAAGCGTGCATATTTGAAAAAAAAAATCAATTGTCATAGAATTCCCCTTGATGTGGTTTTATATGGACTTCCCCCAAATTTAAAAAAAAACAGCTTTCAGTTCTCTTTATTTGCTCTTTAATAAGTTAAGGTTCTAAATGTAACTTATCAGTGCCTTAACATCCCACAGAGTTGAAATGATCTCTGTATTCCTTGTTATCTGTGTCCTCTGGACTCAATACTCTGTAGGTGAGTTTTGGGGCAAGCTTTTCAGATTGCTATAGTCAACCTGGTGCCGTCGAGATATTTTGAACTACAACTTCCACAGGTCCTTGCATCTAGTCCAACAGACTGAACCTAATGATAGCTGTGATTCAAAATAACCAGAGGAGAGCAAGTTGTTTGCTTGTTGATTACCTTTATTGCCTGTTAGTATTATGGACAAAGCATGTGATTAAAAGATTTTGAGCGGTACTTCTCTGAGATGATTAACCTCAACAGTAAATTTCAGTGTTTTTCTTCTATGATGCCAATGATAGCAGAACGGATTGAATGATATGCCAGATTCAGATAAGGTGAAGAAAAAAATATTGGTAGCAAGGTAATATCAGATTGTGGTATGTTACTGGGGCTTGCTAGATTATATGATAAACTAATGCATGACTTTCTCATAAAATATGGCTGTAGCAAGTTAGAATGCAAAAGCTGTTCCTCCAGGATACACCCTATCCTGGTTTGTCTCCATTGCTACTGCTAATAGGCTGGAAGTTATTTCATGTATTTATTACTATTTGTAACTGCACCTAGAGGAGGGCTTAATTAAATAATGCTAAGGTTTGGGTAAGTACAATATTCAGAATATTGCTGAAGTGGGTGATATAAACTTAACTTATTTTGCCATTAAGAATTCATTTTTAAAAAGGTCTTCAGAATTTAGTACCTTAGACTTTCTTTTCAGGTGACACAGAAGTGATTCACAAGCCTGTCCAAGCTATCACAACTGGAAAAAATGTGACTCTGTTCTGTCAGTTGGCCAAAAATCATGACATTGTTCAAGTCACCTGGCAAAAAAACCAAACCAACATAGCAACTTACAGCAAGGCTTATGGTGCTACAGTGCTGAGTAACCAGAGCAATATCCATCTTTCCCCGAGGAGTCATTTGACTTTTTCTGCCATCACTTTCAATGGGGTGACATTCAAGGATGAAGGCTGTTACAGCTGTATCTTCAATACATTTCCCTTAGGACCTATTTCAGGCAAGACATGTCTCAAAGTCTATGGTAAGTTATACTGTTTTATTGTCTGGATTTTCAACAACTGCAGATCATTTCACACTAGCAGTAGCAGCTCTAGAACATTTATAGGGTGCAAGAAATAGTTTCTCTGAACAAGAGAAAAAATTCTCTGAACTCGGGTAAATTGATTGCCTCAGTTCCATGACTTAAGGAATATCATATTAACTATGGTAATATCAGAAGTTATTTAAGTTGGTGCTGAATTCCCAGCCAAGGCACAAACCTGCACAATTTTATTACAGAAAAAAATATTTTACAAAGATTGACGAACTGATTAATGAAGTATCATGCATTGTATAATTCTAGTATCTGGTTTCCTAAAGGCATTAATATCTATGAGCTTCTTAAGGTCATTTAGTAATTTCTAAATGTTTTGGATGCAGTTCCCCGATGTTTTTAAGCTGTCTTGCGCCATCTCATTCCATCCTTTCCTTTTTTTAAAAAAAAATCAGTCATGATTACCTTGTAAGGAGTTTGGTTCCTTTTTCTCTATCTTTCCTCTTTCAAGCTATGTTATCTTGCATTCTTATCAGCTGTGTTTGAAAAAGCCTGCAGATTCACAGCTTGATTTTTAAGTCTTTAACGCCTTTCCTGCCCTATATCTATTATCTTCTGCTTCTCTGACCTGTGCTCAGGTGTTTGCTAGTAAAGAAAAAGAATTGTACGAAGGTTATTATATAAGAACATGTTGCTTATTCATCCTCTGTGCCAAATTAGATCATATTGAGAGATCAAAGCAGATCACTATCATTCATGGTTGTTTTGCCTCTGGGTTCTTCTGATCAACACATTCCATCTTTCCAGTGCTTATCTACACTGCTTGGTTGCCTTGTTGCTAGAATGGGCAGGAAACCATTGCTGAATAGCAGAAATGGGTGATGCCACCTTCTACAGTATTAATATAAAAGTAACATAGATGTTTTTCTGCTCCCTTTCCAAAATTCACCCTTCCATATGTTGCCGGCTTGGGTGTTTCTGTCCATTTATTTTATTAGAAGATAACTCCCCGGAGGTTATTGGTTATTTCACAAAGACAGGAACACTCCTTCAATCTAATTCATTTTTACTATAGCCAATAATACCTTTTAGAGCTACTGAGACTAGGTATGCTTGATGACTCATATAACAGAAATCCAGGTGAGGATTAGAATTAGAAATCTGAATTTATTTATATAATAGGCTATGTTTGTCTAAAATAGGATTGAGTAACTTTTAGTTCAGATATTTTTCTTAGGTGTTATGTGAGTGGACCACCATATGATACCCTAATATTAATATAGAGGGTTTGGGAGGGCTTATACCAAATTATATAAACACTGTAACTGTGCTTTGCAATACAGGTTTAGTTGTGTTGTGTAAATTAGTCATTAAAAGTTAAGATTATAGGCCAGATATAAGGAAGAGATATTGTGATAGCATTTTAATCATCATTCCTTCTCTGAAGCAATAACAATGAACAATTGTTAAAATTGTTTAACATATTCATAAATATCTGTGATACCTGCCTTTAGATAATTTGTGGTGTTAGTAATGAAAATAAGGCAATCATTTCACAATAGAAGAACAGATGATTTGTGTTTACATGTTAGGGTACATGTAGGCTATGGTGATATACCAAAAAATATCCTGAAAGAATAACAAGCACTTCTATAAAGTTACCAGGAAAATGATATGAACATGTGCATATAATTCCAGGAGATGAGCTGGTATCAAGAGAAAATCTTTCCCTTTATTGCTCTCTCCTCTACTGTGACTTAATAAATGAGTAATTTAGTTAATACTAAGTACCATGTACAACCTAACTCTTGAGAAGCAAGAATAATAGAAATTTTCTTACCCTCAAAGCATAGCTATAAATATTAATTGAACAATTTGTTTTAAAGCTCTAACAGAACCTGAAATAAATGTAAGGCAAGTTACTAATCCAGATAATATGGAAGAAATAAGAGAAATAAACTGCTCAGTAACAGGAAGACCAGCTCCAGTGATTACTTGGAAGATGAAGAAATCTCTTCAGATAAAGCCAAAATCATATATGATCTCACATTCAAATAAGACAGTAACTGTTATCAGCACATTTACTCAAGTCTTGTCCAAGACAGTCTCAGAAAATTCAGTAATCTGCGTTATTCAACATCCATCTTTAAACACTTCACAAGAGTTGACATTATCTGAAACTGTAATCAAAAAAGGTGGGTTTAAAGTCAAATTTCAATTCCTTCCCTTCCCTCCCCCCCAGTTTCTTCTCTCCCTCTCTTCTCTTAGTTTGTCTTAGAAGTTACCTACTAGTTTTCTTTGCAAAAAGTTTCTTCATGTTATTTTATGGAGCATATACAATAAGTGAGCCCAAAGGAGCCAGTCATTTCCTTGATCAAATCTATAATTCTCTAAAGGTGGTTTTCTTTTAACTAGACTTGCTAGTTTTACAAGAAACCTTAGAACAAACCTACTTTCCCAACCTCTTTCCATTCCAGATATATTAGAGATTATAACTTGCAGAATTTCTAATGGAAATCTCTAAAAGCAAGCCATTACCCAGACTTAGAGAAGTAGATAAAGAATATTTATTGTAAAGAATGCATTTAAAAATTGTATTTCTGTAGAAGTGTATTAGGAAAAAAAGCTCATTATAAGTTTTATGACATTTTCAACACTTAGTCATTATCATTACTGCTCCAATATTGATCCATCATCTGTATTAGAAGTGTGATATCATGGTTATGTTATTGATAACACTGAATGGAATGGATCTAGTACAGATTATGTCCCTAGGATTCTTTTATAAAACCAGATTTTAATGCAGTTCCCTGTGTACCTATTCCTTCTTTTATTATTTCGTCAGCCAATTCTTATTTATTAATTTCTCTTTACAGCTCAAAACAAACCTAAAATAATTGTTATTGCGGCTATCTGTATACTGGTTTCCCTATTTCTCCTGGGGCTATTTACCTTTTTCATATACCGGCACAGGAGACGAGCACTACTAGAAAAAGAGCAAGATCTTCCATGCTGGGTAAGTCTCAAATATATCCTGTAATATCTAGGGAAAAATGAAAGGCCCCAGCTCAGTGAGGTTAATTACATTGTAGGAGATAATTAGAGCTAATTTTGACTTCAGTCCTCTAGATATTTGAACAACAGATTTTGCTGACCAAAATGAACAACAAAGTCAGGGGATACAGCTGAATATATCTACACATATGGATAGGATCTTCATGAAGGAGATTGGTGAAGGAAGGATAGCTAAGGGACAGAGAAACAAAAACAGAAGCAAATAAGATGTGATCTATGTAGACTTTCAATATTGTTTTTTAGTGGGACTGAGAAAGGCAGGACCATTTTTATACAAATAGTTGATGGGTACACCGGGTAATATGATGGAATTGTTGGGGGTAGAATTAACATTTCTACCTATCCAAGAAAAGTGATCTCTATTTCCATGCTAGTTTTACCAGCAGAAAAATTGAATCTGTGAGCGAAATGATTCCAATCGATAATGGTCACAAGCAATATTAACAGAGCACTTCAAGTTCTGAAACCAATGAGTCGCTTTTTTTCTCAGCTGAAATTTCTGTTCTAAACAGATTACAATTTTATACTCTAGAACTTCTCCTTAACTTCAGCCTTAAAATATGTTATTTCTTTGCCAGGTTGTTCCACTTTGTTCTGGAAGAACATTATGTAGAAGAAATGGCTACACAAAGAAAAGAGCCCCTGTGAAATCTCTCACTGAAGAAAAGTTTCTGGACACATGAAACCTTTCTATATAAAAAGGGATAAAAATCATGTGATGGAAAGGGATCAGCACATAGCTCTGAGGCCTTGCTTGGGGCACACAGAGGAATAGGCAGCCAGGGGGCTAGTTAGCACCTGAAGGCCTTCCCCTTGCCTTTTAATTCATTTTTAGCATTCCTTACCTCTTTTAAAAGTTATATATAATTTTATGCTTTTAATATTATATTTATATACTGCCCAGACTCCTTCTGTGAGAGAGATGGGTGATTCCTAAATATGCTAAATAAATGAAAACAATGATAGTTTCCCTATGAATACTCCTTATTCTGGATTCTTTTTTCAAACTTGGCATTGCCTATGTGTTTACAATTAATGTTTACATGCCGTATTCTATGTAAGGTATACTGAGCACTAGAAATTAAGCTAAATAATGCAGTAATATTCAATAAAAATATTTATTTGCAAATGAGACTGTACTGTTTTATTTACTACATATTATATTTATTGCAGCAATCAGTATTGGGGAATAATAATTTCTAAATAATTTTATTTGTGACAATTGAAATGATCCTTATGGTAAAAATAAGACAGGACAGTAATATAACTTTGCTAAAGATACAATTCCAGTTTTATTACAAAATTGTAAAAGATGACATATGGAATTTTGAAATAAAAAATGAAATGAACACACATACAACAGAAACACACACACAATTACAACTTCAACAAGAATATAAAAATATCACTGTTGAAATATATTCATTATATCAATAAATACCAATTGAAAGTAATTCAGAATGTGGTGGTGCAAATAGTTATGTATGCCCCTTGATGTGTTATAAAATATGTTATCAAATATTTCTGCTAAGTGAATTGTACTCAGGTGAAATTCAAGGTGTTGGTTGTCATCTATAAAGCTTGAATGGCTTCAGAGCCTGGCTATCTGCATCATTGCCTATTTTCAACTATGTCAATGTACCTGACAAGATATGACAGGATTAACATGTTTTGGATCCCTGTCTATTAAATTATGTTATATCATAGGACCCAAGAAAAACATATTTTCTTTTGCCCCATTTGCTCTCTTCTCAAGCTCCATATATCCCTCACCCTATGTCACGCAAGACAGCCTTAAATGCTTCACTCCTTCCATAGGTACTAGGCTTAGATATTGTGTGAATTTACCATTAGATCAGAGAGATTTGTTTGAGTCATTTCTTCATGCAGGACTTCTAAAACAAATCGTTTGTTGTTGTTGTTGTTAGCTGCGAAGTCGTGTCCGACCCATCGCGACCCTATGGACAACATTCCTCCAGGCCTTTCTGTCCTCTGCCATCTTCTGGAGTCCATTTAAGCTCACGCCTACTGCTTCAGTGACTCCATCCAGCCACCTCATTCTCTGTCGTCCCCTTCTTCTATTGCCCTCGATCTTTCCCAGCATTAGGCTTTTCTCCAGTGAGTCCTTCCTTCTCATTAGGTGGCCAAAGTATTTGAGTTTTAGCTTCAGGATCTGGCCTTCTAAAGAGCAGTCAGGATTGATCTCCTCTAGGACTGACCGGTTTGATCGCCTTGCAGTCCAAGGGACTCGCAGGAGTCTTCTCCAGCACCATAGTTCAAAGGCCTCAATTCTTTGGCGCTCAGCCTTTCTTATGGTCCAACTTTCACTGCCATACATTGCAACTGGGAAGACCATAGCCTTGACTATACGCACTTTTGTTGACAGGGTGATGTCTCTGCTTTTTAGTGTGCTGTCTAGATTTGTCATGGCTTTCCTCCCCAGGAGCAAGCGTCTTTTAATTTCTTGGCTACAGTCCCCATCTGCAGTGATCTTGGAGCCCAGGAAAATAAAATCTGTCACTACCTCCATTTCTTCCCCATCTATTTGCCAGGAATTGAGAGGGCCAGATGCCATGATCTTGGTTTTCTTAATGTTAAGTTTCAACCCAAGTTTTGCACTCTCCTTCTTCACCCGCAACAAGAGGCTCTTTAGTTCTTCTTCACTTTCTGCCATTAGAGTGGTATCATCTGCGTATCTTAGGTTGTTGATATTTCTTCCGGCAATCTTAATTCCAACTTTTGATTCATCTAGCCCTGCCTTTCTCATGATGTGCTCTGCATATAAGTTAAATAGGCAGGGCGACAGTATACAGCCTTGCCGGACTCCTTTCCCAATTTTGAACCAATCAGTGGTTCCATGTCCAGTTCTCACTGTTGCTTCTTGACCCGCATATAGGTTTCTCAAGAGACAAATAAGATGGTCTGGTACTCCCATCTCTTTAAGAACTTGCCACAGTTTGTTATGATCCACACAATCAAAGGCTTTAGCATAGTCAATGAAGCAGAAGTAGATGTTTTTCTGGAACTCCCTAGCTTTCTCCATGATCCAGCGTATGTTGGCAATTTGATCTCTAGTTCCTCTGCCTCTTCGAAATCCTGCCTGTACTTCTGGTAGTTCTCGATCCACATACTGTTGAAGTCTAGCTTGTAGGATTTTAAGCATGACTTTACTAGCATGAGAAATGAGTGCAATGGTGCGATAGTTTGAACATTCTTTGGCACTGCCTTTCTTTGGAATTGGAATGTAAACTGATCTTTTCCAATCCTGTGGCCACTGTTGAGTTTTCCAAATTTGCTGGCAAATTGAGTGTAGCACTTTTACTGCACTATCTTTTAAGATTTTGAATAGCTCAGCTGGAATACTGTCACCTCCACTAGCTTTGTTGTTGCTCAGCTTTTCTAAGGCCCACTTCACTTCACATTCTAGGATGTCTGGCTCGAGGTCAGTGACCACCTCATCGTGATTATCAGGGACATTAAGCTCATTCTTGTATAGTTCTTCTGTGTAATTTTGCCACCTCTTCTTAATCTCTTCTGCCTCTGTTAGGTCCCTGCCATTTTGGTCCTTTATCATGCCCATTTTTGCATTAAACGTTCCCTTCATCTCTCCAATTTTCTTGAAAAGATCTCTGGTCCTCCCTATTCTATTGTTTTCTTCTATTTCTTTGCACTGTTCATTTAAGAAGGCATTCTTATCTCTTCTAGCTATTCTCTGGAATTCTGCATTCAATTGGGCATATCTATGTTTTTCTCCCTTGCCTTTCGCTTCCCTCCTTTCCTTAGCTATTTGCAAAGCTTCCTCAGACAGCCATTTTGCTTTCTTACATTTCTTTTTCTTTGGGATGGTTTTGGTTGCTACCTGTTGTACAATGTCGTGAACCTCTGTCCATAGTTCTTCAGGCACTCTGTCTATCAGATCTAATTCCTTAAATCTATTTGTCACCTCTACTGTATATTCAACAGGGATATGATTTAATTCATACCTGAGTGGCCTAGTGCTTTTCCCTACTTTCTTCAGTTTAAGCTTAAACTTTGCAAGGAGAAGCTCATGGTCTGAGCCACAATCAGCTCCTGGTCTTGTTTTTACTGACTGTATAGAGCTTCTCCATCTTTGGCTGCAGAGCATATAGTCAATCTGATTTCTGTGATGACCGTCTGGTGATGTCCATGTGTAGAGCCGTCTCTTGGGTTGTTGGAAAAGAGTGTTTGCTATGACCATCGTATTCTCTTGACAAAATTCTATCAGCCTGTGCCCTGCTTCATTTTGTACTCCAAGGCCAAACTTGCCTGTTATTCCGGTTATCTTTTGGCTTCCTACTTTAGCATTCCAATCCCCCATGATGATAAGGACATAATTTTTTGGTGTTAGTTCTATAAGGTGCTGTAGGGCTTCATAGAACCGGTCAATTTCATCCTCTTCAGCACTGGTGGTTGGGGCATAGACTTGGACTACTGTGATATTGAATGGTTTGCCTTGGATTCGAACTGAGATCATTCTGTCATTTTGAGGATTGTATCCCAGTATTGCTTTTCCTACTCTTTTATTGACTATGAAGGCTACTCCATTTCTTCTGAGGGATTCTTGCCCGCAGTAGTATACCTGGTGGTCATCTGAATTAAATTCACCCATTCCTGTCCATTTTAGTTCGCTGATACCTAAGATGTCGATGTTCAGTCTTGTCATCTCTTGTTTGACCACGTCCAGCTTTCCTTGATTCATGGATCTTACATTCCAGGTTCCTATGGAGAAAAAATCTTTACAGCATTGGACTTTCCTTTCACCACCAGACACATCCACAGCTGAGCGTCCTTTCGACTTTGGCCCAGTCGCTTCATTCTTTCTGGCGCTACTAGTACTAGCCCTCTGCTCTTCCCCAGTAGCATATTGGACGCCTTCCGACCTGAGGGGCTCATCTTCCAGCGTCATATCGTTTTGCCTTTTGGTACTGTCCATAGGGTTTTCATGGCAAAGATACTGGAGTGGGTTGCCATTTCCTTCTCCAGTGGATCACGTTTTGTCAGAACTCTCGGCTATGACCTGTCCGTCTTGGGTGGCCCTGCACGGCATAGCTCATAGCTTCATTGAATTACGCAAGCCCCTTCGCCACGACAAGGCAGTAATCCATGAAGGGGAACAAATCGTTATGGTGATTTTAATGCTTGTAAGCTATCCAGAGTGATATCAATGTGGTAGCCATAGAAACTGAATGAGTGAATGTTATCCATTGTCTATCGTATGTAGTTTGTGAGACAGTTAAGTAAAACCAATGAATCAGTAGTTATTGTTTTTTACTATTATTACCATTTCTGTTATTGGAGGGATTTTATCACTGTTTTTAACTTTGTTTTATTATAAACTATTGAAAGACCTTATGTATTGGCAGTATAGTAAATGTTATTGTATTAATAAATAAAATAATAAATATATAAATATTAAAAAACATAGTTTAGATGTGTATACGACATAGCTGAAAATAAGTAGAAAATGTCAATACTTAAAATTCCACTGCAGCTCCTTTTACTTGTGCCAATCCCTTTTTTTATGCTTGTTTATGTTAACACAGTGATGATATCTTATGCCCATTGTACCTTTTGGAAGAAGAATTTGATTTTCATAAAACAAAGTAAACCTGTTTGTATGAAGAAAGCCTGAGAGTTTTCACTTGAGGCACAAATGGCTTGGTTCAAAGTTTCCTATGTTTCAAAATAACCTACATTATGCACATAGCATTCTGGAAAAGGCTGTAAAGCTAGGAAAGATGGAAGGAGAGAGAAGAAAACAGGACCAATGGCAAAGTAAGTGATTTCAGACATAGAGGTGATGAGCACAAAGACCTGAAAGAACAGGTTAGCGAGAGTGGTTATTAGGAGTCTAAAGTGGCTTAACAACGCCTGCAATTAGTGCAGGTTCGAGTCCCACCAGGCTCAAGGTTGACTCAGCCTTCCATCCTTCCGAGGTAGGTAAAATGAGGACCCAGATTGTTGGGGGCAATAAGCTGACTTTGTAATAATGCCGCTTGGGGGGGGGGCGAAAGCCCTAATAAGCAGGCATATACATAGAATGAAGGCTATTGCTAAGCACATTGGTTTGTGCTTAAATTGTAAGCCACCCTGAGTCTTCGGAGAAGGGCGGGATATAAATGGGATGAAAATAAAAATAAATAAATAAATAAATAATGAAAAAGAAGATTCTAAGTTTCTGCATGATTCTAAGGCTGGTTCCCACAAAATACTAAATTATAAGCACAGATCAAGAGATCAGATCTGCTGTGCTCACACAATGTGTGATGGAATGTGTGGGTGACCTCAGGGAACAAGGGGATGACGTGAGATGCTGCCTAGGAAACAATCAGAGAAAAGAGGCAGGAGCCCCTAGTGCAGTGATGGCGAACCTTTTAGAGACCGAGTGCCCAAACTGCAACCCAAAACCCACTTATGTATCATCGGGTGCCGGGTGGGCGTGGCCCATTGGGTGGGCGTGGCTGCAGTGGTAACGGCAGACTGGGTGGGACTAAAAAGTTCAGTCAATCAATTCCAACTTTGCAAGAACTATTTTTTCCCGCGACAAGTTGAAATTGATTGATTTAACCTTTTTTTTTGGCACACGGCGGCGGAGGCCTAAAGTGAAAAGGTTTTATAAAAGCCAGCTGAAGGCCTAGGACTGGGGCGACAGCGCGCGTGCCCACAGAGCAGGCTCTGTGTGCCACCTGTGGCACCCATGCCATAGGTTTGCCACCACAGCCCTAGTGGCTTAATGGACAGAGAAAGGAAATTAGGAAGGACCTTCCCTAATTGATCAAGCATTTAAAAGTAGGGGCAGAACATTTGTACTATCAAGATTGATGTCAGCTCTCCCAGATAAACCAGATGGGAAACATGACGAGATGAACTAATTCTACTTTGTTGTAAGGCTACATTAGCAGAATCTTTCATTCCTTGTTTAGCGTTTGCTTTGTTTATCAGCCATTCACATTTATAACAATGATGAAACTGTACATTTACCACCAATTTTCACATTTATGACTTCCACAGGCCATGCTCCAATCACATGCATTGGACAACCAGCAACAACTTGCAGCCACAATCAGCAGTGTCTCCAGTACCTTGTCTCTTCCTCTTCCTCTCCTGAGCTGAATGGAAGTCCCTGTCCTGTGGAACAGATTTCCTCTAAGATCCATGCAGATTCAATTGTGCTATAAATATTTTAAAAAATAACATAACAGTTTAGATGCGTATATGACATAGTTGAAAACAAATAGAAAACATCAATATTTAAAATTCAGTTCCCCAAGTGAGAATTGTCAGTTCCCCAAGTGAGAATTTTTGATTCTGTTTTAGCCATTTCTTATCATGTATGTTGCCTAGGTGGCTTTGGCAGTTGATGCACCTGAGAAATAGATTAAATACAGGTGGTTCTCGACATACGACCACAGCTGAGCCCCAAATTTCTGTTGCTAAGTGAAACGTTTCTTAAGTGAGTTTTGCCCTATTTTACAAAATTTCTTGCCACAGTTGTTAAGTGAATCATTGCAGATGAAAAGTTAGTAAAAGGGCTGTTAAGTGAATCTGGCTTCCCCATTGCCTTTGCTTGTCAGGAGGTCACTCCAACCGTCATAAATATGAGTCAGTTGCCAAGCATCTGAATTTTCATCACATGACCATGGGATGCTGCAATGGTTGTAAGTGTGGAAAACGGTCATAAGTTATTTTTTTCAGTGTCATTGTAACTTTGGCCGACCACTAGATGAACTGTTCTAAGTTAAAGACTACCTGTAAAGTAATAAAGTAATAAACCGCCCTGAGTCCTCAGGGAAAGGGCGGTATATAAATGCAATAAATAATAATAATAATAATAATAATAATAAATGGATAAATTAGAAACTCTCCCATCAAACATTTCTTCTTTCTGTAAACACTTGCTCACATGAGTTCTAAAAGTCCTCCTTAAAAAAAAAAATCCAACCTGAGCTTGCATGAAAGAGAAATGCAGTTGATTTTACTAATAGCATATTTGGAGCAATACCAAACCCTTATGATCCTTTTCAGTGTCTCCCCCCCCCCCCGGCTTTCATTTAAAAACAACAGGAAGGCAAGGTAAAACTGCAGGATTCACTAAGGAAACACTCTCCAATTACACTCAGACATATAAAAATGGAACCAACACAAACTGCTACTTCCCACCTCCTGCGCCATCTCTGCAAAAAACATTGTGGTCAACACTTGCAACAACAGTTTTACCAAAGTACAAGCAGGGGTGCACTACCCTATTTCCTTCTGCTAGGTCAGGGGTCGGCAACCTCGGCTCTTTTATGACTCATGGACTTCAACTCCCAGAATTCCTGAGCCAGCTATGCTGGCTCAGGAATTCTGGGAGTTGAAGTCCGCGAGTCATAAAAGAGCCGAGGTTGCCGACCCCTGTGCTAGGTATTATTCATCAGAACGTTCAAGACTATCTGCTTGCTACAGTGAGGCCACCAACAATTCCAGGAGCTGCAGGACAAATTTTATCTTAGCGCTGCAACTACATTTGGAATATTGCCCATCAGCCCATAGTTTTTAAAATCAGACAGTTGTGACTTCTTAAATGAGGGCTTTAGCATATTTTTTTAGTATTGGGCATTCCACCTAGGGCGGGGCTGTCAAACCGGCGGCCCACGGGCTGGATGGGTCATGCACAGGCCACGCCCACCCTGGCTCCGCGAAGGCAAAAAACATCACCACGATACATCACGTGATGCGATCGAGTTTGACACCTGTGACCTAAGGAATTAGATAGGAATTCCAACCCAGTACAGAGAAGTATTAATGCATGCCTAGTTCAGACCTTTCATTCTGGATTAAAGCAGCAAAGTACAGTAGTCTGTGATTTGCGACTACAATTGACCCTAACATTTCTGTTACTAAGCGAGAAAGTTGTTAAGTCAGGTTTGCTCTATTCTATGACCTTTCTTGCCACAGCTATTAAGTAATCACTGCAGTTATTAAGTTAGTAACATAGCCGTTAAGTGAATCTGGCTTCCCCATTGATTTTGCTTGTCAGGAGGTCAACCCCAGGACACTTCAACCATCATAAACATGAGTCAGTTGCTAAATGTCTGAATTTTAATCACGTGGCCATTGTGATGCTGCAATGGTCATAAGTGTGAAAAATAGTCATAATTCACTTTTTCGGTGGTGTTGTAACTTTGAATGGTCACTAAACAAACTCCTGTAAATTGAGAACTACCTGTAATCTCAAAAATTATTGATCAATTACAATCTTTGATGCCCCAATAAGGTAAACTAACTAAACAATAGATAAACCCTAATACCTTACCTTGTAGGGAGATGACTTTATACTGTATGTAAAGCAAGTTGCTCAGGCAGTTTGTTATTTATTTCCTGCCTTTATTATTTTTATAAATAAGCCAAAGTGGCAAACATACATAATACTCCTTCTGCCTCCTATTTTCCCTACAATAACTCTGTGAGGTGGGTTGGGTTGAGAGTGAATGACTGCCCCAGTCACCCAGCTTTGTTTCATGCAAAGTGGAACTAGAACTCACAGTCTCCCAGTTTCCACTGGGAGGTACAGTAACCACTAGACGAAATCGTCTTGCTCTGAGGACATAACAGATTATAACGCATTTTAATTTGCTACAATGCAATCTCAAACACACACACATACACAATCTGCGAAGTAAATTATCTTTTAAGGACATAACTCTGCATCTTTGTTTTTAACCAAAGGTGCTTTTTCAAAAGGCAACTGGACTTTGTTTTCCTTGAAGATGTTTTGCTTCTCATTCGAGAAGCTTCTTCAGTTCTGAAGTTTTCTTTGCTTTAGTATTATAGACTTTTTTTTTCCAGTCAGGGAAAGGAGTTTATGAAAATCTCTATCCAGCTGGCTACCTGTTCTTAATGTTGGGTCACAAGTGTTTGAAGTTACAGTCAGATCTTAATTATGTGTTGTTGTTAATATTACCTCAAGTAATCAGAATATCTGCATGTCATTGGTCTTTATTAACTTTATTAACAAGTGCAGTAACTCTTTCTTAATGGTAAGATTGTATGCTGCCATCTAGTGTTTAGATCACTGCCTGCATCATTTTTCATAACACAGCACTTGAAGTTTGATAGAAATGGGAAGGAATATTCTTATCAGACTCTTGTTTTCCCCCCCATTACATATCAACATGTTAACAGTTCAAGAGAGATAATATATAGACAGATGTGTGTTAGAGACACCAGTGTGTGTATGTGGAAAAAGAAAGAGAACACAAGAGAAACAGGCTCACTTTTTATCTTTAAAAAAGCATGCAAACATAACTGATAAAACTTCAAAATGTTATAACATTCTGAATGTGTTTGCTGGCTAAAATAAACTAATACTCTGAAATGGTTAAAATTTTTAAAGGCAATTTTTTCAAGTTTTAGCCCCTAAAATATAAGGAAGTTTGGGCTATTTTAGAAAAATACATTTTTTCTAAAGTTCAGAACAATCAATTAAAGCAGGGTGGACAACTAATAGCATTGAGTCGTGTTAGGTCTCCAAGTCCTATTTTTCAGGTCCAGAATCTGGTAAAATCATACTACTAAATGTGGTGGTGTCAGATTATTTATTTATTTATTATTTATTAATTAGATTTCTATACCGCCCTATTCCCAAAGGACTCAGGGCAGTTTACAGGGCAAAGTTAAAAACAGTTAAAACAGTACAAAAGTTAGAATACAGTTAAAATTAAAATAGAATTAAATAACGTTAGCTCAAATTTAAAATTTAATTTAAAATTTAAAAATTTAAAACCCCTCAGTCCAGGCCAGCTAAATCAAACAACCAGGTTTTTAAGTCCCGGCGAAACGAACGAAGGTCGGGGGCAGTCCGGAGTTCCACAGGCAGGTCGTTCCACAGGGCAGGCGCACCCACAGAGAACACCCTCCCCCTAGGAATAACCCGCCGGCACTCACTGACCGGCGGCACCCTAAGGAGGCCCTCCCTGTGGGAGTGCACAGGACAATGGGAGATTGATGCTGGCAGCAGGTGCTCCCTAAGATAACCCGGACCCATGCCATTTAGGGCTTTATAGGTCATCACCAGCACCTTGAATCTCACCCGGAGGGCAACCGGAAGCCAATGCAGCTCGCAGAGGAGAGGTGTTACATGGGAGTGTCAGGAAACTCCCATCACAACTCGCGCGGTGGACTGTCTTGAGGGACGACAGGAGACAGTAGGCACGGTCCAACACGTTTATTGGGCAGAGGTCCCGGGCGAAAACCCCACCGGGAATCCCCTGTATTTATAGTGAACAGGGACAACAACAACAATCTCAAGAACCAATAAACAGGCGGGGTTCTCCCGCCTAACAAGGACGCCCAATAAGGAGGAGATCGGCTAAAGGTAGGCACGGCTGTCAGCGGCTTGTTGCCGGGGCCAGCTGGCAGCTTTGACAGCTCCGGCTGAACTGCGCATGCGCGGTTCTCTGGAGTTTGACAGCTGTCAGTGTACTGCGCATGTGCGGCAGTTTGACAGCTGTCAGAGTCGGCCGGTTTGACAGCTGTCAGTGTCCTGCGCATGCGCGGCAGTTTGACAGCTGTCAGAATCGGCCGCTTGCCGCGTGTGTGTGGGGGGGGAATGCCGCGGCAGCCTTTTGACGGCTGTCAACGGCTGCCGGGGATTCCTTATAGTTGTGAGGGGGTTGTGTGTGTGTGTTGAATATATAACACGCGGCCGCATTCTGCACCAGCTGATTAGTTTAAAATCACATCTTTTCAATGTCTTTATTAGTTTTCTAAAGCTCATTTGTCAGGCTTTCTTGAGATTGTTATAATAATGTCTGAAAACATCACAGATGAACTTGTAATAAATAAATCCTAAATAACTACATTAAGTCCCACTAAATTTCTCAAGATTTAATTAAGATTTCACATACTGGATCAGATTACTATTCTGCTGCTTGATCTAATGAAACCTGGATACCTGGAAGTGGTGCCTGGAAGCAATTTTACTTGAATCATTTCTTGTTTGACCTCAGTCAGTAAAGTGTTCCAAATATTTTACATCATAACTATGTATAGTGAAAATAATTCTGGTTTAATTTGTGTACCTGTTGCAATTTCTGCCAGTTTCTTTTACAATCATATCAGAAATTTAGAAATAGATGACCTTTAAACCTTTGCAAACCACTTAAAAGTAATTTGCTCCTGGGTTTCTCATTATTAAATGGCAGAGTTGAAAACAACGATCTGTACGTAACTGTTCTTTTCAAAACC
The DNA here is from genome assembly GCF_964194415.1 of Vipera berus. Lineage (NCBI taxonomy): Eukaryota > Metazoa > Chordata > Lepidosauria > Squamata > Viperidae > Vipera > Vipera berus. The sequence continues at coordinate 37,569,073 of NC_138206.1, forward strand.
CTGTTTGTTCCACTTCATCAGCTTCCTGAAAAGGCTAAGCACATCCTCGGTATCCTACTGTACTTTTTGACATTTCTTGATTAGTTTACCCAAACAAATTACCAGTTCAGGTGTTCTAATCACTTAACGTTTTGATGAAAGCAGAAATCACACCAGATCTTTCTGTATTTTAAACGATTTGCAGTTCACAACATGGGTCAACAAGGATTATTTGGGACAAAATTATTTGGTTTATTTAGATAATTAGCTTCTTTTGGGGATTATCAGCTGAGAACATCTATCCAACCAGTTTTAGTAACAAGTTATTTTCCAGATGTTCTGAGTAAAATAATAATGTTTTGAGATTACCCCCCTCCCCTCCCCAATAAGGATTTGAAGGGCAGGAGGAGCATTCCAAACTTTTTTTAAAATTACAGTTGACTGTTTAGCTGCACAGAGCAGCTTTACTTGGGTGCCTTCTCCTTTTCCCCACTAGAGGAGTCTGCAACTGAAGGTAAGTATGTGCAGCATCAGGGATGCGGTGGCTCAGTGGGTTAGGACGCTGAGCTTGTCGATCAGAAGGTTGGCAGTTTGGCGGGTTGAATCCTGAGTCCCATGTAACAGAGTTACTCGTCCCAGCTTCTGCCAACCTAGCAGTTCGAAAGCATGTAAAAATGCAAGTAGAAAAATAGGGACCACTATGGTGGGAAGGTAACAGCGTTCCATGCGCCTTTGGCGTCTAGTCATGCCGGCCACATGACCACGGAGACGTCCTCGGACAAGCGCTGGCTCTTCGGCTTTGAAATGGAGATGAGCACCGGTCCCTAGAGTTGGAAACGACTAGCACGCATGTGCGGGGGAACCTTTACCTTTACTATGTGCAGCATCAGGGAAGTAATATTGGTAAATTGGTTGTGCAGAAAGAAACTAGAGATACGAGCTGTCTAAGAATGGATTTGTGCATTGGAATGAATGTGTGCATTAGGAATTCTCTCTCAAGAGTAAACACGGTTAATATCTTATTATATGTGTTTTAAGCAAATAGACTAGACTGTCACTAGAGTTACTGCTCTGTTATGATGTTTGTGAACAGCTGATTTTATATTTATTGATTATGACAAGAGTGAATCCTATAGCCCTTGTAGAATATAGATCCCTGCTCCAAGAAATTTCTAATTTCAAAAGTAGTACATAGGAAAAAGTAAGACTAAACTCCTGGATCTAGAAAATTTTAATAACTATTGCTAAATGACAAATCCTCCTTTCTGATCAAAATGACTGAAAGAATCATGGCATTCTAACTATATGTATTCTTGGAAGATATTGATTATTCAGATTCACTGCAGATTGGATTCTGGTCTGCTTATATGAAATATTGTCTTTAGTTAACCTACTGGATTTAAAACATATAGACAACTTTATTTCTATTACTCAATCTTTCACCAGCTTTTGATTCCATTAATCACAGTATCTTCTTGTGTAACCCTGTGAACTGAGAGTTAGAAGTAGTCTCACATTAAGCCATAATCAAAGTATTGATATTTATCTTTGTAGCTCTAAACCATTCAGGGTTACCTCAAACTGTGTCTCCAATGACATCAGCCACAGAGGCATTTACTATCCTGGGGGAAGTTTCCCACTTGGTGGGGGACCCAGAGATGGGCCTTCTGCTTTGAGATGACGTTCCCGGTACAGTGTACAAACCCTCAATTTTGTTCTCTCTCCCCCCCTCTTAAATCCTATTTTACTGGTTTTCTTCAGTCATTAATTCTCCTGATACTACTCTTGGAATAGATAGACTGCATCCTGCTTTTATTGTGTTCACCATTTTCTACCTCTTCTTATTGTATTTTAGAATTGCTGTGCGGTTTTTAAACCACTTTGGGATTTTCTAGAATGAAGTGCTGTAAATTATTTCTAATAAAGGGATAACATCAGCAAATGAATAATAAATTTACTTTTATGGTTTCTTCTCTTTTTTAATTACTTTTGCCTATCTTTTGTGGGCACTGGACCTCTTTAAGGAAATTCACTTCATTGTTGCACTGACGTATTTCCATTGACCTTAAAAGCAGGGGGGAAAAACCCCATTTCTGTTTTTCTTTTGATAAATATTTTTCTTCCACTGTTTCTTATTATTCCACTCCCAGTTGCTTCCATCTGCATCCTGTCATTTCTTTCCATATGACACTTTTTCTTCCCATGTCAACTTGTTATAACAATTCTTATTTCACTAAGCCCATTCTTCAAGAATTTTCAGAAGCTAAATCAAAGGCATATGCTATTTTAGTAGGATTATGTTATAATCAGAAAGTATTAGTTGTAAGAACTCAGGCCTTATTTGGCAATTATTGAACATTTCTTCTCAGTTTTTCAAAAACAATTTTTCCTCAAACTTTTGGGGGGAAAAGATTTTTCAAGGAATTTTGAAAAATGATGAAAAACTAATAGATCAGGTCTGAAGTGCTTATGTTTACCCTTGAATATTTCTAGAATCAATTTTGGAAATTTCAGATGAATTTTTGATTTTTTTCCAGTTTCATAATGAATTATCCAGATATTTATGGAGTATCTGTATTATCATATGTAATTATGTGTCCCTTTACTTTTCCCCTGTTTGATGTATTTTTCTATGTTTCTAGTCCAACAATGAATATCCAAGATATATTTTCCAATTGGCATGAGATACTAATCTACAGAATTCTGTTCCCAATCTATGTTTTTCACACCAAAACAGAATATATATTTGCATATCCAGCTGTTCTGTAATGTTCTGTGAGCATGTCGTATGTATTTTCAGTATATATGCAAAGATAGAAAATTTACTCTTGTGTACATGACTGTGTTTTGTGTACACATTCTCTCCAGCCCTCACTGTCAGTCATTTTGACGCAGTTTAGTATTGGCTATTGCAGTGATGGCGAAGCTTTTAGAGACCGAGTGCCCAAACTGCAACCCAAAACCTACTTATGTATCGTCGGGTGCCGGGTGGGCGTGGCCCATTGTGTTGGTGTGGCCCATTGGGTGGTTGTGGCCTATTGGGTGGGCGTGGCTGCGGTGGTAACGGCAGACTGGGTGGGACTAAAAAGTTCAATCAATCAATTCCAACTTTGCGAGAACTTTTTTTTCCCTGCGAGAAGTTGAAATTGATTGAACCTTTTTTTTTTTGCACATGGTGCTGGAGTCCTAAAGCAAAAAGATTTTATAAACCCAGCTGAAGGCCTACGACTGGGGCGATGGCACGCGTGCCCACAGAGAGGGCTCTGGGTGCCACCTGTGGCACGTGTGCCATAGGTTCGCCACCACGGGGCTGTTGCATTCATGACAGATTTTTTTTTATATTATTTTGTATATTTTGTATAATTCTTAGCCAGGCACCTCATATAAAATACAGTTCATTCAGAAACCACTTTAGTCTTAGATAGCCATCCAGCTTTTGGGGAATTGGAATGTTAATTTGACATCTCCCCTTAATTGTCACCAGTGCAAAATATCAAACAGATCAAATATACATGTATATTTCATGCACGCACACACACAGACACACACACACACATATGCATGCATATGATGTACAGTGTGTGTGTGTGTGTGTGTGTGTGTATGTGTGTATAGATATTGTCAGAATCCATTTATATCACATTCATAAATGTATGTTTAAAACATTATCCCCCCCTATGGATTCTGCCATCTCCCGAGGAAGGAGGAGCATATGTGGATTCAGCCTGCCTTAGGTTATTTCAAAGACCAAGGGAACCTTTTGAACTGGGGGGAACAAAAGGGAGGGTTAGAGAAGAAGGCATGTGGCTTGTGTCTTCTTTTAATTCTGGAGAGGAAGAAGGCAATAACCATAAAGATTCGAAGTTCCTTTTTTTCCCCCACGAAGGGGATGACACGAAGTAAAATGATGGGGTCTGACCAAATGGGGTTGAGGGAAAGGCGGGGTTGAACCGGGTACCCTTTGTAAAATTTCAATTTGTAAAACAATACTAAATCCTGTCTTGTATTCCCACAACCAAGCATGTCCTCGTAAAGATTCCTTTTGGACTAGAACTGACTCCAAGAGTTTTTGTTTTCCTAAGACGTGGATTGGGGTGGGTCCTGACAGATATCCTCATTGATACTCTGTTTGATAATTTGCACTGGTGTAATTAAAGGGAGCATTAAGGGGAGGTGATATATTTACATTGCAATCCACCAGAAACTAATGTATTTTTTTTGTCCATGTCCAGCTGTGTGTGTGTGTGTGTGTGTGTGTGTGTGTGTGTGTGTGAAACTGGGGAAGCCAGGAAATCTTTAGGAATGAAGAAAAGTTAAGCACTGTGCCAAAGTATGCCTTGTACTTCCTCAGAAACTTTAGTCCAGCAAAAGAGGCTTCCGTTTTTTTCTCTGAGCACTTGAGAAGATTTTCTAATGCATTTGAGAAGCTTTACACTCGCAAAAAGAGCCTTCCGTGATTCTCATTGTGCCTGAGAACTTTTCAATTGAACTTGATGGTGGGTTTGTTTTGTTTCATTTTTCTTTTGTTTTTGTTTAGCTTGCTGTCGTTGGAGATGGTGCTGCATGCTACTACTATGTTACTTTTTTTAAAATTTTGATTTCTTTCACTGCTGATATTCCCAATCTGAAGTGGACAAAAATAACGTAGGAATTTCATGTTGTTTTTCTTTTGGATTTAATTAAATTATACAAAGTGACTTAGACTACACATTGCTGGAGTGGTGAATTAATTATTTCATTTTTAATATAGCCTGCTTTTCAGCAAAGATATGTTCAAGGTAAGTAGCAGTATATAAATAAATATGGGGTTGCGCAAATCCTTCCGTAGGCACTTGGCTCACAAATGATGTCCCCCTCTGGATCTGTACCACAAAGCAGCCACAGGTACTTCAAAGCTTGAGGGAGCTGCTTTAAGGATCCCTTGAAGTTTTTTAGTTGTGCTTGCTTTCCACTGAGGTATTTAATGATGCAAAGTAGCTCACTGAAGGATCTGTAGAATTAAATCACAACTGCAAAAATTGAAAAGCAAAGATTTGAGGGGGGGCTTTTAACTGTATTAAAATTTAAGAATGGAAGTGATATTATTAAAGTGTGATGATGGTGATGGTGATGATGATGATGATGATGACAGGAATTATCTTGTGTTTGGGTACCGAATCAACTTGAATTATAGTATTTGGGTTCCCCTGTCTCTTTTTATCAGCTAAAGGTCAACTCCATCTTGATACTCTGTGCATTTTCATATTGTTTACTCATACATACAGATATGCAGACCACTTCATTTAGAAAATCCAACAATCCATGAAAATCACACTTGGTGTTACATAGAATTGTGCTGCATATCACTGCACAAATATGAGAGTGTGGTGTGGTGCATTCTGTTGCTTCTTATACTATAAAACAAGCCAGGTGATTCAGCGGGTTTGAATTCTTTATTTGTGTGCTTTCAGAAAGGTTTCCATTTTTTCACCAGTTTTAATAATATTTGTATGTATGGAGTATGTAAGATGAGATGTCACCTTCTCTGTGTTATGTTCTTTAGACATAAAAAATTCTCTTCTGACCCTATAATTGGTACATCATCTGCTTTTATTATATTCAAAATGAAAAAAAAGGTAGAAAATGTTTTACTAATTTATTTTTTCTTTGCTAATCCTAGAGAATGAAGGGTATTTATACTACATGGACCTTGCAAGATCTGGCTTTGTGCATAATAGCTGTAGTGTTCTGTTCCACACAGGGTACGTCCAGCTTGAGAAGTATAATTCATTTCTAAGATTAGAAAAATGTTAATGAATGGAAGTTACCACCACAGTCATATTATATTATTTCCTATAGCTTTTCTTTCTTTCTTTCTTTCTTTCTTTCTTTCTTTCTTTCTTTCTTTCTTTCTTTCTTTCTTTCTTTCTTTCTTTCTTTCTTTCTTTCTTTCTTCTTTCTTTCTTTCTTTCTTTCTTTCTTTCTTTCTTTCTTTCTTTCTTTCTTTCTTTCTTTCTTTCTTCTTTCTTTCTTTTGAAAGTCATTTCAAATTGTTGTCTTGCTGAAGTATCCAATAATTGTTCTGTTTCTTCATTAACTTAGGAATTAGATTTTGGGAAAAGTTGATAATTAGGGGAATTTATCTTTTCTTCAATCTGCGCAGCGTATCCTAAGTTACTGACTGCTGCACAATCCGCAAAATATTTAGAGCAACTCCCATGCTTAGCCGTTCTCAAGGTGTTATTTTCTTCAAATAATTTATTCCTTTTCTCTTCAAATGTATCTTATCTGGTTATGGCTAAATGCTTCAATTGTTTTGTTTCATCAGTCCAAAGTATCTGGTCCGAAAACATTTCAGAACTATCAAGTTTTTTTTTGCATATTTTATGATGAGGTCAGAGAAAAGATTTCCTGTTGATAATTCTTTCACACCATTATTGCTGTACAAGCAATGCCATTTCTCAATAGTGCTTTTCTCTTTTGAAATGGCTAGTTGGCAGAATTTAGAACTTAACCTTTCTGCGCTTTATAAGATGCTCTATAAGCATCTTTAGATGCTAAGAAATGTTCAAAGAAAGCCATGAGTGTTAAAAGTAGATGGCAGCCTAATACTGACATTGTGAGAGCATAGAGATGAAATTTGATATGTCACTTTTCAGACATCAAGAACTTGCATCATTTCCATGATATTTTATATTTTATTGTTTATAGCATTAGTCTGAAACTTTCAACCTGCAGATGAAAGGAGTGTAGATGATGGCCCTGTGACACATAGCAGAGTAATGAAATAAAATGATTGGTTATTTACAAGAGAATGTAAACAATGAAGAGGTTAAAAAAGTGTTTTGGCGCAGCTGTTGATCTTGTGATTGCATCTTAAAAATGGAGGATTTCTAGGATACCTCATCTAACTAGACTGTTCTGGGATTTCTTTGGCTAAAGTTGTGTCTAGACTGGTTGAAGTGTCAGAATATTTTTGAATTTAAGTACCTGCAATGTGAATTGGCCACAGATATACTAATAAGCATTGGGCAATATATTTATACAATTTGGTTGGCTTGGGATGGAGCAGTGCATCATTGCTTCTTAACCCATTTCATTCAAGAATCTTTGATTTAGCTTACTTAACATAGATTACCTTTGTAGAGTACAGTTGTGATTGATTTACATTTCAGCTGTTTAAACCCTAACATTCTCCAATGCTTAGAGAAGCCCAAAAGCAGCCTGATTCAAAAGATGTCTTATAATCATTTTGCTTGTACTAGACATTAGGGAGATTCTTCATTTTAAGATGTGTTCAGAGAATCAACAATTGTCTTTACCAGCTAAGCTAGAACTCTTCATTCTCTTGCACACTATTAATCATTCCATTATCTTATTGCCACTACAAGTGACAGGACCTTCATCTGGATTCCCAGTACGTTTATAAATTGAAAACATTCAGAATGATCTTGTTATAAACAATGAACTAAAAAACAACAACCTATGAATGTCTGAATGTGAACATTCCAGGTTTTAGAATTATATTATTACAGGTTAAAATAAGAGTACAGACATGGCATAATAGGTTTAAATTATATGGAAACATATTTGATTGAAACATAAGAATACCTTTGTAACAATAAGAGCAAATTGATAAGTAGAACTAGTAACAGAGAAGTGAGAGAGTTCCTTTCATTTACAGTATATGCTTGTGACAGCCATATTTTTGGACTGCTTTAATTTTAATTCCTGAACAAGCATGGAGTTGGACTTGATGAACTCCATTGCCCCTTTCAGTCCAACGAATCTGTGATTCTACGTTTCTTCCATAGCGTGGATTTGATGAAAAAATATTAGTGCTGAGGAAATTAATCCAAGAGTCTAATAAAGATGAGCAAGGAACATTATAGGTGTAGCAGGAAATTTTACTTAGCACTAAGAATCACAGCAAAATATCTTATACTAGGTTTTGAATATATTCCATAGCCTATAAATTGAGAAGCTATTTCCGCTTTGCCTTAATTCTATATGATTGTAGAAATAGCCTATAAATATAAATTGTAGCCTACAAACAGAGACAATAGCTTCTCTATTTATAAACTATGGAATATATTCAAAGCCTAGTAAAAGACATTTATGGAATAGTTTTCATTATAATGAATTGGGGAAATCATGTATTTTAAGTGTTGCGCAACTAACATTCTTACACATGCATAGACCACTCAGAATCTTTTCCACCATATTTTGTCTATCATTTGTAATTTTGGAAAGGGCTACATATATACATTATTACTATTACTGACTTTGTTCCTGCCTGAGAAAAGATAATGAAGATGTTCATTACCTGAGAACATATAATGAAGAGATAATGAAGATGAAATAAGCTGTTTGCTTATTTGAACAGGCAATTTTTTTAATCTGCCAGACGTGTGGAGGAATGGCTAAAATGAGCACAGCAAGTTTGGAATTATAACTTACTAAAATGCCTTTTAGGGAAAAAAGGATTTTATAAAGAATATTGAAGATTTTATAAAGAGAAAGTTTTTTTATTTAAATTACATTTACAATTAGCAATTATTAACTGTTTTATGTTTTATCAGGTTCAGTAATGACAAGCAATCAAGATGTGGAACTGGGTGGCAATGTCACTTTGAGATGCACTTCATTACAAAATTCTAATATTTACCAAGTTACATGGGCAAAAAAAAAGAATGGAAATGATGACAACATTGCAACATACACAAAAGATACAGGTTCAACTGTTTTAAAATACAAAGATCGAATCAATTTTATAGTTTGGAGCCTTCACGATACTGCAATTAATTTGTCGAATGTGAGCACCGAAGATAATGGCTGCTACAAGTGTGCATTTTTTTTGTATCCTGTAGGGCCTGTCATGGGAGAACCTTGTCTTTCTGTTTATGGTAAGTCTGCCTAAATCAAACTATCTTCAAAAGGGGATTGACGAAGCCTTGTCTTTAAATGTGGGACTATTACAATAAATCATATGCTGAATTATGCAAGAAAAAAACAACAGTCTTAACAAGATAAATTAGAGCTTGGTGGAATCTTACAGAAATTACATCACAACTCAGTATGTATTTATTTTATTTTCCAGACGTTTGAGAAGTTTTGTTTTGTGAGGGGTTTTTTTTGGCCATTGCAACAACGCATTTGATCTCTATTATAGGATATCTAATTATTACTACCCATATAAGGCAGAGGCAGTTTTTAGTTTCCCCCAAAGGTTTTTACCACAATGCCTTGCAGTTACAGTACCTTAAGTTAGAAATATTATTTAGAACAATTTGGCATCAATCAAATATTTTGAGCAACTCCAACAATCTCTGGGAAGTTATCTAGGTCTGATATCAATTGAAATGCAAAGCATCTGGAAAGGGAAATTTTTTTTATTTAGATTAACAGGATAGTATATTGTGGGATACAAATCTAATTTATACTTTGTTGCAGAACAGCATACACTGGGAGGTAAAGGTACATAGTATGATATTTGAGGATATTACCTAGAAGTGATTATGTGAATTTTCTGTCCAGAAGTTCACTTTCCATTTGAAAACATACATATGATCTAGTTGTTTCCTTATTCACATTTTATTGCTCACTTGAGCTCCTATACTATAGTGTAAGAGCCCTAGTGGTGCAGTGGTTAGAATGCAGTGTTGCAGGCTAACTCTACTCATAGTTTGGAGTTCAATCCTGAAAGTTTGACACAGCCTTCCATCTTACCGGGGTCAGTAAAACGAAGATCCAGATTGTTGAGGGCAATATGCTGACATTGTAAACTGCCCAGAGAGTGCTATTAAGCACTATGGAACGGTATGTAAGTCTAAGTGCTATTGCTATATTATCAATTTTTTCTCTTGTGATTTGTGTCACAGATAATCTCAAAACATCTACAGACTACAACGTCTCTGATAATCACTTGCGTGCCAAATGTTTAGCAACTGGTTTTCCAAGACCAAACATTTCATGGTTTCCACCAGAAGGTGAAAAGAAAGAAACGGGTACCACAAACCCAAATGGCACATTATCTGTCACAAGCAACATTTTTGTAAGCATGTCAAATGTTAAACAAGGGCTGACTTGCCATGTTACTCACAGAGGAAAAACGATAAGCATTGAGGTGCTAGAAAAAGAAATAGGTAAGTTAACAGAACAGATAGGCCCAATGCCAGCACTTTTCTAAAAGCTGATAAAACTGTGTATCTGTATGTGGGAAGGCGTTTGGAAATCTTATTACTGCTAATATTTTTTTCCTTATATAGTAGAATATTTGTAGTTCAGGGTTGACATGAGAGGTCAATTGGTTCTCTCTGAGCTTGCTTGTTTTCTTGCAGACATTTCATTACCCAAACTAGGTTACATCATCAGTGCTAGTAAGGAGTACAGTTTGCTATCAGTTTATATTCTGGTGGCTTGCGCTGTGTTGGTGGAGGTGGTCTTAGAGATTCTTTGGTTGGGCTGTTTCCTGTTGGCTCTATGGCAGTTTCTTGACTGGGGTATTGTTTACTTGATTGTTGGTCTGATGTTAATCTTGGAGTGAATCTATGATGATCTGGGCGTTGATTGCTGGTGGAGAGGTAGTGGATTCACACTGTTCTTTTTTGGCCATGGAGATAATCTCTTTTGCATTGTCTATAGATGTTGTTAATGTCTATGTGTCTATTGATGGTTGATTTGTCACAGTGCCAGGAAATAGAAATTCCCTGGCATTTTTGGATTAGCCCTGATCTAGGACTGTCACATTTTCCCAATTGAAACTATGGTTAAATCTGTCTATATGTTGTGAAATTAAAGATTTTTCATGAAGAAATTATTTGATTTCACAACATACAGACAGATTTAACATCTCCTGGGGCTCACCAAATGGAGGTCCCTTATCAATGAAAACTGCAACACACTTTCTTTGTAGGTTCTAACAGAGTGGACTGAGGAATGTGAATTTCAGTAATATAGATCCATTCTGTACTGTCAGTACAGTAACATTCTTTTTTCTTCCATGCAGACCATGCAAAAAAATCTTTTCCTGTGTTACCAGTTGTATTTGCTTTGATTCTTGTGATCCTGGTTATTGTTGTGATTGTATGCTGCTGGCGACGACAAAGGAAAAAACGTAGAGGTAAATTGTTCAGTTTTATAAAACACAATTTCTTGAACATTTTTATCTTTGCTACTTAATTTCATATAGTAAATTTTCTTCATATGATTACAGAATATGAAGTTGCCTGGGTTATATCAAGCAAAGATATTGATATGAGAAAATTTGCCCCATCCTACTCCCTGTATGTGCGTTAACTGAATATTTGAGAAAATATTACAATCCATAATACTATATTGGGACACATACTAGCTCCACTCAATTAATTTGTTTGTTCTAACTGGTAAAAGTTTTTAGAGATTTCTAAAAGACATTTCAACCCCACTGACTGAGATCACTTCAAGTGGATAGAACAGATAAATCCTTAGGATTCATCTATGCAAACTTTCTTCAGAAGCACATTGATTGTACATTCTAGTTCCCTACCATATTTAGGAGAACTTAGATCTTGGAGGAGAGAAAATATTAGAAATTGGTTTTTTGAAAGGGATGCTAATAAAGATGCCACTGTAGTACAATCATCCATTTTTTAAATCTTTGTATCAGGATTATAAAAGTGTAGAATCCAATGCTACACTCAGAAGGACGTTAACATTCCTGCACACTCATATCAAGGATTTTGTAAACCATGCCTCTGTCTTTGTGTGGTAGACAATTGGAGGACATTATCCGTTGTGTTCTCCACTGACTCGTTCACAATGAGATCAGGGCCCAATTATTAATGGCAGATGAATTCAAGGGCTTTGACTTTGAAATACTCAACTATCTTCTTGCACATAGGTTTTCAAGTGTCAGCAACCAAATTCCTACTTTTGCTTTGCTCTCATTTAAACTTGAAAGAAATACTTACTCAGTTGTAGCTTTGGTTTTATTTTGTTGCAACTTTTTTACATCTAATATTTTTATTACTCTACCTTAAAGTTTCACTGTTTTATTGTTAGTTCATGGTATTCCTATTTTATGACTTGTGGTTACTAAAATAAACTTATTTTCTTACTTACATTCTACTTGGTGGCTTGTGGGCAACAGTATGTTGACCTGTAGTGTACTTCATTACATAGGATAACATTAGCATGTTTCAAATAAAACTGGGCCTTTGCTTACTTGTGAAATTCTGACCAAAATTCAGCAAAACAGCAGAGGCAGCTAAGGTTGATTATCCTTTATCTGCTGTCTTATTAAAAAGAGTTACAGGAAAATCTTGATTAACAAAGCCATGATAGATGGCAGATACCAATATGGATGTGATGACGGCCACATTATACAGAAGATTTCAACTTAGAATGTATGATGAGGAAGAGATAAAAGTTTTGAACTGATGGAGTCAGTGAAATAAAGAAAAATGAATACAATATAGGTGAAAGAAGAAGAAATCAAAAGATGTAGCAGAACTTAAAGAACTTTAAAAGGGTTCTTTGATTTATAAAACTGAATGCATGCTAGGAAGTGAATGCACGTGTTTATTTATGAATGAAACTGTTAGAATATTTGGCTAAAATATTAACAGATTTTATCTAAATTGTTTTGAATGTGTATAAAAGTAAGAACCCACAGGCCAGTGATAATGGCATAAAAGAGTTTATTGATTTGCAGCTGCAGGTCTTTCAATATCTAGGCATTTATTTTTAGTCAACTACCTCCTGGAAAGACCATTTTTCCAAACATATGTTGCATGAACGAAGAACCTGGAACACAATAGCTTATACACAAACAGGAAGGGTAATAAGTATCTATCTACAACAATAAAACTTTTCAGTGTAAAACGTGAAGTCTTTTGTGGTATGGCCCACAGTCTAGGGGGTAATTCTCTGGCCCAACTTTTATTGATAGATTACAGTTCCGTAAGGGAAAAACAAACAATCATAATTTATTAATTATTTAAGTTTATTTAGCCACCCATATCAAAATCATAACTCTGGATGGCTAACAGCAGTTAAAAGTACTATAAAACAATATAGAACAATTGAAATAATGCATACATAATTGGCAGCTGAGATAAACAAAAACAAAGCAACTTGGCTTACAGGAAGTTTCCCTGCTCTGCAGTCCATGTTTAAGCTGGGTTTAGATAAAGCCTGGATTAAAGTAAAGAAGAATCCCCAGATCTGGCTGAACATATTTTCATAACTCTGCTATAACAGACTCATATCCACCCTTCACTGCTCTCAGCTTGAAGCCTGAGCAGTTCTGGAGTGCTTTTCCCTGATTTAATATCTTATTCATCATTTTTATCTCACTTTGTATAGTTTTACCTCTGTAGTGTTTTAACTTGTACTTTTTTATCTAACAAAGGTACAAGAGTTTCATGGATTGCAAAGGCATAAACACATTTTTTAATTTTTTTATCATATACTGTATGTGTGTCCTCACATTGGAAAGCTCTCATACGGGCAGAATAGTTAACTTTCAATTTAGCATACCATTGTTCGTTTCTATGTTCTTTGACCATAAACAGAGGATCGTGATGATGACAACAACAATGGTGGTAACAATTTAGAGAATTTATGAAAAAATCATGAATAACAAGAGGTTCTGAACATGAGCGTTTACAGTACAGAAAGCTGCTAAAATATGTTTGGAACCCATACTTTTCTTAATTGATAAAATTGATAGGATGATTGGATAGGGGGCTAGGAGCGGTTTGGGAATGTCTGGCTTTTTTTGGAGAGTTATCTTGAAATTCGAAAGGTCATATTTACACAAATGAATGCTTTGACGGGAAATGTTGGGGTGTGTTTTCCTGCACATTTCTATCTTGAAGCCAAACGTCATTAGGAGAGATAATGCCAACTTCCTTTCATAAACAAAGCGGTCTGTTATGAATTTTGAATGTATGATACTTAAGATATATTTTCACATGCTCCCTTATCCCTTCTCTAAGATGCATTAGAAAAAGGGTTATACTGCATGGTAATTTCAAATGCCCTGAAAATCAGCTTGCTGTAATTTGTGGACCAAGAAACAAGCCACTCATAATTTAAAGTTATCTTTTTTTTTCACTTCAACAAGGAGGTTTGCTTGTTTGTGTAATGGCTTTTGGCTTGTACCTAACAAAAGACCAATGTAGAAAAATGAGAAGAAAGGCTAATAAAGTCAATTTTCTGAATGTATAGAAGGAAGAGGAGATGCTGAGGATTAAATAGCCAGCTAAGGGAGAAGAAAAGAGCTACTGCTCTGGAAAAAATATGTTGTTTTAAAGAACTAGCAATTCTTTGTGCAAGTCCCTTCACTTTCTTCTCAATCTGCACTAACCTTTTCTTACATTCCCTGTAGCATTCTGGGAAGAATATTCAAGGGTTACAACTCAGTTGCAAAAGTTGTCCTTTCTACTCTCAAAACTTTTGCTTTGATGGAAAATGGAAAGGGATCCTTTCCAAAACAGTAGCATTATGTAACAAGCAGGATGTATTTCTCCAGTAAGAAATCTGACCTTGCCCCCTTCTTTTATTTTAGTGATGTTTACCTAGTAGCTATTGAAAGTAAAATCTTTCCCCAGTCAAATTTATCTTGTGGCAATTTCCTGGATACGTTCATATAATTGTCTTTCCAGTTTAGCCTACAGCCCTGCAATTCCCTGTTGGTTTTATTAATTAATTTATTAATTTAATATTAATTGGATTCAGACCTGTTTATTAATCAGGCCCAAACCGGATTCAAACCTTTTTATTTCCCCAGCCCAAAGTCATCCAGCATGTGGGAATGAATAGCATGTGAGAACGAACTCAAGAGACGGGTAAAGAGATGCTGCCTAGGGAACAGTCAGTTAAGAGCAAGGGTCTTCAAACTTGGCCCTTTTATGACTTGCGGACTTCAACTCCCAGAATTCCTCAGCCAGCACTGGCTGAGGAATTCTGGGAGTTGAAGTCCGCAAGTCATAAAAGGGCCAAGTTTGAAGACCCCTGGTTGAGAGAGAACAGAGTTCACAGCTGCAAAAGAGGAGAGAATGTGGACCAAGAGGCTTAGGCTTTCCAGGTTATTAGATTATAAAGGTGATGGCAGGAGAATTCAACTTTCAGACTTGCAAGATGCTGTTACTGTAGTTTTACAATACAGTAGAATTAGCTAAGTTTAAATGATAAGATTGACAGCCAGATAGTGCACCAGGTGATAGTTGGTACCATTAATACCATCAAATACCATTACCATTGTATCTGGGCTAGAAGGGACTTAGTTATTAGTAAAATATAGATTACATGCTCCTTTGAGTAGATTAGGGCTTTGGAGAAAAAACAAATACATTTGAAGAAAGAAGTGCTCCAAGAAATAAGCATTTAAGAATATTTTTCTTGGATATCTATATGTTCTCTTCTGGACCCTGATATAGGTGGCACAAAGGATACACCTGTTTGATCATAATATCACAATTCTATGAAAGCATAGTTTTGCTTAGAATTTTAACTTGAAAGCATGTAACATTGTATTTTGCCTTCTAAGTACTCTACTCACAAAATCCTGACTGATAAAGGTATGTAGCGGCTAGTCCAGGGGACAAAACAAAACAGATATACATGAAAACATTTTTCTGCCTTCAACTTAAAAAAAACCCTGATTTGACAATATATTGGTATGATTAATTGCTAATGGTAACATAAGGGAGGGTGGTCTGAGCAAACATGGAGCTACGTGGAAGCATATGTAAGACAGGGTCAAGCTGTACTCAGACCATGGTAGCGGCAGCAAAAAGGGATGAAAATGATGATAGTCACTGGGCTATAAGAAGGGGGAGATGGTGTAGTACAGTCAGAGTTGCAAGATTATGCTATTATAGCCCACATTAATAAAAGTAGTTTTAATCTTCCTTGGAGTTGATTCTTGGTCTGGTCTACCTAATGAGACTGATAGTCTGACTGGTAGATTGAAAATTTGCCCCCAGGAGAGAGATAAGTAATGAATGGTACTGCCCATTCATTGAGTGGGGAAATGAGAGGAAGACACCTGTCGGCTTCTGGTTTGCCACACAGCCGCTATGGACAGCTGGGAGACTTGCTCTCTCTCCCCCGTCCAGTTTTGCATCACTGGGGGGCCCTGAAAAGGGTTGAACGTCACCCCAAAGAGGCGACCAGCGAGGAAGGGTGTTTGCTGGATCACGGGAGAGCCGCAACTGTCCCGTTAGACCTGGCGATCCCTCTAAACCAGCGGATGAAAGGATGGCCATTATGGCTCGTCCCTAGGCTGTGAACAGCCAAAGTCACATTTTCCACCAGGCAATTCTTAAAGCAGCGCAGAAGAGACTGGGTGAGATCTACCTCTTTTACACCCTAATTACTTTCTGTACCTCCTTAAGCTGCTGAGCATTCTCCCCCCTGCGGTGAGGGAAGGGGTTTTTTAGCCCTCCCTCCAGAAAGAGCGGCGACTAAATACCCAGGGGAGTATTGAAAAACGTTGAAAAACGTTGAAAAAGTAAGTAAATCCCAATTGGAACTTTACTTTTTAAAGCATGTGGACTGAAAGATTTTTTATTTTTTATTTTCCATTATTTACTTCTGTTGGAAATCTGGGTTTTTTCTTATAAGAAAAAAGAAAAAGAAAAACTGAAAAGATTGAAATAACTTTGGGACTCAAAGGGAAACCTTAAAAGGGGCCTGGCTGACTGCCCAGGGAACTAGATAAGATACATAACCTTGAGAACTTTGAAACAACAGCTGTGAAAGGCTTTGTGTTCCCTACCTAGAAAAAAAATATCTCTTTTGGATTTTCTAAGCGTAAAGCCTTTAGTTTAAAATGCCAATATGGAAGAAGACCAGGAACAAAATTTCCTTATAGATGAAGATCAACAAACTCTCTATATGTTGAAAATACTAATTCAAACTCTTACCACAACCAATGAAATACTAAGAGGCTATGGAAAGGAACAAGAAGACAGCCCAGATATGAAAGCCCAAACTTTGACCACAACTAATGAATCATCTATACAAAATACAATAGAAAAAATGAAACACTCAAATACTATGACAGAAGAATCTACTATTCAACAAATATTGATATTTGAAAATTCAGAAAAGTCATTGACAACTTGGAAAAAGGAAAAGGTTTCTTATACAACTCAGAAGGAATTAGAGGATTTAGAAAAAGAACAGTTGGATGAGAAGATAAACAATTCAGAACAACCACGTCGATATGGAAGAATAACGAGACAACCCACTAGACCTACAAGTCCTCTCAAAAAAATGGCGACTGGATGGTTTTGCCAATATCAATTAATATACATGATATTACAAGGAGATTGGTTTGACAACCCCAAAACAAGGACATGGAAGATGATTTGGCAAAGGAAAAAGGCCAGAATAAGACTCAAGAAGAATGGAGTTTCGACCATCTTATTGAAAACTAAAACAGAATGTACTTAAATAGATGTGTATGTTGAACACAAGACATTGTTATGAACTGAGATAAAGAAAAAATTTTGGTCATTAAAATTTAGCAGTATAAATACTAATAGCTAATTTGAATATTGATTTGTGCATAAAGGTCATGTAAAGATGAATAATGTAGATAAGCTAAAAACTTAGTGTTGAAAGTAATAAATAGGTCTATATGGAACGTTAAAAACAAAAACTATTAGTTTAAGCAAGAGAAAGCAGATACAAAGAGGAAGAGAGAGGAAGTATTAAATACTGAAATAAAAAGAATTTTTGATTACTACTTAAAAAAACCCTGAAAACTAACAAAAAGGAAAGATATCATATCATTAATTTGTTGACATAGAGGGTGAGAAGTTAAGTAGACGGGATGTGTATTTTGAATATTAGATTTTGTGAGGAATGGTGATAGATGAATTGGGAATATATTAAAAATCTTGGGAATGATAAATATCAAATGTTAAATTTAAATGTTAGTGGAAATTGAAACTGAAAAATCTATTAGGTCATTGATTGTCTAAAAGATTGTATGTTAAACAATTAGAATATGTGTAAACTAAAAACTATGGATATATGTAAGAAAGTTATTTGCTATGTGATTGATAGGATAAAACTTGTCTTTTAATTTACAAATAGACAGTATATATGTAGGGAAAAAGAGAGGAAATGTGTAGCAATCTGAAATCTGTACTAATGATATTGAATTACTACTACTACTCAGCCACCACGTTGCTTTTCAAATATGTGAATGTAATATTAGAAAATAAATAAAATTTTAAAAAAAGAGAGAGGAAGACACCTGTCATATTAAAAAACACTAGCAGGAGAGGTGCACAAGGAAGGTCAGAGGTTCTATGAAAATTTGAGGGTAAGGTTATTAGGTAAAGGTAAAGTTTCACCCGCACATGCGTGCTAATTGTTTCCAACTCTAGGAGCCGGTGCTCATCTCCGTTTCAAAACCGAAGAGCCAGCGCTTGTCCAAGGACGTCTCCATGGTCAGGTGGCCGGCATGACTAGACACCAAAGGCGCACGGAACACTGTTACCTTCCCACCATAGTGGTCCCTATTTTTCTACTTGCATTTTTACGTGCTTTCGAACTGCTAGGTTGGCAGAAGCTGGGACGAGTAACAGGCGCTCACTCTGTTATGTGGCACTCGGATTTCGACCTGCCAAAGTGCCGACCTTCTGATTAAATCCTAACCTACTGAGCCACCACGTCCCTTAGAGCCACTGCGTCCCTTATTATTAGGAAGTTGTATAAGTGGGGTAGAAAATGAGTATTGTGGGTAACTGCATGCATGATTGTGGTGAGGATTGATATATGGATGTTTGGATAATAATTATGATAGAGGGGGTTAGATGGTTGACTATAAATTGGACTTAGTGGTCCTACAAAAGTGCCCTTCATATTATGGTCAGAACCAGGAAAAACAAATAGTACAAAATGCTAAGATCATTGATGAGGGAGGGCAGAATTGAGATAATAATGAACAAAGAAATTTATTTCAGGAAGCACTGGATAGATGATTATAGGAGAAGGAAGACCCACACATGGGGGCAGATCTGTTCTTTTTAACCAGTTGCTCCAATCATGGGCTAAGTTAGCTGAAACATTCCGTACCTTGGAGTTATGTTGTGCTGATGTTGTGCTGATTACCTTAGAAGACTATTCAGAAACTAGTTGACCCAAAATGTAACTGCCCATTTATTGCCAAGGCAACTCAGCTGCTGCCTTTTATATTATTTGATTCTGGGTGCAATTCAAAGTATTGATTTTAACTTATAAAGCCATATGTGCTTGCCACTGAAGTATTTTCAGGCTGCCTTCTCCCATCAGAATTGATCCACCAGTCTGAATGTCTTGGGACGAACTAGTGATTTCCCATTTTTGTTAAGTAGGTGGGCTGAGGATCATAATTACTATTTTTCAATGGCTGTGTTTTTGCTCTGGCATTGCCTCCAGGAATTCAAACTTCACTTTCTGGAGATATTGAATATAGCATATACTATTTCAGAGAACTTGTGGGAATTGGAATAATGCTTGGGTGATTGCATCATAATAGTCTGCAATATTTGTCTTAGTTTTTACCATGGACAATTGTATTATTGTTCTTTGTCTCTTATGCCTTCGTGATGGTTACATACCATGGAACCTGCTGGTCCCTAGAGGGACCCTTGGCCCTTTCTTTTCCAGCATTCTGGAAGACACTGAAAACAACATTTTCAGTTAACTTTTGGTACCTTGCAATTAAAAATAAGCAACATTATTAATGTTTTAGTGTTTTAATGATGCTCTAGGGAATCATATTTCTTTTGCTCTTGTTTTATTGATGAGTTTCTTTACACTGCTGATTGGGGTAGTATAGAAATATTATGAAAAATAAAGACACTGAGAAAAAATCATTAGCCACAAGGAATTTAACTGAAGGATCAAGAGACAAAAAGCTTACAAAAATAGATGAAAAAGATTTAGAAAAGTGAGAAAGCTCCACTTACTTTAAACAAGAGGAAAGAAACAAAACAAAATTGAAATATATAAACTATGTCTTTCTCTTCTAGGATTCTAAGATATTCAACCAGCACCAGTTTTTTCTCTATGGAATTGAAAAACAATCAACCACGCATATTATGAAGGCAGCAAGTTTAAATGAATATGTGGTCCAAGTTCTGCGTTTCTACTTGCCTTGAAAAGATGCTTACATTTCTCTGTTGACATAGTTGAGCCTTCCACACTGCAGTGAAATGGATTGGCTATTAGCTACCAAATCACCCAGTTAAAAGGAAGATTTCAATAGTGACCAAAAAATTTTCAGTAATAGTGTTCAGTGGCATATTGTGATCAACCCTATTCCTAGAGATGTGGATGAAGGGCTAGATCATCAACTCTGGACCAATGATCAGATTAGTCACTTTCTCTCTGCCCTTTTCTCTCTGTCCAGTACAAACCCAAATATAAAGTTACTACAGTTTAATGGGGAACTGCACAATTTTTAATAAAAAAATATGTTCTATATTTCTATCATGGCAATTCTATTATGGGTGGTAAAGCTTTTAATTTTTTGCCACAATGGATGTTCCGAACTCATATTGGAAGCCCGTCAATAATATTCCTTGGCAGAAAAGAATCCTTTGAAATACAATCCAAACTAAGTTCAAGAAAGGTTTAATTTCCTCTGTCCAGATACAGTTTTCCTGCATTAGTTCTCATTTATTCCTGAGTAAGGAAAAAAATACTTTTAACCTAACACACAGTTTAATAATATGTGTAACTATAGAACCTCTGTACTTAATTTTATTGGGAGTTTTTTTGTAAAAGATTCTGCACATGTGCATTATTTATAAACAAATGTCCTACAGATATTTCTCACGTTATTTTTCTAAAGTATTTGTAGACTACTTCTTTATACATACAGTATATCCATATAATATTTGTATAAAATATGCAGTATACGTGCATATTAGTTACATGGATGTGCAGAGTTCTGTGCTAACTACACAATAGTCAATCATGCTGCTACTATAATAGGCAGGAGACAACTGAATAGAGAAGTTCTCAAACATATTCCCCGTTGTAAGTAAATATTCCCCCGTTTAAGTAGAAAATTCCAGATATATTATGAGGTTGACTTCCAGTGTTCTGTGGAATACAGCTTATAGGGCTGTTCTGAAATGAGGAAAGAAACATACTTCACAGTTTAGATAAAGAACAGTTCTCATTTAGTGAACACAACGTAGACCAGCAACAGTTAAGTGAACTGTTCAATAAATGAAACTGCACTGTGGTTACAATCTTACTTCATTTTTCTTTGCTTTACAGACCTGCAGGGGTTAATAAAATATAAATATTGGTTGTATTTTTTTAAATCAGCCTCCCAATTTGGTGTAGTGGTTAGGGTGGTGGTCTAGCAACCAGTGAGTTCTAATCCCACCTTGGGTGTGGAAGCTGGCTGGGTGATGTTGGGCCAATCACACACTCTCAAGCCCCAGCCACCTCACAGGGTTGTTATGGGGAAAATAGGAGGAGGAAGGAGTATTAAATATGTTCACTGCCTTGAGTTATCTACAACGGTGAGGTAAAAACTTAACAAAGTAACTAAGGAAATAGGTGTGAATGGTCACCAAATGAGGCATTTGCTAATGAGGATTACCTGAATGTTTTCTTACATAATTCAAAGTGTTGACTTTTGTTTATTTAATAAAATATCTTGTATGCAGTTCCAAAAATTCCTGGATGAACTTGAGAGAGTGCTTTCTCGGTTATTATGTTTACAAAATTGGGCTATGTCATGGCTTATTAAATATTGGTTTGTTGAATAACCTATAATTGATAGGTTGACCTAGTACACTTAGCCAGACAAACTCCATTATGGCTTCTCATTAGCTTTGGACATAGACATACTGACTTTTCCTTACTATAGAAGCCTATGCCCTCCAAAAAATAAAAAGCAACACCCACAGAAACCAAAAATCTAACAGTCTTGTTTCTGAAAACCTGCAGGCAATGATATTTGGCTTAGATATCGTTTTGCTGTAAGTTGACCTTGTAAATATAGTGCATCTAGGTTCATCTGCTTGCTTTGAATGTGTTTTTACCTTTCAAAATCATTTTAGCTTCATATATTACTGTTACTGTGTTGTATTTTATTATATGTAACTCTATATGTTACTGCTACTAATAATATTGAGTTTATTATCCAAACTATCAGCTCTTCTTGCATGTAAGAGACGCAATTGCACAAAAACACTCTCGCTTTCTTTTCGAAAATGTCATGCTCTATTAAATGTCACCTTACTGAAAGTGTTTTAAATTGTTGTTGTTGTTCCATTCATTGATCCCAGAAATGCAAGATATTTATGATGTGACTTTGTAAAACTTTTATACTAAGGCTCATTTTCCCAATCTGCTGGACACTGCGTATACAAATAGTCAAAACATTGATAATCTACAGAGAAAACAAATCTTTATAGCAGCAAGCCTAACAAAATATTTTAACAAAATACTTCAATACTGTTATTAGAATGTTCATCCAGAATTAGAAATGAACTATCCTACCATCCTACTATCTTGCATGTCCTACTAAGTAAATGTACTGCGGTTAAGTTAATGGAATAAATCAATCATTGTTCTTCTAAATCACATCAGTTTGTATAAATGGGTTGAAGTGATAAAGGCAGGAAGCTGTGAATTTTGTAAAAATTATTTCCATTTCCTGACCTAGATCTGGAAACAAGTTATCGTCAATGTCATTCTGGGTATATCACATTTTTATTTGCAAAAGTAGAACATAAACACTGAACAAATATTTTTCATTGATGTGTTTTAGAATTCTATCAGTAAAACTGTTCAGAATTTGCATCATATGTCAACTATATTTAAAATCGCTGTTATAAGGTGTATTTTGCTTTACTTCTCTGCTGTATGGGCTTGCTACATTGCCAAATATTCTAGAACGTTTTGTATCAGTTTGCTAGCTCCAGGATTTGAACTCCATGTATGCAGTAGTATTCATCAAACATGCAAATAGAAGTTCTGCAAAGATTTCATTATGTTATCTGACATTTAAAAGTCCTCTTTTCTTGTTAAAAAAAAGGGAGGAAAAAGGAGGATTTTTTTAATCCTCTTTTTTTATAAAAAGGTGAAATACAAAATAAATGAAAAAAGCATATAAAGAGCATACATGGGAAATTTTATATTTACAAAAAGAATCCAGAAAAGGTGAAGTTGTTCCTGGCATCTATTTCCCAAAGAAGTGACTCAGAAAAATATGCACAAAAGCTATTTCAAAAAGTCAAGTTCAAAGCAAATAGCTTTTGAAAGCAAAAGAAAAATAGACAAATTGTTATCCAACTAATACCAGAATAATCAAGCACTTTGGAATTAAGTAATAAAGTAGATTAAGTAAAAAGAGTCCAAGTCTTCCGATGCAATTGCTTGCTGTCCTTCCTCTCTGTGAATGGTAAGGCAGAGAAGTTACTCTCTCTCAAGAAAGTTATACAGTCTTGTTTTGGAAAGATTGGATTTTTACAAGCAAACATTTCTTCCATTCCACAACTGCTGCAAATCTTTGAGGCTCTCCCCTATCCTCTAAAATAGGAACAGTGTTCTCTTTTTCCATACTCTAATCATGAGATTTATAAATTTAGGCATTTGTTGTTGTTGTTAAAGTCGTGTCCGACCGATCGCGACCCCATGGACAATGTTCCTCCAGGTCTTCCTGTCCTCTACCATCTTCTGGAGTCCATTTAAGCTCACGCCTACTGCTTCAGTGACTCCATCCAGCCACCTCATTCTCTGTTGTCCCCTTCTTCTATTGCCCTCAATCTTTCCCAGCATTAGGCTCTTCTCCCGTGAGTCCTTCCTTCTCATTAGGTGGCCAAAGTATTTGAGTTTCAACTTCAGGATCTGGCCTTCTAAAGAGCAGTCCTCTAGGACTAACCGGTTTGATCGCCTTGCAGGAGTCCCCTCCAGCACCATAGTTCAAACGCCTCAATTCTTTGGCGCTCAGCCTTTCTTATGGCCCAGCTTTCTCTTTATAGGGCAGAGCCAGTGATATTTCAGCACAACACATCTTTTAGGAACAGATGTGATGTGATAGGATGGGATAGGATGCGTAGGGTAGGTAGGGTATTAACAGAGGGATTAAATCAAAATCACATGAGTTACTAATACCACTCTATAAAGCCTTAGTAAGACCACACTAGAATACTGCACACTATGAAAAAGATGTGATTCTGGAAAAAGTGCAGAGAAGAGGAACAAAGATGATAAGGGGACTGGAGAATGGTTACAGAAACTGGGCATGGCTAGTCTAGTGAAGAGAAGGACCAGGGGAGACATGATAGCAGTGTTCCAACATTTGAGGGGCTGTCACAGAGAGGAGAGGGTCAACCTATTTTTCAAAGCACCCGAAGACCAGACAAGGAATGATGTATGGAAAATGATCAAGAACAGGTTCAACCTGGAAATAAGGAGAAATTTTCTGACAGTGAGAACCAATGGAACAGTTTGCCTTCTGATGTTGTGGGAGCTTCATCACTGGAAGCTTTCAAGAAGAGACCAGGCTGCCATCTGTCAAAAATGTTGCTTGGGCAGGGGGTTGGACTAGATGACCTATAAGGTTCCTTCCAACTCTGTTATTGTATTCTAAGGGTAAGATAGGACACAATAGGACAGGACAAGTCAGAACAAAATCATAGGGCTGGAAGGGCCTCGGCCAGTCTTCTAATCCAATCAACTAGTGGTCCAACTAGTTTTGCAGAACTGCTTCTTAATGGAGCTGCATACAAACCATTAGAAGCTGCTATTTATATAAAAGAACTTTTTTTCACCTCTTGGAGAGGTTAACCACTCTCACATAATGTGCAAAAATTCAGAAAACTAAAAGCAAACTTTGGCTAGTAATCAGATCTGTACATTTCGTACACTTTGGGAATTGGTTCTTTTCAGACTGGTAAAGCAGAAGATTTTCTCAGCATTTTTGTTGGATTCCGGGTGCCAAAGTTCATGAGAAATTTGCACTCATTTTGGCTCCTTTCCTATGTATATTTGTTTCAAAGCAAATAGCAACAGATATGAAGATGAATTACGTCAATTAAGAAAACATGCCTAGGGCATAATTCCTTTTAGGGCATAAATAAAATTTGGGAGCCATTTTCTGTTGTTATTGTTGGACTTCAAATATATTATAAATTTGTGGCACTATATTAAAGTATAAAAGTTTAAAATAGAGAAATGGTAAGTTTCTAGTCTGTGGTTTTCCTCCTGAGCATTGCCCTGAGTAGTTTCCATTTTTAGAAGACTAGCAAGTCATGGGAAATATCCTCCCACTTGTAACAGCAAAATAACTCTATCAGGTTTCAAAAAAATGTTTTCCATTTCATTCACAGCAATTTGATGTCAATTTATAGCTGATTATACACACAAGTGTTCCTATGTAGGACTATCTTCTGATTTTAGTAAGGAGTTGCAGACATATGTGTTTTTTGCTGCCACCTAGTGGCAGATGGAATTTTACAGCCTGAATCTACGGCAGGGGTGTCAAACTCAATATCATTGAGGGCTGCATCAGCATTGTGGTTGCCCTTGGGGGACCAGATGGGTGTGACCAGACTGAGTGTGGCCTACTAGGTGCCATCGCCAGCTTAATGTTGCTTGTGTCATAGGTGCCAGTGGGGGCCTGGGCAGGACGGGGCAGATCCGAGGGTCTCCGGCAGAGGGGGATGGGACTGGGGTGAGGCCAGGGCATGGTCTACTGGAGGAGCCTCACTGTCCCTCTCAGGCTATGGGGGTGGTACAGGGTGGTGCAGGGTGCCTGGAGCCCTGGGCAGCAGAGGTCAAATGCCCAGCCCGGCCCTTGAGCTCCCGTGGCACCTAGCCCATCCCCACTCCCCCAAGTGGGTGCATAGCTGTGCTTACCTCCTCCTCAAGGCTGCTGCTGCTGTGCTTCTTCTCCTTAGCCAGGTTGCTCATGGTGGGTGCAGGAGGGAAAAGTGAGTGGGTCAGATGGAGGCCCACTCCCTCTCCATTGGAGGAAACCTGGCTTTGTAACCAAAACATCCTTAGCAATAAGATGGGAGATTTCCAGGATAGGCCAAGTGAAGGAGGCAAGGGGATGGCAAAAGGGCAGCAGGGCAGGACTTCCCTCCCTCTCATTCCAATCTCCTTCCTTCCTTCCTTCCTTCCTTCCTTCCTTCCTTCCTTCCTTCCTTCCTTCCTTCCTTCCTTCCTTCCTTCCTTAAAACACAGTGGTGGGAAAATATTTGAGATGGGAGAGGAAGAAAAACAGGCAAAAAACGCAGCTGGGTAGGTGTCACCCTTCATGAGGAATGAAGAAATACACCATTGCCTGGAGGAGGCCAGCAAATTGCCCTCACCTATTTCTTGATGGGCTCTGGGGGAAGGGATTTTGTGAGCAGCGTGAGAGTCAATATTACCTCCACAATGCCGCCCAGCCCCCAGCCTGCCTGGTTTTGGCAGGCAGCGGGGCGCTCTCTTCACAGCATCGAGGGGCTGAGCCGGGTGGTGTGAAGCTGGCGAGAAGCGCAATACCGCCCAGTAGAGTGGAATAGAATAGAATAGAATAGAATAGAATAGAATAGAATAGAATAGAATAGAATAGAATAGAATAGAATAGAATAGAATAGAATAGAATAGAATAGAATAGAATAGAATAGAATAGAATAGAATTGTATTAATGTAGACAAACCTGCATATTTTGCTAGCCATTCACTTCAGCTTTAATTCATACTTACACTCAAATATATTTCACAGATTAAAACTGGTAACAAACCCCAAACATAGTTGAGATGTATCAAATGTTACCACAGAATTATCTAGAAAGAAATGGTATACATTTAAGTGTAAATATTTACAACAGAAGCATTAAATAACAGTTTATTTTATTGACTGACGAATTCTTGAGGGATAAGAGCCAAATACTAAAACTGCTGACCTGAAAGATGTCATTGTTTTGAATATCATCATAATAAAGGAGAGTTTAAAAAAAACTATAATATCAACTTAATGAAACTGTGCATTAACTAGAAGCTCTTTGGTATTCATTAAGCACGGTGACTTAACATATATCATTCTTGCTCATTTTCAGCATAGTTACCATGTCTCAGAGATTCATGTAACATCTTATGGATTTTTCAGATAGCTTCCTCTTTGGGGCCGAATTTTTTTTTTTAATCGCATTTATATCCCGCCCTTCTCCGAAGACTCAGGGTAGCTTACAATCTAAAGCACAATGTGCTTAGCAATAGCCTTCATTCTAAGTATATACCTGCTTATTAGGGCTTTCGCCCCCCCCAAGCGGCATTATTACAAAGTCAGCTTATTGTCCCCAACAATCTGGGTCCTCATTTTACCTACCTCGGAAGGATGGAAGGCTGAGTCAACCTTGAGCCTGGTGGGATGCGAACCTGCACTAATTGCAGGCAGCTGGTGTTACTTAAGGAGGCATTAGCCCACTGCTCTACCAAGGCTCTTGGAAGTTCATGATAGATTAACAGGAAACTCAAATTCTCCTATAAACTAGGGCAGGGGTAGGCAACCTTGGCTCTTTTATGACTTGTGGACTTCAACTCCCAGAATTCCAAGCTGGCTCAAGAATTCTGGTAGTTGAAGTCCACGAGTCATAAAAGAGCCAAGGTTGCCTACCCCTGAACTAGGGGGAATGAGTTTTATGCCTAGGATAAGACAGGCTAAAGACAGATTCCATAAGCAGCAGAAGCCAACCTTCACATGAATTATGAGAAATAAGTGAAAGAAAGATTAATAAAAATGGTTTCAGTGAAATCAACATATATGATGGGAACTTCTGGAAGACTTTGCAGTAGTTCTTGAGGGTTTGGAGGGGAATATATTTTCCATCAAGAGAAACAGCCACAATATATTTGATAAACATAATTTTACTTTAAATTCTCCAGTGAAAAAAGACTGTTATTTTAAAGCCATCTGCTTACTATTTGAAAGCACTAATATTTTTTTCTTGTAATTTGAAAATATATATTCATCAGTATGGCAGATCTTTAAAGTGGATTCTTGAACTTACATAAAAATGAGATAACATCTGGACCAGATGTCAATTCAATGAATTTTAGTTGTAATTCAGGAATGTTTTCTACTATTACATACATAGTTAAATATGGTTTTTAGGGGGTGCTAGATTGGGAAAGACTAGCTTAGCATTATGTTGACACAAACATTTATTGGCTAAAGATTAGTGTCATAACTGATTATTAGGTAATTTTGACATGAAAGGACTAGGTTTTCCCCCCTGCAGATGAAAACAAGCAGCATATTCCTATGCTGTTATTTCCACCAAAAATTCTAACTGAACTCATTTGTATGCAGTTTCACTTCCTTTTGTGAACTGCACAACCCCCTCTAATCTGTGAACAACACACTTTCCTCTGTAGTGTGCCTGCTTTTTATGATGCTTCCTGTTTTTCTTTGTAGTACATTTTTCAGTTCAAAAATAGGGTATTTCATTCAATTGTTGTTCTTGTTCTTTCAGTTAGTCTGCATTCTTAATGATACTATGTGCCCTCTACATTTTATTTTACTTTTGGAGGCATATTGATTGCTTTCCATATGATAGGCTACAATCCTTCTGTCAAAGTAAATCTGATGGCCTTACTATCATTAGACGAATATTAACTAGGGACAACATATTTCGGGAATAATGCACTTGGCATCTGTGCTACTAATCTTCAGACTCACTTTTTAAATATTCACATACACTTCCTGCTTCAATATTAGTCAGTTTTATGAGTAAGAACTGTATCACCCCCCCCGTCTAAGTTTCTTTTTCACTTCCTAGAATTTGTGGAGCCAGTTGCTTTGAACATCAACTTCGAAAATCAAAATACTGATTTAATTAATCACCAGAGATATAAAAATGCTCACTAAATAGATTAAATATCCATCTAGGCCAGCATCCTGGTTGCTATTGTATAGCCAACTTTATCTCTGGAAGCCTAAAGTCTGGACATAGACATTTCCTCCAGTTGTTCTTAACAGATGGTAATCAGAAAAAGCATGTGGCCTCTATCACTAGTTCCTTTCAGCCATTGAAGCTACCGTATATCAGAACATAACGAACAAAAGATAGTAAAAGCATGGGTTATAATGGAGAATCTCATCTGATCTCAATATCTCCAAATAGCCAGAAATACATATTACATTAAGCCATAGTTTGTCTATCCCTGGTTATTCAATAAATTATATTTTGAGGAAGATCACATAGGATAGCTTCTGCAACACCAGTTAGTTGTTCGGCTTCCTCCAAATTACATAGTGAACTTAAAATGCAGTAAAAATTGGTAGAAGACAGGTTTTAATTACTCAGAATGACAACTCATTGATTTTTTAGGCAATCAGTATCTATTGCTAAATTTTATAGAATACAGATAAAATATTCATCTATATCCTCTGAATAAATAAACTGCTCATGTAATCAATTGTGTCATGGATTAATTTGATCAGAGAGGCTAATATTTTCTAT
Organism: Vipera berus; assembly: GCF_964194415.1. Classification (NCBI taxonomy): domain Eukaryota; kingdom Metazoa; phylum Chordata; class Lepidosauria; order Squamata; family Viperidae; genus Vipera; species Vipera berus. Next base: position 37,598,504 of record NC_138206.1, read on the forward strand.
GAAGGGCCACATTCCTAATGAAACAAGGAATGGATGAAGAACCAAAACTGGTGAAATCATCCTATCTAACTTTTTAATACCCTTTGTAAAATGTAGGGAAGAAAGCAATTATGCTTACCAGATGTTTTCAAAATAGTTTGGAAACCACATGAAATTAGAACAATGGTCATATAATTATTGTAAAGTTGGCAGCATTCTCTCTATTGTAGATTATATCAATGTTTCTGGTAAGTTCAAAGGTATTAATAAAATGTGTCACAAATTAATTGCTTTATACATAGAAATAGAAATTATTTTGTGACATGTCTTTATAAATATCTTCAAAGTTACAGAAACCTTGATATAATGTGTAATAGGCAAAATGCTGCCACCTTACAATGACCGGCGCACTGATTAGAATGCAGAATTGCAGGGTAACTCTGCTCACTGCCAGGGAGATGGCTGTAAAGCACTATGAAGTGATATATAAGTCTGAATGCTATTGCTATTATATGACCATTTTGCTATATTGCTATGCACATGGAATTGCTATATACAAGAAAATCCCTCCGTGTGGGTACCACCTTGTCATGTGTTCTGTTAAGGTTGAAAGCTATGATGAAGATCTACCACCAGAAAGTACACCAGAAGGGTCCACCCAAGCTAGATAGGTCTCAGTTGAGAAGCCAGACTAAGAGTATCCACAAACTCATTAATCATGATCAATGCTTTTTTTGTAAAAGAAAAAGGTGCCGGAACTCACACATGTCATACAACCCGCCTTGTCTACCCTACAAGGTTCCATCCAAAAAAGGTGCCGGAACTCTGTTCTGAGCGTTCTATGAGAAAAAAAGCTCTGATCATGATGATACAACAGAAAAAGAATCCCATGTTAGACTGCTCATCACCCAGTTTACAAGGACTGTGATAGTTGCTGTCCCTGGCAATTGTTGGAAAAGATTACAGGATTGGAGAAAGACCTGGAGGTCTACTCTGTAAAAACTCACCAATAAAATTTTATGAGAAGGGTCTTAAACATGTCAGATAGGGTGCCCAAAAATAAGACAACAGGAATCCCAATTGCTGAGGCAGCTAGTCGGATAAACAAATGTCTGGTTGTACAGAGATACATCAGATAGCCACACAGAAATATAGAAAGCAATGGCATAGAAAATGTGATTCATTTTAGACATACATTATCTGGAAAATATGTAAATAATTATTTCTTTCCAGAAGAATGTTCCAAGCAGAAATAGTCTGTATAAGTGGTGTTTGTGGATAAGCTTGCTAAACCATACTAGACAACATAAAAGAATACTAATGAATGAATAATGTCCACCTTTAGTTCTTCGGTCTAATGATGGCATATTCTGTAAATTGAGTTTCTTCAGAGGGCTTGCTTCTCTGCAAAAATTCTCCATGGCTTAATGTTGCATAAATAATTGGGTCTTGTTTATATTGTGGTAGAACTTTATTGACCTTCATGGAACTTAGACCAGTTCTAGATGCCATCTGGTAATTGTCTGGATTCCCATTGGGAACTTGAAACAAGCAAGGCATGGAATCTTCATTACAGATGGCTCCCTCATCTGAGATATGAGTCGTGCCATCATTGCAGTGTTGGGTGTTCTTATAGCAAAAATAACAATAACAAGAAATAAAGAATGTAATAGATAAGCATAGTTAGTTGTCAGTAAACAAAACAGCAATTACCAAACAATTCAATTATCAAATTTGATGTTAATTTTAAACACTTCATAAAAAAAAATCTAGGAACAAGATTTCTATGGAACTGAACATCCTACTAAGGGAATGTATGAAAATAGAAAACTGTTGAGGGTTCTCTTATTCTTTCCTTCTACCACCATTACTCCATTTTTCTAGTGTTAAAATTACAGGCAATCTGGTAACACAAATCTTTTTATGCAGTTCTGCGTGATGTACTATGCACTGATGGCATGGTATAAGCTGTTAGAAAGATAATATTACTAAACTATTTGCTCAAAGGCTGAATCATTTTAAATTGTGCATAAATGGAAAGAAATCAATCATTGTACAAATGAAAATGTTCTGGAAGTAAAGGCCTTTATCTTCACACTATATATGTTTGGGGGAAGTAGATAGAACTACAGGGATAGGAAAAGGAATATGCCAATTATGAAAATATGAATTAAATCCAAAAAGTGAGGACAGTGTGAAAAAGAAACTTAAGGTAACACGATCTTAACTCTCTTTCACTTAAGAGGAAGGGAAGGGAAAACACTGTCTGATGTCTGTTACTGTAGCCTATAACAATAAAGTAAAAATCCATGTTTTCTTTTGAAGTCTATTTCCTGACCTGGCCTACACTGAAAGGATATGAGAAGATTGTAAGAAGAAAAACATGATTAGTTATATTAAGTATTTGGAAGTGAGACAGGAAAGTATGATATTCAATGAAACGTTGCAATGTGCATGATTCATTTTTTTGCTCCAATTCATCAGCATTCTAAGACTAAATGAACAAGAGGTGTATTTTCCTGCTGATAACTCTCTATTACAGATAGTGTTGTTTAGCTACATCTGCAGGGGCACACATAGGGAAGGATGAGAATACAAAAATAAAGAGATAAGTTAATAACAAACATACCCTGTTATTTCCACTTTCTGGGTTTTTTACTTTCTGTGTGTTTTTTACTGAGAAGGAAAAGATAGCATGTTGTTAAAATAACCTTATCATAAATATATATTTTTAATAAAGAAAAACATCTCAGTATCTTTTTAAGTAAATCTAAACTGTTTCTGAAATAAAAGTTGTTTATTTCAAATCCCAATGTCCTTTTCTCTTCATAGAACAAGACATTAATATTTGAAATAAACAACCTTTACTTAAGAGTTTCATAAAAATCAACTAAGTAGCCTAATTAATACTTCCAAAAGCATACAAAAGAAATTAAAAGATGACTTGAAAGCAAAAGGCAGAGACTGGAAAATCTCTGATTGTGGAACCAACTGAGAATTGAAAAAAAAATATTTATATAACATACCTTGATGCCTCCTTATGAAATACAGCCATCCAAAGCAGCCAACAATGAGGAACAGAGTACCGAGGGATGAAATCATAATCAACAACTTGTTGTTTTTAGGTAGTTTCTGATCTTCTGTAGTATTTGTACCATTTAGAAACACTGATGAGTTACTGTGATCTATACAGACAATGCAGGTAAAATTTCATTAACATTCAAAGCAATAATAGCATGGTTTTTAATAAAGGCAATTTGTTGCTGCTTAGTTCAAAGAAGTTCCAGGAGTCACTGTAGATATAATAGTATCAATAAATCTAAAAAGTCAGAAAAGTTACTTGAAGGAATAAATTGCAGGTTGAAAGAAACTGTGTCAGTACATTTCTCAGTGTTGGGGATGGGGTTTTATAAGCATTCCTATTTGCCAGCACTATTTGCTGTGTGAGAAGAAGTCTCCAAAGCTGTTATTAGATCTCCATTTCCCTGATCCAATTCAGGCTTCGCAATTATTTTAAGCTTTTTACTAAAGAAATTTTAAGACACCACACTATTCTCAGTCAGACAGATCATGGCTGTCCCAAAAGTGCTTTTTCAAACGGCAACCGGACTTTGTTTTTTCTTAAAGACTTTTTGCTTCTCATCCAAGAAGCTTTTTCAGTTCTTCAGAACTGGATGAGAAGTGAAACATTTTCAAGGAAAAACAAAGCCCAGTTGCCTTTTGAAAAAGCACTTTTGGGATACCAGCTATAGATAAATCCAAGTTTATGTCTTGTGGCAATTTGCAATGTGTTTGCTTGGCTATGATGTTCAGTACTGCGTGAATACAGCTATCACGATTATTACTGTAACTTTTTAAGGCTCATTATAGTCTTCGAACATGGCCAATTATCACTAATATGTCATACTTTAATGACCAAGCCCATTAATGTTCAAGTCCCTATAAATCTGGATTTGAAAGGAAAAACAGAAATGCTAAGTTCAATCAGAGAAGCAATTTGAAGGTTGAACACAAGGAATTGAAATTTAGGAACAAAACAGATGCTTGATGATGAACTGGATGATGCATTCAGCCATAAAACTTGTCTCTGGATCCTTGTTTTCTTTTAAAATGAAATTATAAGCATATTAATAACAGCTGGCAAGGAGACTGTTCAAGATGTATAAAGCAATGGAGAGTTCATCTTTCCTGTGTGCCATTGCCCTGTTAAACATCGTATTTCTTATTAAGTAGCACAAGTATTTGGGGATATGAGAACTAGTTTGCTGTAGTGGTTAAAACACCAAGCTAGAAACTAGGATTCTGTGAATTGTAGTCTGGCCCTAGGCACATGGACAATTGGGTGATCTTGGGCCAGTCACTCTCTGTCAATCCTGGAAGAAGGCAGTGGCAGACAACTTCCAAAATCTTGCCAAGAAAACTGCAGAGACTTATCCAGGCGGTCACCAAAAGTCATTACTGACTTGAAAGTACAACACACAAACAGACACTAGGAGAGAGACAGAGACAGAGAGAAGCCGTTATTGTTGGAAGATAGTAAACAACAAATCAGTCCTTAAATTAAACTCAGCAAATATATTTTTGACTATTACAGCAACAAAGTTGGAGCTAATTTGTTCTGATTTGCCAAGCAGTTCCAAAACGTGAGAGCAGGTATTAGAAAGATCCTCTGACAATCCTAATAATTTAACGAAACCCATGCAGACTGCTATGGAAAAATGAACTTTTTCAAGTAGTCTGCTCCTACACTGCAAGATTTTGTAAGTTATAGTTATCCCTCCATTTTGTGCCTGGAAGTGGACTGAATGAGGTTTTATGTTTTCTATAACTAGTCTCAATCAAGCCTTCTGAATCAGTTGAAATTTCCAGATAACTTTCGAAGGTAACTCAAATTAGGGTTCAAAATTATATAATTGGAGCATTTATTAGTCAAAACTAACATATCAAGGAACAGACATAGCAGTCTACTACTTTTTAACTTTGTGAATACAGGTTAGGCAATCTCAAAAACTGGACATTCATATTTAGGCCTATACCACAGGTCTGCAACCCGCAGCTCCAGAGCCGCATGCGGCTCTTTCAGCCGTCTCCTGCGGCTCCTAGTCCTCTGACGTGCAGTCAAAAAAAAAAAAAGTGGGGCTAAAAAAGTTCAACCAATCAATTCAAATATGCAGGGTAGGTGCATATCTTGGCTTGGCTCCACTCTTCAGTCAAACCCTGTTCTGCACATGCGCGCATATATGCACATGTGCACACATTTTTTGCAGCTCCCAGTTTTTCCTTTTGTGAGGGAACCGGTTCCAAGTGGCTCTTTCACTGTTTCAGGTTGCTGACCCCTGGCCTATACCTAAATTGTGAACCAGAATGTGATCTCATCCTCAACAGAATAAATTTCTATTCCCTGAACATCTTGTTCCAAGAGTAGCTTTGTTTGTTTTACTTTATGCTTAAATTTATTATCCTTACAGTATCTGGTCTGTTAACTACATTAGTCACTTATTTAGAATGAAAACACAGATTTTTGAAAAAAATATTTTTCTTCACTAGAGTATAGATAATCACATTGCTGAAGATAATGTTGATATTTTTTTGAGTCATTGGCTGATAATATCAGAAGATTGAATGAGCTATTAATGTTTTAGTGTCTGTCTCTTCCCAACTTCATAACTTGTCCTATTCCCAAGGCATTATGCTGAACTAAATTGTGTGAGGATTGGTTGTTCAAGAACTTTAAATGATAAACTGGATAAATATTGCCCCAATGCTTACCTTGAACAATTAATTCTACAACATGACTCGTAAGTTTATTTTTTCTTACAATTGCTTCACAACGATATTGCCCACTGTCATTTTTATTAACTGATTGAAAATTCAAAACAAACTTCTTTTCACTTATCCATGAAATGGAGTATTCTTTTTCAGAATTCAATATATGGAACTTCTGTTTGCTCTTGTTCAGCATATACCAATTCATTTCAGGCTTTTTGTTGCAGTAGGTCACCGGGCACTCTAGAGTGGCTGAGTCACCAAGATTTTTATAGTATTTTGTACCTCTTTCAATAGTAATGGTGGTGCAGTTATCATGCTCAGAATCTGAGAGAGAAAAGCAAGATGGAAATTATGTTTTGCATAACTTATGTATCTCAGTAGCACCAATGTACGCAATATGTAACAGATATCTTTTATCACTTTTTTGTGGGGGATTTTTTTTCCTTTCACAAGTTAATTTTTTATAAGTCTTATTTAAATGTCATGAGCTTTTGAACATGAATGATAATAAACTTATGACTTCAGCAGCCAGCAAAGCTATTTAGAATTATGCAAAGTTGTCTTGGGATTTATATTGGCCTTGGGACTATTAGTTTGTTCACAATAGGGCTGGAGGGGATTGGGGGTTGTGGGGGGGAGCAGGAGTGGGAGAAGGTGGGAAAGTTGAAGGAGAAGGAGGAGGAGGAGGAGAAGGAAGGAAGGAAGGAAGGAAGGAAGGGGGGAAGAAGGAGGAAAAGGAGAAAGAGGAAGACTATAGGGTCCATGGTGCTTGGTGGTTTTTTTGTAGACATTTAGTTACCAAACTAGGTAACATCTCTGATGATGTTGCCTGGTTTGGTGATGAAATTTTTGCAAGAAAACCACCAGGTTTCTTCTTTCTCTTTCTCCTTCTCCTCCTCCTCCTCCTCAGCCTCCATTCCCTCCTAGCAGTGTTGATGTTACATAGTTTGGCAATGAAACATCTGCAAGAAAACCACCAAGCTCAGAGGACCCCACGGTTCAGCCCCCAGCCAGAAATATTCTGTTCAAGAATATTTGCAAGAAATAAAAAGAGAAAGAAAAAAAAGTGCTACCACCATGGAATGGTCAGAAACAGGAAGCCAGGTAGGGGAGTGAGAAGTCCAAAGGGTATCACGTTAAGGACCCAAGGTTTATGAACAGTCTTCTTGACAGATAAACCAAACAGCCCCATCATTAGAATATTAGTTAGGGACAAATGCAAGTAGGACAATACTGAGAAAAAAAATTCATCTTCCCTTTTGAGGGCTTTGAAATATATATTGTAAGCTCTGCTCTTCCCATTTCAATTCCTTATATGTAGCGTGTCAACTCATTTGAAAGAACTAACCTTTGTTCTTTTCACATGGACAAGAAAAACAGAAGTTAAAGGAGAAGTGGCAGCCCATAGAGAACCACATTTAAAGGGGAAGCAAAACTCCTTTGATCCTTTCTTAGGGATCGGTTACAAACAGTGAGGGTCGGGTCTGCTTTGTCCACCCCCCTGAAGCTTTGCACCGGCACGCCACAGGGCTGTGTGCTTAGCCCCTACCTGTACTCTTTATACACTTATGATTGTGTATCATCTAACCCATCCACTGCGATAATCAAGTTTGCAGAAGATACAACTGTGGTGGGTCTTATTAGAGGTGGGGATGAGACAGCATATAGGGCGGAGGTACAAAAACTATCCATATGGTGTAGTAACAACAACTTGCACCTAAACATCGGCAAGACGAAAGAGATGGTGTTAGACTTCTGGAGAAAAAAGGAGGAACCTGCCCCACTTTACATCGGGGAGGACTGTGTAGAGAGAGTTTCCTCCTTTAAATTTCTGGGAGTCTACCTCTGTGAAGATCTGACCTGGAAAGTTAACACAACCCAGGTGGCTAGAAAGGCCCAACAGAGGCTTCACTTTCTTAGGGTCTTGCGGAAGAACAGGGTAGAACAACAGCTAATGACCCTCTTTTACCGGTCTACTATAGAGAGCGTCCTCTCGTATGGTATTGTGGTTTGGTATGCTGGTCTGACAGCTGCGGACAGGAAAGTATTACAGAGGGTAGTGAGCACAGCACAAGACATTGTGGGCTGTTCCCTGACACCACTGGATGACATCGCCAGGGCTCGTTGCCTTGGAAGAGTGAGGAAGATTCTCAGGGATGACTCACACCCTGGACGGTATCTCTTTACTCTCCTACCATCTGGTAGGAGATACAGGAATATAGCCAGCCATACCAACAGGCTGAAAAATAGCTTTTATCCGTGGGCTGTTAGGCTTTTAAATGGGACATAATCTTATGCAGCATTGACTTGGGAGGCCGGTGTGTGGTGTAGTTGGTTCACATGGTGTGGTAGGATGGAGGGTTTGTTGTCACTGTGTGTTGAGGGGAGAGAGCACGGGGGGAGGCTCAGCTAATCTCAATGTACACATGTTGTACTTTGACAATAAAGGTTTATTATTTTATTATTATTATTTATCAAGTTAGACAAAACATTCAAGTTAAGCCAGGGATTCTCAAACTCTTTTGTGCACAATTCCTTACAATGATAAATGATAAATGTATTTGTCGACTTTTTCCATCAGAATTCAGAATTCAGATTCTCACAAGGCTCAGCCATGTTGGATTAACCTTTGAATACTCTCTTCCCAAGAACCAGATCCAGAGGTCCACATTCCCTGCCAGTTAGCAGGGTGTGCATCTGGAAATGGTGAAGACAGGACTGGTGGGGTAAACCCATATGGAAAGCAACAGAAGCTGATATAAAAAAATATCTGTAACCTGGCAGTCTGCTATGCCAATAAAGCAACAATTCAAAAGACCTAGTTTGGTACAGTGGTTAGGGTGCTGGCCTAGAAACCAGGAGATTATGAGTTCTAGTCTTGCCTTAGGCTGGATAGTTTTGGACCAATCACTCATTCTCAGCCCAATCCTCCTCAAAGGGTTGTTGTTGAGGGGGAATATGAAAAAGGAGTATTAGGTATGTTTTCCACTTTGAATTATATATTTAAAAGTGGGATAAAATCTAATAATTATTATTTTGTCATTAAAAATTCTCTACCTACATCCTCCTTAGCCTCCAATTTGCATCTCACCCCAGACCAGCCATCTGGTTTTACAACCATGCCCAAATTTGCTCAAGAAGTTTTGGATTTCCAGGCTAAGTCAAGATTAGGGCAACCATAATAATTTTTTAAAAACAATGCAAGTTGAAATCACCATAGATGATACTACCATTCCCTTTGAGTTTCTATTCCAAATTTCCACATGCTTGGAAAAAGGTGTAAACTAAGGTTCTGCAAAATATCCCCAACTGGTTTTTCACAATGAACGTTAATGGGCATAAAGCAATATGAAACTTAAATCTATAAACTTGTTTTTCATAATATACATTTCATGTTTGCTTTGATCATTTCTATTTTTGTAGTATTTACATGTGTGCACAAGAAATTAAAAGACGCTTGCTCCTCGGGAGGAAAGCCATGGCAAATCTAGACAGCACACTAAAAAGCAGAGACATCACCCTGTCAACAAAAGTGTGTATAGTCAAGGCTATGGTCTTCCCAGTTGCAATGTATGGCAGTGAAAGTTGGACCATAAGAAAGGCTGAGCGCCAAAGAATTGAGGCCTTTGAACTATGATGCTGGAGAAGACTCCTGCGAGTCCCTTGGACTGTAAGGCGATCAAACCGGTCAGTCCTAGAGGAGATCAACCCTGACTGCTCTTTAGAAGGCCAGATCCTGAAGCTAAAACTCAAATACTTTGGCCACCTAATGAGAAGGAAGGACACACTGGAGAAGAGCCTAATGCTGGGAAAGATTGAGGGTAATAGAAGAAGGGGATGACAGAGAATGAGGTGGCTGGATGGAGTCACTGAAGCAGTAGGTGTGAGCTTAAATGGACTCCAGAAGATGGTAGACGACAGGAAGGTCTGGAGGAACGTTGTCTATAGGGTCGCGATGGGTCGGACATGACTTCGCAGCTAACAACAACAACATGTGTGCATATATGTGTATATATGAATACACAAAGACAATGCAATAAACACATTTTTGCACTTTTGAAAAAAAAATATTACCATTTACTGTTTTTGCACATTTCACAAATTAAACTCCAAATTGCTTTTTTATCATGTTAAAATGTGTTAAACATTTACTGACAAAGTGCACTTGTAGGCAGTTGAATTAAAACAACCAGGCTGCGCAAACCTGCTTTATAGGAAGCTATATTCTAATCAGCTGGACTTAGCTTGAGAAAATATACATATAATTGTGTATCTATACTATTTAAACACATAAACACAGAGAGTAGAACTGAAAAATCTGTATTGCTTTTTGTCCTGCATAAATTAATAACTTGGTCATAAATATGTTTTACAGAATTAGAACTTTAGTAAGATATGGATGAAGAGTACCAAGCTCTTATCTTGCTTCATATATTCATCTAAAAAGAGCTATAGTTTTCCACATGAGTAGAGTACTTACACAGCATCTACATGCACATATTGCTATTACTCTGAAGAAGATTGTTCTCAGTTGTGTCTCTTACCGTATGTCAGTGAGTTGTCCACCATCAGCATCAACAAGAGAAGCAGTAGTACAAAGTTGCCTATGTACATGGCCTGGAGTTATCCTCACTTCAGGGTCATTGTGAAAATGGAAGGGAATCTGTGGAACAGAAATATTTTCTTTTGCACCATTGGACATTCTTAAATCATCTTTCAGTGCTCACAAACAGCGAGATCAAGAGAAGTGAAAGAAGGGAGGGAGTGGAAAGGGGCTTTATCTCACACAAAGCAGATTTTTTTTCAGCCCAGATCTTCCTGCAGAAGAATTGCTGCTCTTGGTTTCCAAACACAACCTTACTGTTTTGTTATTGTTATCTTTTAGTATCTTTTCCACCTTGTGAGAGGAACCAGTGCAGAATAAAAGGAAGCAAACCCAAATCAAAGTAGTATCAGTGTAGTTTCAGATAACTGTTTAAGGATATTTTAAAATGCAAAGCTAAAATGGTTTAAAAATTGCTGCAATATTTTGCTCAGATATATCATATTTGTTAAAACTTCATTTCAGTAGGTTCAACATAAATTGTGCTGGTCAATGTCAACAAAATTGCAGCTAAAAGGGAAGCTCTGAAAAACAAGGCAGGAACATTAGGATCTTCCAAACCTCCAATAAAACCAAATGAGTGAGAATTGGGCATGTTTAATGATCCAGAAATATTAACCAACATCAGTAAGAGAGAAAATGTCTATACATTTGATAGAATACCTAAACAGATTGGGTGATAAAATTAATTTTTAATGCTATTCTGTTATCCTGTTCGAAAATGTATTAACATACCACCTGGTTCACACATTGTATAAACCCATTATTACTTTAATCATGGTTTATTAAACAAAACACAATGGATATGAAAACCTACAAACCATGGTTTAGAAATCAGATTATGGATTAGCAAATTGCACGAACCCAGGTGGCTGGATGGAGTCATTGAAGCAGTAGGTGTGAGTTTAAAAGGACTCCAGAAGATGGTAGAGGACAGGAAGGCCTGGAGGAATGTTGTCCGTGGGGTCGCGATGGGTCGGACACGACTTCGCCACTAACAACAACAAGGCCATAGAGAGCAAATACAATAGTTCAACAGGATTTAGTAAGACAATTTTTTTATGAAATATCCTTAGATAATGTTCCTTTTGGTCTTCTTATAATACCCTACCTGAAGTTTGGGGAACTGCAATCCTGAAACATTTGGAAGGTACAAACCTAACTACTATTAATAAGAGTTAAAATTTTACAACTGTACTGTTGCTCAAGAATCAATATGTGTCCATGTTCTTCAATATATTAAAGCAAGTTTTGGAAACTTGCACAGAAAAAGAGAAAAGTGAGGAAGGAAATAGGTGCCCACAGACAATCCTGATCTTTTAATCACAGTTGAGGTTCAGAAGTATTACACCAAGATTATGGTAAGCAAAAGGGAGACTTTCAAACAGAATGAGCAAATTTTCCTGAGCATTGTATTCAAACTTCGTGGTTTCATGATTGAAAAAAACAGTAAGCAAATGAGACATGATCAGTCAGAAGATATGTCTGTTGGGTTTTTCCAGACAACTAAACTTATTTTCCATAACATCTGAATTCAGCGTGCCAAATCCAATAAGAAATAAACATGGGCTGGACTGACTACTTCAAGATCTATTCAGATACCAGGATGCTATTAATAAGACATTTCCAAATCTAACACTCACAAGGAACTGTCAGCCAGCTGTTCCTTACCCTTTCTGACCTATAGATGAATTCAGTGTGTGGTCAGTAATCAGTACTTTCTTCCTGGCCATTAATGGGATATGTGATTCTACCTTTGCTATTCCATGCTTAAACACACATCTTTTCCCCCCTCTTCAGAAAACTAAAATAACAGCTGTTGTTTTGCTTGTCACGATGGCAGACCTTCATTGTAATAAGCAGGCATATACATAGAATGAAGGCTACTGCTAAGCTTGTAAGCCGCCCTGAGTCTTCGGAGAAGGGCGGGATATAAATGGAATTAAAATAAAATAAATAAAATAAATTGTCTTTCCAACTACTAATGCTGGCATACTGATAATTGTACATTCAGGCTCTTTTACCTTAATTATACCAACATGTTCCTAGGAGCTGTACAGTACTGCAAGTCAGAAATTTGCCAAATGAGGGCATAGATACATCAAGCACAATGCAGTAGCACATTGTTTCACTGCCTTGAAACAATGGTTCCGTTCCCATGAATATAATGTCACTTGTACAGGAATCAGTTAAAACATTTGTAATTGCAAGCCTCCACTGCACCATTAGTCATTTCATTGATTTACTGTGTCAGTATTTCCACATGGAAGGCCCTCAGTTAGAAAAAGGGCCAAAGATAAAGGGGAAAAAATGCCTTATGTCTTCTAAATATTTTTTTTCTCTAGATGGTATCACTTTTTCCAATAAAAATCTCAACACTAATTTGATTAAATATCCCCCAAATGAAAGTTCTGAGTCCTTCATCTTTGTAGATTTTCAAGAAGAGACTGGAAAACATCTGTTCATGGATAGTTTAAGGCAGAGGTCACCCACCTTTCTCGGTTGGCGGACCGGAGATAAAGGAAGGGGGAAGCATTTTACATGCACGCGTACACGTGTGATGCAAATGGGGCAGGGCAAGTACCCACATGATACTCACTAGTCCTGCCCCATTCCTGCATGGCGCAGGACCGTTTCCGCGTTCCGTGGCACGGTGGTGCGTTTTTGCAGCCCGCAGCATGGCGGTGTCCCATTTTCACACCCCAAAGCATGGCACAAGCCTGTTTTTGCGCCCCATGGCGATGTTCCATTTTTGCACCCTGCAGTGTGGCAGCGGCCCATTTTCATGCCCCATGGCGCAGCAACATCCCAAGTGTGTGTGTGTGGATGCGTGCACACGTACGTGCACTGGCCAGCCTGTCCCACAGCCCGGTGGCCATGGCCCACAGGTTGGGGACCCCTGGTTTAAGGAATGTTCCTGTACATTGCAGTGGGTTGGCATAGATGATTCTTTTCCAACTTTACAATCTTAAGATTCTATTACTACAAATGAAACCTGTCTGCATGGCATTATGAGAATGGCAAATCTGACATTATCAGCTACTGAAAAAGCTTTTTTCATCATTAATTCTAAATGTATACCTACATAATGAGATGTCTTGCCTAAAATTTCCAAATGACATAAGTGAAAAGGCAACTATAAGGGGGGGGAAAAACTATTCCAAAACTGAAATAGATGCTCTTCTTTGGTATTTTTATGTATTTTGTCAATTAAATACAAGAGTAATTTATGTGCTACAGAAATCCTTTTATTCCTGCTATTATTAAAAAAATTTCTCTAGGAAGAGCAAATGGTATTGAGAGTAAAATGATGAAGTTAGAAACTATAGAAATGACAGGAAAGAATACAGGCATAGAACATGGATGAAGGCATAGGATCAAATTCTCATTTGCATTTTTAAAAAAATGAGTTAAGAAACTGCTGCTGCTACACAAGCTGCATTGGTTGCCAGTCAGTTGCCACTTGCAATTCAAGATGTGGTTATTAATTATAAAGTCCTGCTCTGCATAGGCCCCTGCTATCTGAAGGGCAACAGTCCCCTCAATGGAACCGACAAGATGTAAACTATTGTCAGTAAAACTAATATTACTTTAAACCAAATTGAAAACATTTCTAGTATCCTTTACTATATGGGGATAATGTGCAGCAAGAAAAAAAAATCCACCAGAGATTCTGGGATGAGCTATGGACATACTGTTTTCATGCTTATGGTGTAATATTACAAGAGGTAGGTTTTGAAACTCTTTATGGAATGTGCATAATATAAGCCTTTCAAATAATTTCATCTGTAAATTTTTAAAAAAGCAATTAAAATAAAGACATTAGTTGCAAAACAGCACCATCTATAGGCAGTTATTTATAATTTCATTCATTTCAAAAAACATCTTTCTTCTGGCCAAACTATGTAGTAGGACTGCAAACTGTAAAATGCAGTGTGAACTTTTCTGTGCTTTTTATTAAAAACCCTAGGCTAAAAATTGCAGTTTGATCCTAGATGGTAGTCTGAAAGAATTTGGTCTCAGGGAATTTGAAATTTACTGGGTTTTTTTGGACATATGAGAAGCATCCAAAACCAAGCTGCTATTTTCGGCAATTCTTAAATTGTGGAGTAATTACAGGAATGTGCCAATGATCTCTATTACATGAATTCTCTCAGATATCATTGTGTTCAAGGAGAACAACCTGAACTGTTTTTGAAGGAAGAGCAATGTTAAAATACAATTCAGGGTAGCATCATTACATTCAACAATTTAACCAACTTTTTCCTTATATAAGGAAGCAAAGCAATTAATTATATTAAGACATCCATTCAAATCTCCACACAGCAATAGAAGAGAGAAAAAATCATCAATACTTTGATGCTTCTAAATATAAAATTTTGCTTCCAGTGGTCTTTACTTTAAAATGTTTTATTCTGTAAAGTTAACACAGAGCATTAAAAACATAATGACAATGAATTCTCAACATGCATGAGCAAATCCAAAAACAAACCAAACAAAAAAAATTCACCCTAGTGGGAAGATGGAATAGTAAAAAAAGGGTAGCAAAATTATCCATATGATGTGCATCTGTAAATTAAATGCAATTATTACATTATAATTATGTTCCTTATTTTGTTCAAAGGGAAAAAAAGACAGAATCAAATTAAGAATTTAACAGTTAAATTTTGTATGGTTGCAATTGATTAACTCTCAAAAATATATGTGTTAAAAATGTTGAATGTTGTAAGAACATTGGCTAGAAAAAAAGATGTTTTGCTTTCTATAATAAACTAGACTGATTGGGCAAAACTTTTTTTCAATCCAGTATCAAGATTGAATGCTGAGATTAGAAATTAGCTTTGAACATTTGTTGTGAGTTCAGTTATTTAAAAGATAGCAAGAAAGGCATCAAATATTTGAAGAACAATTCGGAACAGTTCACATTTATGTGAAGAAAGCTCATCTAAGTTTATTGAAGTTTAATACTTATCAGGCTTGTACTTTTTTGCCTATACTTAAATTCTATTGAAATTAATGTGAAAAGCAAGCAATGACCAAGCCCTACTGATTTTCTGGGAGTAAAAGTAAGTCTACATTCAACAGACCATTATTAGTATTTTCATTTGCTCACTTAGGATATTTTGAATGCCATGCATTGTGATTATGATGTTGCCTTCATTCAATGTATTTTCAAAAACCTTAACATTTGTCTTTCCTGTACAGGTGTGCACATATGCACACACTTCAGCTGTAAAAAAAACCAAATACAAGCTTGTCTTTAAAACATACTAAACAACCATAAAGAAATGATGGATTGCCAGAGACAGTCCTATGCCTATTAATTACATTTATGTGGCCTGATGTTATGCAATTTAATTGGAAGCACATTTCACAGAAAATCTAACATAAGTTACTTTCAAGTACTCAAGCAGAAGACTGCAGCCCTGGCCTTTTCTGTCCATATAATTGATCAGTAAATCTATGTAACAATATTATATATTACCTTGGCTGGATAGCATTACTGATTTCCTTGTTCACTATATGCACAAAGTTTATTAAAATAATAAAGCGGGTGCAAGTAAAGTCTCAATTATTTGCTTCTCTGGATCTCATTTTCGACAAAAGTTTCATTTTGCACATTTAAAATGGTGATTTTTTTTAAAAAAAGCGTAAACCCTCTTGTCATGATTTTTACTATTCGTACAGATTAAAAGACAATTTTACTTTTCCCCCCTATTAGGCTGCAGTCTTTTCACACTTATATAAAGTACTATGGAATAAGTTATAAATCACTTTGTGGTAAGCCGTTTGAGAAGCCTGAAAAAATACATGGACCACTATTCTGCACGTTAGCTGGAAGAGTGAAAAGAAAACATACAAACACAAAAGGATTCTGCTGGTATGTCCTTGTTAATGTACAAGATTGCAAATGGGAGTAGCAAAGTAGCAGAATGATATAATCTTATGAAATTTAAAACATGCATTTTCCATTGCTTTACATATAGGGCCTCTACTCTGTTACTAAAGTTCATACAGAGCACATTTATGAATGAGGCAGACAAGAAATACACATCTATTGATGATAATGCGTTACAGCCCCCTATTTAAACTAACACATACATTAAGTTTCATTTGATAAGCAAAGAAAAATCTCTACAAAATATCAGATACTCAAGTCTGCAAAACAAAAACAAAATCCTACATATTGTTTAGATAGCACTCTTTTTAGATAAAAAGCATGATATTTCCCTAATTTCAATTTATTATAATGTGCTTAATTTGTAGGAAGAGGCACTCATCTAATACTAAATTTTGCAATAACAGGCCTGTTTATAAAATTGGAATGCACTCCTGCAAATTAATATAGTTATGGCCATGTTTTAAAACTCAACAAGTAGTCTTAGGAATTCAAAAAATGACATTTAGCGGGCCTTATTTATGCTATCATATGACTTATGTGTACTAGCGCTTTGTTCCAGGAATTATTCTCCAGGTACAAGTAATTAAATTAAGGGTCACTAATGTTCAGCTAAGGAAGAAAAAAAATCTCATTTTTTCCCCAAGCTTTAATGGACAATTTTAAGAAATTTTACATTTTGCAAAATTTAGAGTAACTTGACAAGAAATAAAAAAAGCACAAACCATAGAAAAGGAAAGGGTTTTTTTCTGAATAAAGAAAACTAAAAGCTCCTCCAAAATTAGAAACAACTTTAGGTGATATTCAGACTTCATGATACAAAACTACTGAAATTAATGGATACAAATTTAATTTTGACTTATAAATGACTCCCTCGTAGAATGACTCATTCTGGGGTTTACTCTTACAAAAACACCTGCTTAATATTTCTACACAAATCCGAGAATTAGATGAAAGTCACAATTTTTAATACGCCAAGCAGTTCCTTGGAAAAAGTCAAGAGAACAATTTGTATAAGCACCAGACTTTAATAAACCAAGCAGTTTAAACCTTTATTTTAAACTTTGTTATGAACTTGATGGACATTTTCAAATGTGCAGCAGTGTAGCAGCCTAGCTTGCTATCTATCAATTTGAATTCAAAGAAAGATAAATATGCAAGACTAAGACAATAACACATGATCTAATTCAAATAGGATCTCAATAGTGAAAAGTTTCATTGCATTTTCCCTCACTGGAGCGGAGTGCACATTTTCATTTTTATAATGGTAAGCATACCAGTCATAAGAAACTGCTCTGCTTCCTTGGCTATGTTACTGTGAAAGTTAATTAACTGGGACATGATCTAAGGAATATTAACCTTTTTAAAAACAAAATTTAGCAGGTGTTATATAATAATTTAAATCATTAGGATTTAAGCACTATTTAAATCAACCATGCTTAACTTGGGCAAGATTATAGTTTGCAGCTAATAACACATGAAGCATATTTTAATCAAGAGTTAAATTATCAATAATCATATGCTCCCAGTAAAGAATTTCAAACAAGAAAAGGAAACATGTATTTAAGGAAAGATATCAGCAAATCTGTTTCAGACATAGTATTTACACAGATCCAAACTGAGCAATGTTCAAACATGTTAGATATTCAAATGGATTTTTTAAAAATATTCAGGACACTTCTATTTCTTAACTTTAAGAAATAGAATGTCAGAAAATAACATTTGAGAGAGGGATTGTTTGCAAACCCCTTGCATTGATAAGTAACTGCTTACAGTATATAATGCTATTCTGAGAGTCTACAACTTCTTCTGATTAATTGTAGTATAATTAAAATCTTGCAAAACCACTCTTTACTCCTGCCAAATGCCTCATACATTTTTGCTTTCAGGAGGTCTGGATATAAATCGATGCCCTTGAAAATAAAAATCTAAATGCAGGTGCTTATGCTTTGCCTTCAGTGTAAAGTGCATTGGCATTTATGTGAGTTCTGCAAGAGTGACGCTGCATGGAATTACAGAGAACTAAACAAAAATCAAGCTTTGAATAACTGTTTGCATAGCAGAACTGTGACAACTGCATTGGATATCAAAGCTCAGGAATACTGTAAAAACTCTAAATAGAGTTAAATTGAAGATAAATTTATACAAACAACATGGGCCTAATAAATAAACACACATATAAGACACCTTTAGTACTAAAGCCCTGAATTAAACAATTGGGCTTAAACCATACCTAATTTGTTCACTTACAAATATCAGATACTGTAAAAGAAACAATTGGAGGAAGTTTTCTATGGTATTAAAGACAGGGATTACAAACTAAGCAATATGGCACCTACTTGCCACTTCCTGCCCTCCCCCCCACCCCAAAAGTTCAGCAACCTAGTGCTAAGCTCTTATTATGTAGCCATTAACTCTTGGTTGTACACCACTGCATTCCGAGACAGATTGTCATTTTACAATACAAAACCTATTGCAGATGCATGAATATAAAAATAAAACCACATCACTGCTATGCAATTGTAACGCTTGACACTTAGAACCAAGTGGCTTTCCTCTCAGTGTTCTTCAGATTTAATAAGCTGATTTGTAAACCCGTCAGACAAATACATTTTCCTCAGCTGGTCAGCCTTGGGTATGGAGTTCCCATTCTTTACATGGCGAGAGAGAAATGCTCGTACGGCGGGGTGATCAGCCTTCTCAAGAGGAATGCTAGCTTCCAGAAACATTTTTACAAAGTCCTGGACTACACTGGGTTTCTCTGTCTGGGTTGTACTATTGCACTGCAGAGAGGCAGTCAGGGTCCGTGGTTTCTTTCTGACACTTTGCTCTTCAAACTCTCCCTTACGTTTGGTGTGTGTTTTGGATTTGAGATGATCATTGATTGCAGACTTGCGGACATGATTCAGGACCACATTGCAAAAACTGCAATAGAGTTTTCCCCCGTCTTCATACAGTTCACTGCCAAATTCAGTCACACGATCCTGAGGGGTCACATATAAAGCTGTCTTTGAACGGCTCCGGGAGGGAAGTGGCTTTACATCAAATCTTTCCATTGCTGCCTTTAGTAAACTGAGAAAAAAGAGTGAGTGAGTGAGTTTGTATTTATATTCAGCTTATACAATAGAATTTAG
Organism: Vipera berus; assembly: GCF_964194415.1. NCBI lineage: Eukaryota > Metazoa > Chordata > Lepidosauria > Squamata > Viperidae > Vipera > Vipera berus. The sequence goes on from NC_138206.1 coordinate 37,617,888, forward strand.
TTACAGTCATGTGAAAAAGAAAGTACACCCTCTTTGACTTCCGGTAGCGCTGCCGCGCTGAATGGCGGCGTTTCAGAAGCCGCCCGACCTTGGGAAGTGTTAGAGCACTTGCAGACAGCGAAAATCAGCTGTCCCGCGGTGCCGAAGTCTCTCCCTCGGGAGAAGAGGGAGAGACGAGCTTGCCTGGGTAGAGGTAGAGCTCCCCTGTGATTCCCTCAACCAGTTTGGGGGTTAACGGGGTGAGCTCCCTTGGAGCCCAGGCTTTCTCCGCTCCCAGGACGCTTTTGCTCCATAATGGAGTAGAACTAGATGCGACAACTACATCTGCTACTTAGACAGAACTGTGAGTATTTTTTCTTTAAGAAGCAGGCAGAGCGAAACAGGAGGATTTGAATTTTCAAGTTGGATTTTAACTTTAACTCAGACTCATTACCTTCTTCAAGTTTTAAGCTGATGGAAACGGAGTAAAAATGGTGCTGGAATGTTGCTTTCTTGTATGAACTGACAGTTTTGGAAAGTTGCTACATTTTGCAACATAGCAAGAGATACAATTTGCAACTGATTCTAACCAGTACAGGATTTCGTGTATTTGAGAGCTTGCCCTTTTTTTTACTGAAGGACAAGGAATTTTGGGAGAAAAACTTTTATTCTTTCCCCCTTCTTTTTTTTTTGAACTTTGATTCTGCTGGAAGAAAGAGAAAATCAAAACCTAAGAGATGGCTGCAAGGCATGGGGGAGGCCCTACAATTTCCAAAAGTGCAATTTCTTTACCGGTACTATAAGCTGCAGGGCAAACTACAATGAAACCTACAGCACAACCACCTTCCCCCCCACCACCTGCATTCACATTGGCAGATATTCAGCAAGTTGTGATGCAATCAATGCAAGTATTACAGAAAGAAATAAAGGAAACAAAGGAAGAATTTGTTAATCAAAACAAGCAGATGAGGTAGGATATAGTGCTTGCACTTCAGGGCTTGGCTGCACATACTGAACGCCTGGATGTTCGTGTGGATTCAGTTATGGAGTATGTTGAGAATTTGGAAAATAAAATTATCAGTGCTGAACAGAAAGTAGACAGAGCAGAGATTAAAATTGACAGAACAGAAGATGAAGTCACCATCTCACAATATAGAGACATGGAGTTTGCATTGCGTATAAGGGGTTTGAAAGAGAACCCTAAAGAAGATTTGGAATGGGAAGTGGTGCAAGCAGTGGCTCCTGTCTTGAAATGTGAACCTGAAGAATTAGTTAAAGAGATGGACAAGATATTTAGGGTTAATTCCTGGATTGCCAGACAGAAAAAATTACCTAGAGATGTAGTGATTTACTTTTCCAGGAGATCAACTAGAAATGCAATTATCCAAGTTTTCTACCGGGAAAGATTCCAAATTGCAGGCCAAGATATTATAATTTTAAAGGAGATACCCCCAAAAATTCTTAGAAAAAGGAAAGACTTCACCTTTCTGTCTGATGAGCTTAAGAAGCGACAAATTCAGTTTAGTTGGGAAATACCCATTGGAATTGTGGTGAATTATGCAGGGATGAGGTATAGGTTGAACACAATTTTAAAAGCAAAAGATTTTTATACAAAGGTCCTTAAAGCAGGTTCACCACCGTCTCCTCAAGTTAAAAGAACAGAAGTAACACAGGAAGATAAACAACTGAGTAAAGGGGCAATGTCACTGCCTCTTGAGGAGATGTGGCAGGCTGAGACTATGGAGAAGAGTTTCGCGTTAAAGCAGGACCCGAAAGAACAGAGGATGACTAGGGCTGCATACAAGCGTAAGGAAAAAGAGCAAAAACAGAAGCTTGTATCTGGTCTAACTACGCAAGATGCGGCTGTTTCAGAGCCTGTGGGAGGAGCACGCCTGAAGAGAGCAACAGGTGATCTTCAGGTTATGTTCCAAAGGCTCCTGGTCACCAGAGATGGTGAAGTTCCTGACATGGAATGTTAATGGCTTAAACTCACCACAGAAAAGAAAGAAAGAATTTTATTATTTGAAACAACATAAAAATGACATTGTTTGCTTACAAAATTGCATTAAAGGACCAAAAGTATTTGGTTAACTCCCGGTTGGGAACACATTTTGCAGCTTTTGCTCCGGACAAGAACGCTGGAGTGGTCATTTATTTAAGAAAAGATTTATCGGCTAGATTAATTGAATCGGACAAACAAGGGAGATATGTTAGTATTGAATTGATGTTACAAGGAAAGAAAGTTCTTCTTATTGGATTATATGCTCCAAACCAACAACAGCAAAAGTTTTTTAAATTTTTACATCATAGACTAATTGAATTGGATTACAAATCTGTTATTATGATGGGGGACTGGAATGGAGTTTTGGACTCATCTGAAGACAAGAAGGGATCTTTTAAAAACCCTTCTAATTATTCGAAACTGCCCAAAGCCTTTTTTGATTTGAAGGAGGATCTGGAGCTAAGAGATGTATGGCAGGAAAGGAATATGAAAGATAGAGATTTTACTTTTTTTCAGATAGACATAAATCTTTCTCTAGGATTGACTTTATTTTAATTACTACTGATCTTTTCTCTAGGGTTAAGAACGTTAAGATTTTTCCTAGGACATTGTCGGATCATAGTCCTGTTTGGTTGGAGTTTTTTGCTGAAGATGGTAATAGAAGATCCTGGAGATTGAATGAAAATTTATTTACAAATGAGGTGTTCTTGCAGAAATGTAGGGAACATGTGAAAGAATTTTTTGTTATATATATGCATAAAGGTACATCGATGGGAATGGTTTGGGATGCTAGTAAAGCTTATATGAGAGGGGTCTTGATTTATATGAATAATGCTTATAGACATAAGCAAATGCAAAAACGTAAAGATCTTGAGGAAGAGATTAAATCTAAGGAGAAAGATTTTATTTTGAATCCATTGGATAATAATTTAAGGACCTCGATACATTTATTGAAAGAACAATTTAGTATGTTAATGGCTGACCAAGTGGCAACTAATTTGCGTTATGCTAGGCATAATACTTTTTGTAATGCCAATAAGCCTGGTAGGTGGTTGGCTTACCAATTAAGGAAGAAACAGAAATTACGTACTATAGATAAAAATATAGGGCCTTCTCAGTGGGAGCGCCTGCCCTCTGGAACCAGCTGCCAGTAGAGCTGAGGACTGCTCCCGACCTCCGATCATTCCGCCGGGGCCTGAAGACCTGGCTCTTTGAGCTCTCGGGCCCAGGCTGAGGGGAAAATTTTAACTGGGGTTTTAATGTACAGGGTGAATTTAATGCTTTTTAAATTGGTTTTAACTTTTGTATGTTTTGTTTTTAATTCCCTGTAAACCGCCCTGAGTCCTCAGGGAAAGGGCGGTATACAAATGCAAATATTAAAATAGAATATAAAGGAAAAGAAGTCTATCAACAAAAGTTGATTAAGAGGAGTTTTTTAGATTTTTATTTGAAATTATATTCTAGAGAAAACATACAAGCTTTAGATATAGATAAATATCTACAGGAAGCACACTTTCCTAGACTCTCAAAAGAACAACAACTTGAGATGAATCGCTTAATAACATCACAGGAAATCTCTTTAGCTATTAAACAGTTGAAAGTGGGCAAGGCCCCGGGAACAGATGGATTAACAGCAATTTATTATAAAATGTTGTTGGTTGAAATGATTGAACCTTTAAAGATGTTGTTTAATGAAATTCAGACTGGAGGAGCAGTTCCTCCATCTTGGAGGACAGCTTTTGTATCATTGATTCCAAAGGAGGATCAAGACCTTACTCAACCTAAAAATTATAGACCTATATCGCTTTTGAATACAGATTATAAGATCTTTGCTAAAGTATTGACTAATAGATTAATGCAAGTTTTAAAGCAAATGATTCATAGTGATCAATCGGGATTTATATCTAGAAGGTATATGAAATATAATGTAAGACAAATTGTAAATTTGCTTGAATATTTGGATAAGAACAACCAAGTCCCTGCAGCATTGATATTTTTGGATGAGGAAAAAGCTTTTGATCAATTGAATTGGCAATTCTTATTGAGAGTTGTTCAGGAAATGAATTTTGGAGAAGGATTCTTACATTCTATTAAAGCTACATATCAACAACGGATTACCTACGGCAACACCTGCGGCCGGCGTCAACTTCCCTCCGTCCAGTGCGCTCCCACAGAGAGGGCCTCCTCAGGGTGCCGCCGATCAAAGAATGCCGATTGGTGACCCCCAGGGGGAGAGCGTTCTCTGTGGGCGTGCCAGACCTTTGGAACCGCTTACCGGTTGAGCTCCGGATGGCCCCCGACCTTCGCTCCTTCCGGCGCGATCTCAAAACATTCTTTTTCGAACAAGCTGGCCTGGTCTGACGGGATGGGGTTGGGTTTTTTAAAACTAGTTTTAACTTTAATATGTATTGATTTTATGGGCATGATGTTTAATGGCTTTTTAATTTTTGTATTCGATTTTATTGTGTATTTATTTATTTATTTATTTATTGATGGGATTTATATCCCGCCCTATCTCCTGAAGGACTCAGGGCGGCTCACAATAAAACATATAATAAGTGCATAAATCAAGATAAATGAAATTGAGAACATCAGTGCAATAAAAAATTAGAGAATTTAAAAATGAATTAAAAATACTAAATATAAATTAATTAAGATGCCTGTCAGTCTAGGTCAGCTTGGTGGAACAGGTGTGTTTTGAGGCCGCGGCGAAAGGATTGGAGGTTTTGGGCTATCCGAAGCTCAGGGGGAAGCTGATTCCATAGGGTTGGTGCTCCCACAGAGAAGGCCCTCCCCCTGGGGGTCGCCAGCCGACATTGCCTAGCTGACGGTACCCTGAGGAGGCCTTCTCTGTGTGAGCGTACTGGACGATGGGAATTTGTTCCCGGCAGCAGATGGTCCTGCAAGTATCCCGGACCTAAGCCATGTAGGGCTTTAAAGGTAAGTACCAGCACCTTAAATCTCACCCGGAGGGCAACTGGTAGCCAATGCAGCTCCCGCAGGAGGGGTGTAATATGGGAGTATCGGGAAGCTCCCATCACAACCCGCGCAGCTGCATTCTGCACCAGCTGAAGCCTCCGGGTGGTCTTTAAGGGCAGCCCCATGTAGAGAGCATTACAGTAATCAATACGGGAGGTAACGAGTGCGTGGGTGACTGTACGTAGGGCATCTCGGTCCAAAAAGGGGCGTAATTGGTATATAAGACGAATCTGGGCAAATGCCCCCCTAGCCACGGTTCCGATGTGATCTTCAAAACTGAGTCGTGAATCTAGGAGGACGCCCAGATTGCGTGCTTTATCAATGGGAGGTAACATCTCTCCTCCTATAGTCAGAGATGGAACCTCTTGGACTAAACGAGATGACGGTATGTACAGCCACTCAGTCTTGGCCGGGTTGAGTCGAAGCCTGTTTTCTCCCATCCAAATCTGTACCGCTTCCAGACAACGGGACATCACATCGAGGGCATCACTGGGTTGGTTCGGGGTGGAGATGAATAGCTGGGTATTGCCCTGTTCACCGCCCTGAGTCCTTCGGGAGAAGGGCGGTATAGAAATCAAATTATTAAATTAAATTAAATTAACAAACTGCACAAATTATAATTAATGGGGGGTTAACAGAGACGTTTAAAATTGAAAAAGGTACAAGACAGGGATGCCCCCTATCACCATTGTTGTTTGTTTTAACGTTAGAGATTTTATTAATTAAAATTCGAGAGTCCTCTTTGATAAAGGGAATTAAAATAAAACAGAACGATTATAGATTGAGAGCTTTTGCTGATGACTTGGTTGTGACATTATCTCAACCGATACAATCGGTTATAGATTTGATGGAAATTATAACTCTGTATGAAAAGGTTTCTGGGTTTAAGGTAAATAGTAATAAGACCAAGATATTGTCTAAGACTATGTCTGTGAGTGAAAGGGAAATGTTAACCAAGTTAACAGGTTTTGAAATAGTAAAAAAGGTTAAGTATTTGGGAGTGTATATTGCAGCTTCAAATGCAAAATTATATAAGAATAACTATGAAACACTATGGTTAAAGATACAAAAGGATTTAAATAATTGGAAAAAATTACAATTATCTCTATTGGGAAGAATCGCAGCTGTTAAAATGAATGTTCTGCCAAAGTTTCTCTTTTTGTTTCAAATGATACCTATATTGAAAAAGGATGCCAACCTTGATGAATGGCAGAAGGGTATTAATAAATTTATCTGGGTGGGGAAAAAACCAAGAGTCAAATTTAAGATTCTGCAAGATGCTAGGGAAAGAGGGGGGACTCAAGGCGCCTAATTTGAAATTGTATTATGATGCGGTGGTCTTGACATGGGTTAGCGATTGGCTTAATTTAACTAATAAAAGAATACTTCACCTTGAGGGTTGGGACTTGGTTTATGTATGGCATGCATATGTGCTTTATGATAAAAAGGTGGACAGGGCTTTTAAATCTCATATTGTTAGAAGTGCCTTCTGTGTGTCTAGAAATAGTATTATTATAAGTTAAATTATAAAATACCAATTTGGGGAATTCCCGGACACACGATAGAAGGCGTATCTATGGGAGTGAGTTTGGATATGTTTTCCTATTAGGAATTACTTAGATTGGAAGGGAATAACTGGCAACTTAAATCATTAGATGAGTTAAAACAAGAAAACATAAGTTACTCTTGGTTTCAATATACCCAATTGAAAGTTAGGTGGAAGCTGGATCAGAAGGTTGGCATCACAATTACAGATGAAAACTTAGTAAAACAAATTAGAGATTTAAATCGTGCGCATATAAAGAGGATATATAATGTTTTAATTGAATTGGATTCAGAAACGGAATTAGTTAAAGATTGTATGATAAAGTGGGCACAAAATATTCAGGAACCAATTCCGTTGGATATTTGGGAGGTAATCTGGGTTAGAAATGTTAAATTTACTCAGGCTCAAAATTTAAGAGAAAATTTTTATAAAATGTTTTATAGATGGCATTTGGATCCCAAAAAGTTGTCTAACATGTATCCTAACCTACAGTCTAAATGCTGGAGATGTGGTAGTTTAGAGGCCACCTACTTTCATATGTGGTGGACTTGTAGAAATATAAAAGCTTTTTGGATTAAAATTTGGTGGAACATTCAAAAGATTTTAAAGAGAAAGATAAAGTTCTCTCCACAATTGTTTTTATTGGGTATTGTTGTAGATTGTGATACTAAAGAAACCAATCTGATGTTGAATTTGATAACAGCAGCACGGTTACTGGTGGGACAATACTGGAAAAAGGATAGTTTGCCTACTATAGAAGAATGGGTACTTAAAGTATCGAATCTTGCAGAAATGTCTAAGGTTTCTGCTTATTTGAAGGATCATTCACAAGAAAGATATATTTCAGTTTGGAGAAGATGGATAGATTATATTCAGAACAAATATGGGACTAAAAGTTCCATTTAGCTTATGAGTAGATTTTAGATGATATTGTTATTAATTTTAGTATTAGTATTGATTATATTTTTGTTTAAGTTATTATTGTTTTTAATAATTTGAATGTATCTATGTTAAAGGGGAGTTAAAGCACATTATGAATTTGGTTAATTTTATAATGGATAATTTTAGTTAGAATATGATTATTATATCTATAACCCTGTATTCAGCTCTGGGAAGTGGGAGGGGGAAGGGGGGTGGTTTGGGGTGGGTGGGTTTTGGGGATATGTATTGTAAAATTTTGTTTTAAAACTCTTTAATAAAAAGAAAGAAAGTACACCCTCTTTGAGTTCTATGGTTTTACGTAACAAGATAGAGTAAAAATCATCTGGTCCTCAGTTCTTAGAAGAAGGTAAATACAACCTTAGATGAACAACAACACATGACATATTACGGCATGTAATCATTGTTTTTTAATCCCATTTATATTCCGCCCTTCTCCGAAGACTCACGGCGGCTTACAATCTAAAGCACAATGTGCTTAGCAATAGCCTTCATTCTATGTATATGCCTGCTTATTAGGGCTTTCGGCCCCATCTCAAGCGGCATTTTTACAAACTCAGCTTATTGCCCCCAACAATCTGGGTCCTCATTTTACCTACCTCAGAAGGATGGAAGGCTGAGTCAACCTTGAGCCTGGTGGGATGCGAACCTGCACTAATTGCAGGCAGCTGGTGTTACTTAAGGAGGCATTAGCCCACTGCTCCACCAAGGCTCTTTTACAAAAAGAAAGCCAAAATAGAGAAGCCATGTGTGAAAAATTAAGTACCTCTTGTGATTTAATAGCTTGTAGAACCATCTTTAGCTGCCATAACTTGAAGTAACCATATTCTGTATGATTTTATCAGTCTCTCACATGTTTGTGGAGGAATTTTGGCCCACTCTTCTTTACAACATTGCTTCAGTTCATTGAAGTTTGTGGGCATTTGTTTATGCACAGCTCTCTTGAGGTTCCGCCACAGCATTTCAATAGGGTTGAGGTCTGGACTTTAACTGGGCCCTTGCAACATCTTGATTCTTTTCTTTTTCAGCCATTCTCTGTAGATTTGCTGGTGTGCTTGGGATCATTGTATTGTTGCATGACACAATGTCGGCCAAGCTTTAGCTGTCAGACAGATGGCCTCACATTTGACTCTAGAACATTTTGGTATACAGAAGAGTTCATGATTGGCTCAATGGCTACAAGGTGCCTGGCTCCTGTGGCTGCAAAACAAACCCAAATCATTACCCCTCTGCCACCGTGTTTGACAGTTGGTATGAGATGTTTGCGATGATATGCTGTGTTTGGTTTTTGCCAAACATGGCACCGTGCATTATGGCCAAACAATTCCACTTTGATCTTGTCTGTCCAAAGGGCAGTGTTCAGAAGTCTTGTGATTTGCTCAGATGCAACTTTGCAAACCTAAGCCAGGCTGCCATGTTCTTTTTAGAGAAAAGAGGCTTTCTCCCAGCAATCCTTGCAAACAAACCATACTTGTTCAGTCTATTTTTAACTGTACTGTCATGAAATTTAACATTTAACTTGCTAACCGAGGCCTGTGAAGTCTGAGATATAACTCTTGCATTTTTTTTTTGCATTTTCTCTGAGCATGGCACCGTCTCACCTTGGGATGAATTTCCTGGGACATCCACTCCTGGTAAAATGGGCAACTGTCACAAATGCTTTCCACTTGTGAGTAATCTTCCTCACTGTAGAATAATGGACTTTACATTGTTTGGGAATGGCCTTATAACTCTTGCCAGATTGATGGGCAGTAACAATTGCTTCTCTAAGATCATTGTCAATATCTTTACTCTTTGGCATTAACATACACTGTAATGCTGGAGACCAGCAAACTCTAAAACATTGGCTTTTATAGAGGTAACCATACTTGCTAACGATAAATTGATCAAGGACACTTGATTAGCAACAGTTGGCTGTTACTTAGTTTTTTCATACATATGGAAGCAGTAAGGGTGTACTTCTCCATTTTGGCTCTTTTTGTAAAATAAATGATGACATGATATAATATGTTATGTGTTGTTGGTCATCTGAGGTTGTATTTACCTACTTTTTGGAACTGCTAAGGACCAGATGATTTTTACTATGTCCTGATACATAAAACCACAGAACTGAATGAGGGTGTACTTCCCCCCCATGACTGCATGCTATAATTGATGCTTTAACCAGTGTGCAGACAATACATACTGTATGATACCATTTCCTGTGATGAAACAAGCACAATATTAAAAATAGGGATACCACACAGCAAAGCAAAAAGATTGCTAAAGTAAGGTATTTCAGAAATATTGTTTTGTCCTTGTGTGACAGATCCATTCCTCCTATTGATGGAGGGAACTATTTTCTAATAGAATTTTCCTGTTGAAGATATGATTTTACAATTTAACCCTGCACGTAGCAGAAAGAAAGGGGAATTGGTGAATGTTGCTTTTCCCCTCAATTTTCAAGTTCAATGAGTTCCACTCTATTTGAAGATCCAACACATTTTATTTAGTATGCTATATGTATGTACTACATGTACACATAAGTTCTCTATTGGCTCTTTTGAAATCAGGAACAACTAAATATTTCATTTCAAATCTTATTTCAACTGCAGGAATACAGAGCTTGACTATGCAATGAACTTGCTTGAATAGTTCATGGAATTATATGAACACTACCAAAATACTCATAGCATTCCCACTCAAAATACTTTTGCACTTAAAATGGAGGATTTCTTACCTGATATAGATCAAACACACTTTGTGTACAACTATGTGAAACCATTTTTTATTTTTAAACAGCTTGTAGAGGTACCATTTTAATCACAAAAGTGATTACTTGAGTGGAGGCTTCCCTAAATGGTCAGAAAGCAACTATCTTTAAAGCCTGGCATGTCTATTACCCATGAATTTCTTGAGAAGTTTTTTTTTTCAAAGATCATATAAGCACAAATGGCTTAGATGTTCTAGAATTCTTTATCCTGAAAAGACATTTCTGTTCAGAACCAGAGTACAAAGAAATCCTAACAGAGAGGTTATTATTGTATTGTTTGTTTACTGACATCGAGCAAAGACATGCAGACCTATAAAGCCCTAAATGGCGAGGGTCCGGGATATTTGAGGGAACACCTGCTGCCAGCATCAAGCCCCCTTCGTCCAGTGCGCTCCCACAGGGAGGGTCTTCTTAGGGTGCCGCCGGTTAAAGATTGCCGGCGGGTAACACCCAGGGATAGGGCCTTCTCAGTGGGTGCACCTGCCCTTTGGAACCAGCTGCCCACGGAGCTTAGGACTGCCCCCGACCTCTGTTCATTCCGCCGGGACCTGAAGACCTGGCTCTTCGAGCTCTCTGGCCCAGGCTGAGAATTTTTAATTTTAATTTTTAATTTTAACTGGGGTTTTTATTTTCTCTCAAGGTTTCATTTAATCTTTTTTAATTGTTTTAACTTTTGTATGGATTTTCTTTTAAATACCCTGTAAACTGCCCTGAGTCCTTCGGGAAAGGGCGGTATATAAATCTAAATAAATAAAATAAATAAATAAAAGTAAGATGAATAGGGGTCTTATTGTTGTCCCTACTACACGTTACAGAGTTTGAGAAGCTTCTTTTTGCAATTGTGTATATGTTGTTTTAAAAATCACATCTCTCATATTAAAACAAAAAGAGAAAAGACTCAAACTGAAGAAACTCTGGAGGAAGAGCACACCTCTTCTGGACAAACATGAAAGCATGACAAAATGTTGAAGGAGTCTTCATACAGCATCAGCTTAATTCCACTCAGCTGTCAGATCAGATTTCAGCCTCACAGTAAAATATGAAGCAGACACTTTTGACTGCTTTGCAAACCTAGCTTCCTTTTCTTTCCTTGGAAAATTAGTATTAGAAACCCATCACTTTACTTCAAACTAGCTTCTGATTTATTACATAACTATTACTGCTGTCATTTTTTTTAAAAAATTAAATACTTCTATGCGTTAGAATCCTAGCATGTTTTCTACAGAATTACCATCACTGAAGATAATAGGAGTGACTTTTTAACAAAATAAGTTTGCGCTACTTATAAAATTGAAGGAATATTTCAATATTTTCTTGCATAAGCTATTTGTACTTTAAATTGTTTATTTCCTATTAAATATTTAATGATTTGGGTTTAAATGGCCTAGGTAAAGGGAAAAAAAGTAGTTCAAAAATTATTGTATTAATGAAAGAAGATATGTTATATTGGGAAATGCAATAAAACAATTCTGGTTGTTGAAAACTTTGATGAAAGGGAAAAAAGAGGTTAACTGATGAATTAGGAAGATTGAAACAATGTGCCTTTAGGAGATCTCTAATAACTGATTCTTGATCCATTAGCAGCTGCATGCCCAACTGACATACACGACCAACAAATGTCATTTTGAATGGCTGCTTTGATAATAATCATATTAAGGAAAAGAAAATCATGGCCAAACTGAATACACTACCTGTTTTAATTTCTGGTTTCTCAATAGCGGTACTTACTTGCCAAAATATAATCTCATTTACTTTGATATTTGAGGAATATATATACCTAACATAAACTCTTACAACTTAAAATTGCCTATATTTAAACTTTGTGATTAGATCAAGATTTTGTAGCAAAACGATTAGACCATTTAAAAAAAATCCATGGTAAAGAAGTGACTTGATTTGTAGTATCTATCTGTGGAAAGTATACGATTCATGATATTTTTTTTAATGGCCATTCAACCTGACAGTATATTTTGTTGTCAGTTAAAAATCAGGAAGCTCAGGAATACACAACCAATAGCCTCCCAAGGACTTGGAGTCAGCCTCAGAGTCTTTCCAAATTTGCTATTCAATTGGTTTTTCTTTAATATAAGGGGAAAACTTATTAAATGCATGGATATTAGTCATGTAAATTACCTAAAGCAATGCAATTTAGTTTTAAAATTTTATCCCCTTCTTCTATGTTTTGCAGTATATACCTTGATAGATAACTCAAACATTTATTCCCCAAAAGGTAACAAACCTGTTTTACGCCTACATTTTCAAGAATGATATTCTAGAATGGTATCCAATATTTATGCTGCAATGTGCACAAGATCAATTATAATTACTGTGTAACATTTATTTCACCTGCCAAGCATAAAAAAGGCTATTTTAACATTTAAAGAGTGCATGATTGCACTAGTGGATTCCACACATGGCCTGACTAGAATGAATGAGCCATCCTCAGATAGGATTCGTTCACTTTCTTTTGAATAAAAATTGAGTTTTCGGTAAAGTTATGTTACAAGCGTTATCAAGATCCCTACCTGCAAAGTATATGAATTGTGGCTGAAGGTGAACTATGGTTTAAACAAACCCAAGTGGAAGTCCTCCTTATTGCTCAAAATGATACACTCAAGAATAAAAAGGATAGGATCAGTATGCACATTTCTTTTCAATTTAGTTGTGTATTTGAAAATGACACAGCTTCTTGTTCAAACAGTGGGGAATAATATCAAATCATATACCATATCATTTTTTTTTATTTTGCAATATATGACTAATGATAAGGATTACTTCCCAAAATTAATCTGGAACTAGAAACAGATTGGCAAATAGTGGTTTTCCAACTATTGGCATCTGGTTTTGGTCACCACAATATAAAAAGAGAAAGAGTGCAGAGAAGAGCAACAAAGGTGATTAGGGGACTAAAAGCTAAAACATATAAAAAACGGTTGCATGAATTGAGTATGTCTAGTTTAATGAAAAGAAGGACCAGGGGTGACATGATAGCAGTGTTCCAATATCTAAGGAGCAGCTACAAAGAAGACGGGGTCAAGCTATTCTCCAAAGCACTTGAAGGCAAGACAAGAAGCAATGGATGGAAACTAACCAAAGAGAGATGCAACCTAGAACTAAGGAGAAATGTCCTGACAATTAATCAGTGGAACTACTTGCTTCCAGAAGTTTTGAATGCTCCAACACAGGAGATTTTTAAAGAAGAGATTAACCAACATTTGTCTGAAATGGTATAGGGTTTCCTACTTGAGCAGGGGATTGGACTAGAAGACCTCTAAGGTCCCTTCCAACGCTGTTATTTATTATATTATGTAACATTAATATTGATACATTATTAATAATCTGAAATTCAGTATTGCAGCCTCAGAACACATACTCAAATATATTTGCTCACAAGCAAACATGGTTCTCTTGAATGGATCTTATGCCTAGTAAGAGCTTTCAGGGATGTAGTCCTATGCACATTCCCTTGGGCGTAAGTACAATTAAAGACAGTGGGATTACTTGCCAGAATACACATATAGTCTGTCCTACACTGTCCTGTAGGGAACGGTCTCAAGAGTTGCACTTCCATCTTTCCCATACATTTAAGGGACTTTAAATCTCGGCTGTTCCAAAACCAGATGAATCTTTTTCGGTGTAAATACTTTCAAGGTGGTAAACTTCTTTCCCCCTCCCCCCCCCCCCAGTCTCTGTAAACCCTGGTCAGCGGTACAGTTCACGGACTCAGAAATTCCCGTAATATTGACAGACGTCCCTCATCAGGTGCAGCCTTTCAATCTGTGCCTCCAGCAAGGCACCCTGCCGTCCCTCCCTCCTTTCAAAGGGGAGACTCTTCGTTGACTCTGCAAGGCATTTTCTCCATCACCTGAATTTTCTGAGCCCCCCCCCCTCCCGCTTTCTGACATTCACTCAACTCCTCTCTCCCGCCACCGTCTGAGTCTCCTTCCTTCCCATCAATCTCGTTCCACACAACCTAGGTCAGGGGTAGGCAACCTCGGCTCTTTTATGACTCGTGGACTTCAATTCCCAGAATTCCTGAGCCAGCATAGCTGGCTCAGGAATTCTGGGAGTTGAAGTCCACGAGTCATAAAAGAGCCGAGGTTGCCTACCCCTGACCTAGACTAATTTTTCTTCCCCGCCGGGGGGTGGGGGGTGGGCAGAGAAGCCAAGGTGGGTTACAGTGCAGCGCTTGATGCAATGCAACCTCTCTCTCTCCGACTCGCCCTTACCGATCCTGACAGCGCGGAGTTCGGCTTCCACATTGACCGAGACGAAATCTCCGATCTGCTCCGTGCTTGCCCGCCAAAGAACTCGGCGATGGCGTGGAACAGACTTGGCGGAGCCGCCTGCCAGACAGACAGGCACACGGAAAGGCGGGGGGGGGGGAGAGCGGCGACGGCGGATGGTAGGGCTGAATAGAGTTGTTTCCTCTTCTTTGGTTCGTCGAGGAAGGCGGGACGTCGCCCCCTAGCAACACCTCTTCCAATGAAGGCGTTGCTAAAAGCGAGTCAGCTCGTGCGAGGGTAGAAAAAGTGAACGCCGTTCTCTGTGGCTCACGAGGGGGAGAGTGACAAAACTTGCCACCACTCGCGTAAAGGAAAGAACGGAAGTTGTACCGCTATTGTGGTCCGCTGGCAAGGAGTAGGCGGAGATGTTTACTTTGAAGGATGAAATGTGGGCCCAATCGACAAGGGCAAAGGCGGGGCTTAGCGACTTTTATCGATGACATTCTTTACCAATCAAAAAGTGCTACTGAAAGTTCAGCTCCGAGCAGGGAATACAGCTCGGCCAATCAGGGGCTTAACCAACCGGAGCTCGCTAGAAGGAAGGTTCTGTAGGTCAGCGGATGAAGATCGGCGTTTGAATGACGAGCGCGCACGCCACTAAGGAGGCACCGCGGGGGGCGGTGCCGGAATTGAAGTACGCGGCCGAAAGGGCGGGTCATCCGGCAGATCCGGGCGGGTGGGGGGGGGAGGGAGCTGAGACTCGGTACGCGCAGGGCGGCCAGAGCAGCATGGCGGAAGACGAGAGCGACCAGGAATCGGAGAGACTCGGCGAGGAGCTCAAGGCCATTAATGAGCCGCGCCTTCCCGCCGGGTTGTCTCCTGCCCTGAGCAGCCAGTATTATTGCTACCGCTTCTGCCAGGTGAGTGGTTAGTCCCGCCTCCTGTAGAGTGACACTCCGGGACTCGGGGGCGAAGACAAGCCGAGCGATGGACGCGAAGGAATTTCGGACAGAACCTTCTGCGGCGAACCCTCTCCGTAACGGCCCTTTGCAGAGGTAGCGGCTGCAGGGGAAGGAAAACACATACACACACACACACACACACACACACACAAGAGAGGGCGAGCCTACGCGGAGGCGCTTCCCCCTTTTTCTGGTCGACGCGGAAAACCGACTCCCCTTCATTTCTGTCTTTTCTCTTCACTCCTTTCTAGGAAGAGCGGTAGGAAAGCCGCCCGTCGCCGAGCCAGGAGGCTGTCCGTCCCTGAGCGGCGGCGGCGGCGGCGGCGGGGAGGGAGTTGGTTTACGCGACGTCGGTTTTCCTCTTTCCCCAACCGATCTCTGGTTTTGTCCTTGTCCCTGTCGCCCTCGGTGGCTGGCCCTGGTCCTGACCCTTCCCTTCCTACAGGTTATCTCACGGGCTGGCAGGATTGCGGGGGGGGGCGCCTTCTGTGGTGCAGAGAAAGAGGCCCTTTCGCCCGTCCTCTCCTGGGCCGCTTAATTTGCTGTTGCAAATTAATTAAGGGGAGGGGGTGGGCTCCGTTTCCAGCGCAGGTCCGGAGTTGGTGTGTCCCTCTCAGTCTAGGACAGGGGTAGGCAACCTGGGCTCTTTTATGACTCGTGGACTTCAACTCCCAGAATTCCTGAGCCAGCTGTGCTGGCTCAGGAATTCTGGGAGTTGAAGTCCAAGAGTCATAAAAGAGCCCAGGTTGCCTACCCCTGGTCTAGGAGCTGGGATTTGTTGTTGTTGTTGTTGTTGTTGTTGAATTGATGTTGAGGCAATAAGAAGAGCCTAATGCTGGGAAAGATTGAGGGCAATAGAAGAAGGGGACGACAGAGAATGAGGTGGCTGGATGGAGTCCCTGAAGCAGTAGGTGTGAGCCTAGATGGACTCCAGAAGATGGTAGAGGACAGGAAGGCCTGGAGGAACATTGTCCATAGGGACGCGATGGGTCGGACACGACTTCGCAACTAACAACAAGGAGGCTGGTTCTTTAAAAAGGGCTGGGGAGGGGCTCGTTTCTTTCCCAGACCGCCTCCTCGTCTGAAAAAAAACTTCGCATTGGGTTGGCCTGAGCGTGAATGGGGGGTTTGGGGAGAAAACGGCCCACTTCTTTTGAGTTGGGAGTTCATTTTACCTAGTTGCTGCCTTATTGCTGCTAATTTGTTCCCTTCCCTATTGGGAGGAGACTCTGGAGGATGTTTTGTCAGGCAAAAATGTCACATTGTGGAGGGTGTTTTGTCCTGCGTGGTCTTTTTCTGACGGGAGGGAAGAACTTGATTGGTTGTGAACAGGTGTGTTGACTT
The DNA here is from genome assembly GCF_964194415.1 of Vipera berus. Lineage (NCBI taxonomy): Eukaryota > Metazoa > Chordata > Lepidosauria > Squamata > Viperidae > Vipera > Vipera berus. The sequence goes on from NC_138206.1 coordinate 37,634,617, forward strand.
TTGAGTTTTCCACTTCATTCTAACCGTGCCGTGTATTATTTCGCTGGTATTTTATTTTATATAATCCTGCTTGGATTATATTTTGTTCTATTTAACGTGGCTTGGGGAATTTAAAGGTAGTTCTGAGGCGCAGGGGGGGGGGGAGGTTGGAGAAAAGGCCCAAATAAAAATTGATCCCGGTAAATGTGCATAATCTTACATATTTAGACAAACATTAGCTTGTGTTTGGCATCTATGATGAATGACGAATCTTCTGATTAAATAATTGGTTTGTCGTGATTTCTAAATGGTGTTTAATTGTTTAATATTTGAGAGTCTTAGAGTATAAGTGAACTTGTCTAAATATGATTTTTACTTTTATGCTGTGCTAGTCTTGTTCATTTCTACATTATTTAGGTGGAATCCTATCCTTATTTACCTAAAAATAAGTCCAATTAAATACAATTGGGGTTTTTTTAGTAAATACATTTGGTTTGTTATTCAAATGAAATTGTATTAAAGCTGTGGCTTGACTTACCCAATTAACCATTTAGCCATAGTGTATGAAATAAACCACTGTTCACTATATTCACAGAAAGCTATGTCATAAAGTATGACTGAAAGACCTCAGTGTCTGGATTCATATGCTGTATCACATTTGACAAAATAAAGAAAATTATATGTAATTTGATGTGTGGTTCATACTGACTTTCAATTTAGAAATAATAAATACCATTTCATAGGTTAAAGTGGATTCTGTAATACTTCTGAGAACTATTAATATTTTTATACACACACATACACACATATATTTATCTGATAGGAGCTTACTTGTGTGGCCATATACTGGATGTTTTTCTATACCCAGTATAGGAAATACATATAAAAATGCACAAGTAAACAACATCCTGTGTAAAAACAATAGTCTTATTACATAGTTCATGCTGCCGATATAAAAATATCATTCCAGTTCTCTATTCCTTACTTTAAAAAAAGTCTCTTAATTGAATGCAAAACATTTTGAAAAATAATTTCATACAGAGTACATATTAATAATTTTTTGTATAAAAGTTCTACACTATTTTAATGAATGGTAACTATATAATTAAATTTATGTTGATAAGTAATTTATTGATGACTTGCTAATAACAAACTGCAGAGTTTTTAGTAGTTGGGGCATATATTTATCTTTCTAATGCTGAAGAATCTTTTGGTTATAAGTAGAACATGGAAAGTCCATTTTCTTTGTCCAGGCGTCAGTTTCCATGCTGGAGGTATGATTCAGTGAATATGTATATCTGAAATTATTGAGTCTTGTCTCAGAATGGAATTAATATGTGTAATAATTTTCTTCCTAACTGGAACATTTACAGAACAATGTAAAATATGTTTGAATGAAGCATTAAGTTAATTGCATCTCCCAAGTGTTTATTATATAAATGCAATGTAGTTTAGTAAATCTGAAATATTTTTTGTTGAATAAGATGTACTGTAGTATAAAACCTATTAAAGTTTTTGACACGTTAAAATCACAAAGTAATTTTGAGCTATTTTAGTGTCATGAGATGCAGGATGGGGTGTTTCTATGTTTAAAATGTGAGTCGGTATTTGCTGTAAATGTAAATAATGTCACTAAACTATTATGCAAATAATATTATTATTTTACTGCAGAAAATTATTTTTGAAAATCATCTTCATTCTATAAATGAAGCATAAATTTTATTTCCAATACATTTTCCATACAACAGGCTTTTTAAATTTATTTTGAGATTACTCTGTATTATATCAGTTCAGCATAAGAAAAGAGTAAAAAGCCAGTTCCTACAAATCATGTATCACAGTTTTGAAATCAGTGTTATAGTGATTACAATATATTATAGAGCTATCCAAAATCAGTTATATCTTGGTGTCAGCAAAACAAAAAATAAGAATTAAGATTTAGGGTCAATTCACTCGTCATAATCATAATGTCTTTTGAATTTGACTTAGGAAAAAGTGTAATAATTAGCCAGTATGGTTTAACAAACTGTTTTTGTGTGTACATACAGATAATATGTTTAGATTTCAGTAGAAATACATTTAACCACCTTTCTGATCTTCCTATTTTATATTAATCATTGTTTTTAACTTGACAGTGATGTGCCTCTCTAATCAGTGTTGTACTTTCCAAAGTAAAGTGTATTTTAAAGAATATGGAATTTTATGTGAATGAGTTGCTAACTTTGAACTGACAGTGTAATAGGTGTATTCATACTGTAATCCTATGAATTATGAATAGGTTTTTTAATGGTTTGAAGGTGAAGGTTCTACTTAATCATGATAACTTGTGGGGGTGTAAGGATAGATGTAATATATCAATTGGACATTTCAATTGGAGAAACAAGTGTAATTCTCTACATGTTGAAGTGAAATCTGATGTTACATACATCTATTGACATTTGATGGCTTTTTCAATTGAATGGATCCTTTTGCAAACAGTGTAAGCAAACCAGTAGTTTCTTTTATTTCTTGTGACTTGTAGTTTTAACTATTTGGCTTGGTTATAGTGTAAGTAGTACATACTCCAAGCTTTGTATTGCAGTTGAATGCTGTGTGGCAAATCTGTCACATTGACTATAATGATATTCTGTAGAATTATGACTAGATATTGTTTTTTAATTTTGGACACAAGTTTTTATAAAATGTGGTACAAATCATATTTTTTCTATGGGTATTTTTCTTTGCAGTGTTTTTAATTATTATTATACCAATCGGGAGACGGTGAGTTCTAGGCCTTTCTTAGGCATGAAAGGCTGGGTAACTTTCTCAGCCCAACATACCTTACATGGTTGTTCTGGGAAAATAGTAAGCAAGAGAAATATGTTTAAATATATTCACCACCTTGAGTTGATCAAATATGTGTGTGTATATTTGAAAAGGGATAAAATATAATGACTCAATAGGTGGATTAAAATGCCAAAGTCAATCTAAACATCTAGTTGTATAACTGGCCCTAATAATAATAATTAATAATAAAAATTCCAAAACATCTAGAACACCATTTGAACACCATCAGCATTGAAAAATCTCCCATCAGTTGCAAAAAGCAGCTTTACTTGCAACAGCTTACAAACTATGACAATATCTTTAATACCATCAAACAACAATATCTACCTCTCCTAGCTCCTTGGGAAGGACTCAATAAATGGATAAAAATGCTGGATCCAATCTAAATATCTGGCTAATTCTGCAACCAATCAAAATAGCTAGTAGTGTGTTGATACTGAGGCAGGAATCCTATGCACATTTACTTAGAAGTAAGGGTACTGAAAATTGGTTTTACAGCAATTGTACTATGTATCTTGTTTCTGAGTAGGTATTGTGTTTTATCCATAAACCAGAGGGCTAACAGGCCATCTTAAATTGTGAATGTTTTGAATTGTATGTTTTCTATTCTTAGCCATGGAACAGTGTTACGAAGTATTCTTTTCCTTTTAACAAAAATAGAAATACATTTTTGTAGCACTAACTGTTTGGGGAAAAAAATAAGTACAGTAAGTCCCCATTTACCAATTGCAAATGGGAATGGCAACTCCATCACTAAGCAACGTTCATAAACATGAGTGTTATGGAATTTATTGTGCAGAGGTCTCCTTGTGCTACCAAAGAGTTGCACAGACAAGGAAGGGCACTGAGAGCAGTAAAAGTCACACACAGAAATACACTGAGTTCTAAAAACAAAAAGTATTTTACTTTGAGGTGGTGTAAAAACAAAAATGCACAGTCAAAAATAAACAGTCCAAGTAGCAATCCAAAATACAAAGTCTTCTTACCGGTCCAGAGGTCAATACACAGTTCAGGTTTACAACAGTAGTAAACCAACAGCAGAGCAAAAACAGTAATAGTAGAGATCAGTGAATTCAGAGAGAGAGAGAAGCTACGTTCCTAGCTTCCTCTTATGGCCATGAGAACACTTACACACCCATTGGCCAATTAACTTCTTAAAGACATAGCATTATGGTTAATATATTTTCAACCCAACATTGTAGGCTAACACCATATGCCTAACATTCTCCCCTTTGGGTAGAATAATATATAACTCTTACAATCTTATGCACATTCTTTCACAATTAGCATTGTGTTTCACAGCACTTTGTACCTTCGTAAAATGGTCTGCAATATTTACATCAGATGAACAATACTCTAGCTGTATTAATTTATCTTTGATACATTGTCTGACATTCAAATAACGAAGATCAGTATGTTTAGATCTTGTTCTTACTGCAGCATTACTAGCCATCTTTATCGCAGCTTGATTGTCCTCATACACAATGAATGGATCATTTACATTTAAACCCATATCTAACAATAATTGTTTGTACACTAGCAGTTCTGTACATAACACTGATAGACATGAAAATTCAGCCTCCATTGTAGATAAGCTTATGTGTTTTTGTCTAATAGACTTCCATCCAATTAAAGAATCACCCAACATTATAGCCAACCCTGAGGTAGATTTACGAGTGTTTGTATCAGAGGCAAAACTCGCATCTGCATATGCAGTAAGGATTAACTCACGATTTGGCTCTAGATATAACGAGTAGTGAATAGTTTGCTTCAAATACCTTAATACCCGTTTAGCTGATTGCCAGTGTCTAACAGTTGGATTATTGTTGTACCTAGCTAATTGATTTACACAGTAAGAAATATCAGGTCTAGTCCAATTACTCAGATACATAAGACTTCCTATCAAAGATTGGTACATAGTCTTATCAAATACAGGACTCTCAACATTAGTGTCCTTAAAATCCATAGCCATCGGAGTTTTTGCTGGTTTACACATTTCCATATTGTATCTCTTTAATAACTGAGATATTTTACTGGCTTGCGACACCTTAAAACCCCTATTTGTTTTCACAATATCTAACCCCAAATAGTGGCTAATTTCTCCAAGATTTCTAATTGTGAATTTATTTTGCAATCTTGAAATGATAGTTTGTGCTTCTAACTCATTTTTTGTTATTATTGCAATATCATCTGTGAATAATAAAAGAAAAGATAATGCTCCGTTGTGTTCCCTTCTAAACAAACAAGGATCAGCATTACTGGCTACAAAACCTAATGCACTTAACTCATTAACTATACATTTATTCCACTCATAGCCTGATTGTTTCAATCCATAGAGGCTTTTCTTTAATTCCCAACAATCATGGTCTCTATCACTGGTCAATCCTGGTGGTATTCTTAAATAAATAGTATGTTGCAATGGAGCATGTAGATATGCAGTTTCAACATCTACATGGTTAACCATATATTGGTTTTTAGCTGCCCATACTAAAGCTGCTCTTAAAGTAGTCGCCCTTAGACTGGGTGCAAACACTTCGTCATAATCCTCAGTAGTTTGGGCAAAACCTTGTGCAACCAAACGTGCCTTATGGGTTACAGTCCCGTCTACACCCTTCTTTAACTTATATATCCATTTACAACCTATAGCTTGCTCACCAGGTGGCAGTTTTGCTTTCTGATAAACCTTAAGATTCTGCAAAGACTTCAACTCCCTGTTCATTGCAGCTTTCCATGATGCTTGTTCCTTTTCAGGATACATCCTGATCTCATCATAGTTAGATGGCTCTACACTAACTTGACATATTATACTAGCTTCATAGCGATCAGGTGGATGTCTGATACGCATTGAACGCCAAGGAATTACAGGGCTTTGAATTTCTGACTCCTTTCCTTCCTCTGATTTCTCTTTTATCTCCCCTATCTCCTCTTCATCTTTTATATTTACAGGAGATGTATTATCATTACTAGTTACGTTATCAGAGGAGTCCTCAAACACTAGAGGATCAGTATTAACAGTTTCTTGCTCTAACCTATCCCAACCAACGTGCTCAAGGAATTTTGCATTCGCACTGTTATATACATTAGTTGTGCCTCGTTCCCAGAAACGATAGGATCTATGGTTAGATTCGTAACCTACGAAGTATAATTGCCTAGCCCTATGTTGGCCTTTACTCCTGAGTTGTGCAGGAATGTGGACCCAAGCTGGGGTGCCAAATGTGTGCAGGTAATCAAGGTTTGGTTTTTTACCATGCCATATAGTATATGGTATTTTACCAGTAGAAGTATTAACAACTATATTCAGAACATGGTTTGCACATTTTGCTGCCTCCCCCCACAGTCTATCTGTTAAGCCAGAATCTTGTAACATGGTTCTCATCATGGCTTGTAACGTTTGCCCACGTCTCTCAACAAAAGCATTATGTTGAGGTCTATAAGGGGCTGAATGTTTATGCTCAATGCCAGCTGATTGTAGCATATCAACAAAACGCTTATTTGTAAATTCAGTACCATTATCAGTAATTATGCACTGAACCTTTCTCTTTGTTTTCCTCTCCACAAACTTCAGCCAGTTTGCAAATTGTTGGAAAGTGTCTGCCTTTGACTTAAGCAGATAACAAAATCCATAACGAGAGTAGTGGTCCAATATACTTAAAATATAACATGACCCTCCTAAACTTGGTTTCATGGGTCCAATTAAATCAGCAAACACAACTTCCAAAGGAACAGTTGTTTTGAAGCCGTTTATCCTGTTTGCAGGAGTTGCCTTACTCTTTTCCTGATTACAGGCATTGCAATTTAAATACTTACTACATGGCTTCAGTTTAAGTCCGTCTACTAATTCAACTGTTTTACGTAGTGAGTTAAAGTTCACATGCCCTAACCGCCTATGCAATAAATGTATACATTCATCATGTGGCTTCTTGTTCTCACATATTGAGTTAGCTTTAACTGTACTAACCTGGTTACTTGTGAGAACGAATAAACCATTTTTCAAATTAGCAGTTACACAGGTTCCATTCCTCCTAATAGTGCATTGCTCCCCTCTGAATATTACCACAAACCCAACTTTAACCAATTCCCTTACAGATAACAGGTTGAATCTTAGTTTAGGTATATATAACATAGGTAACTGTTCATCAATGCATGGACAATAGGAATTACCTTCACCAGAGGCCTTCATCTTCCAACCGTTGGCTAGTGAAACATATTGGTTGCTGTTTTTCATATTAACAAACCTCTCTTTCACTTTAGTAATGCATTGTGAAGCCCCACTATCAACAACCCACAATTCATTATTTCTGGATGTTGGTTCACCAGAAATAGCCAAACCAATGCCCTTCTTAGCCTTCCCACTGCTATTCACATTCTGTTTTCTACCCTTCCTACAGAATTTGGCTATATGCCCTTTAGCCCCACAAGAATAACATTTCTTGACATTGTAAGCAGTGGAGAATGGCTGCTTCTCTCGTGGCTGTGTCTCTCTCAGCTGGTCTCTGTCACGCCTCCTTCTGGACTCTTCCAGCAGTCTCCCAGTAATGTTAGTCAATGTCAGTTCCTCTCTGGTCAGGACTTCCAAAGAAGAAACATATCCATCATAACTCTCATCCAAAGATGACAGAATAATGTAGACCTGATGCAACTCTGAAAAAATCAGCTCCTTTTCATGAAGCTCTTGAAAAATTGCTTTCATGTAATTTAAATGGGTCAGCATATCTCCATTCTTCTGCAGACGAGCCCTAAACAGCTTACGTGTAAGGTGTATATGTGCACCCACACTGTCTCGAACATAAAGCCTTCGCAAAACGCCCCAACACCTAGCAGCAGACTCCTCACCACGAATATGGACAAGCTGCTGGTCATTCAGTGTTAGTCCAATAATGCAAAGAGCTTTCTCGTTGCTTCGTTTAAAGTCGTCTAACTTTTTTGCATCCTCTTCGTCATCTGGATCCCAAGCAGTAGTATCTGGTGGGTTATTTACAACAGTCCATAGTCCTTCCTTGCGCAAAAGCAAGCAGCATTTCGTGGACCAGGAAACATAGTTTGTCCCATCCAACCGGGTTATCCAGGAGATGCCTGACATCAGTTCTTGTGCCATTTTACACCAAAAAGCTAACACAAACTCAGCTAGGAATACTGTGTGTACTTACTCTCAGTACAGGCCTGGGCCCATAACCAGTGTTATGGAATTTATTGTGCAGAGGTCTCCTTGTGCTACCAAAGAGTTGCACAGACAAGGAAGGGCACTGAGAGCAGTAAAAGTCACACACAGAAATACACTGAGTTCTAAAAGCAAAAAGTATTTTACTTTGAGGTGGTGTAAAAACAAAAATGCACAGTCAAAAATAAACAGTCCAAGTAGCAATCCAAAATACAAAGTCTTCTTACCGGTCCAGAGGTCAATACACAGTTCAGGTTTACAACAGTAGTAAACCAACAGCAGAGCAAAAACAGTAATAGTAGAGATCAGTGAATTCAGAGAGAGAGAGAAGCTACGTTCCTAGCTTCCTCTTATGGCCATGAGAACACTTACACACCCATTGGCCAATTAACTTCTTAAAGACATAGCATTATGGTTAATATATTTTCAACCCAACATTGTAGGCTAACACCATATGCCTAACAATGAGACTGTGCCGACTTATGCTATAACTTCTGCTTGCAGTCATTAAACAAATCACCTGTGGTTGTTAAGTGCAACATCATGTGACTGCAACTTGTGACTTCTGATTTCCCCGTTGACTTTGCTTGTTGGAAACTGGCTGTGAAGGTTGTAAATTGTGATCATGTGAGGTTACAAAGAAAAATTGCCTAGCTATAAAATATAGTAGCATAGTCTATTCCTGCTTATATATGCTGTTTCAGATCAAGTTTAATGTGTACCGTTTTCTCTGCCAACAGGTTGTTGAAGATTATGCTGGAAGATGGCAGGTTCCTCTGCCACAGCTTCAAGTACTCCAAACAGCGCTCTGTTGTTTCACATCTGCATGTGTATCTTTTCCAGATGAATGTGAACATGTACAGTATGTGCTAAGTAGCCTAGCCTTGTAAGTAGACAATGTTCTTCCTACTGTAAACTTTCTAACTTTCTGGGTACTATAGCATAATTTGAAAAATTAACCTTCAAGGATAATTTTTTAAGCTTTGGGAAAAAGATTGTTGTCATTGTTTTCCAAATGTGTAAAATGTAAGAACTGTTTAAGAACTTGTGTGGAATATATTGATGAACATAGAAGTATTTTAAAGGATATTGCTCATCATTCATTTAGTCATATTTCCCTACCAAACTAAGATATGAAATAATATTATCATGTTTGTTTAAATATCTATTTATGAGATAGGAATAATTACTATTTTAAAAATACAGTTAAAATTAGATGTATGACTTATAATGGAGGAAATAAAATGTAAGACATGAACTAATTTGTATGTTATGGCAGCAAAACATTTTCAGATTAACAAGAAGTTTTAATTATTTATTCAAACTCAAGCCTATCATCCAGTAGTATTTTGAAATATTGGAAACTCAATCCTGACTTTCTTGGATATATATCAAATAGTGCATTGGCCAGTGCAGAGTACATATTTGGGGTTTGGAATCTGACTAGAGGCAAGCATTCTTACCTAGTGAAGGGCAGGTTGCTGGTGGGTATCATCATCCTTCGTTTTTAGGCAAGTCAAAAGGAAAACTGCATATCTATAGGCAAATCTTGCTATAGCAATTCCCTAATACAAAAATATAATAAGTTGCAGTATTTCCACTCACCATACCTAATGTGGTGTTACCATCAAGCTGCCTTTTTATCAAATTGTTTCTACAAAAATGGGTAATAATTGTTAGGTCACTTATACATAAATCACTACCAAATCTCTCAAAACTTGTGGAAGACCAAAATATATTTCATAACTTCATTTAAGGCACTAGACTTACAACCTCTGGTGAAGGATTGTCACAAGAAAGCTGGACAACAAATATTTAAAACCTCAGGGTATCAAAAATTGGCACCCCCATACATATAGAGGTTCAGTTCTGATTAACAGCAATTTTAATTTTATCAAGCCAACAGTTGTAGATTGGAAGTTAAAGTTCAGTGTCCTTAGACAGCTTATTTTTTTTATCTGACATGGATGTTGAGAACAATCCATTGTCTCTTAATGATGTAGAACAGGGGTGTCAAACTGCCAGCCCACAGGCAGGAAGCGTCACGTGGAGCCGCACCCACCCCATTGCTGGCAATGGTAAAACAGTCCCGATTCGGTCACGAGTTTGACATGTTTGATGTAGAATAATATGAATGTGAGCAAAAACTGAAAAAATGTGATGATTACTGGAAAAAAACTTGCGTTCTGTGTGGAGAGAGAAGAATTAGAGCACCAGCTGTTGATTCATCATTTAAATTTCCTTGAATCTGTAATCTTTAACTGAATTAGAAATTTTAGGTTGCAGCGGAAACTGAAAAAATGCAATGTTTACTGAAAAAAAAACTTGCATTCTGTGTGGAGAGAGAAGAATTAGAGCACCAACTGTTGATTCATCATTTAAATTCCCTTGAATCTGTAATCTTTAACTGAATTAGAAATTTTAGGTTGCAGCGGCACTTAATAAAGTGTTTCTTCAATTCCACGTTATGGAAGTTTGTATAGAAATTGTAATATACTAGAAATTCAGCTAATAAATAGTGTAACATACCACTTCAATATTGGGAAGAATATTATGCCAATATTTTACTATGTCAATTGCTTTCTCTCATGTAATACAATTAAATGAGCTTGCCTGAGAGAGAATCCACAGAGCTTTGTCAACATTGTTCCTTCATTTAAAATTCTTTATTTAAACTTACGACATACGTTTGCTCTGCTTATTTCTTTTTAACTTCAAGTTGCTTTGATTTATAGGAGCTTTTTCGAACTGTTACTATTCTTTGGGAAAGATGAATTCTATGAAGATCCTTTAAAAGACATTCTTGGGTCAATCCAGGTAATTTGCTAGTGTTCAAATAATTAAGTGTTGTCAGGCATAATGCTACCAATTTACAAGTAGTCCTTCATTTATGATCATTTGTTTAGTGACCATGCAAAGTTTTGACAGCACTTAATGAATGGTAATTTTATAGCTGATCCTCAAAGTTCCAACCATTCCAGCACCTCCATGGTCACATGATTGTGATCTGAATGCTTGACAGTTCATTCGTACTTACAACTGGTTCCCAAGTGCCCGATGATCACATGACTGCCATTTGTAATCTTCCATATCAGTTTCTCCAGAAAGTCAAAGGGGAAGCCAGCAGAGAAGGCTGCAAGTTGCTGGGATAACTCTCTTCCTCGTGCATCCTCCCCTAGCCTCTTTGAACTTGCACTGCACTGGTCACTTGGACAGCCCTGTGCCACCCTCCCTGATCTATGCAGTGCCTGTCACAAACCCTCACATGCCCTCCCTGAATCATTTAGTGCAACCCCCTGCACCCTCACCTACTCAACCCTACCCAAGTGGCACATTTCACAGACCTTTACACACTGTGTAGTACTTGTTCTGAACCCTCTCTGACCCTTCCTTACACCCACCCCTTTCTCCCTAATCCAGTAGCAGCTAGTAATTTGCCTGTGGGTCTGGGAATTACAACTTCCTGCTGACTTCCCCCATTGACCTTGAAGCAGCAGGAGATTGCCTTGCCTAAAGACCATGGGATTAAGTTAACGAGAGCAAATGGGATTGCAGGGATTGCTGCTGCTAAGCAATGTGATCACTGTTTTCTGACGGTACTGCTTAGTGACAGGAATTTTTGTTCCAGTTGTTGTGTCAAGAATTACCTGCATAAGGAACTTTTATCAAAAAGAAAAATTCAGTTTCTAAATTACTTAAAATTTAAGTATGACATTCGGAGTCAACGTACAATGCTGTGAATTGTATATAAATAACTATTAATTTTTAATATCAAACTCATGTAGGAATCAGTTTGTGACTTTAGAGTCTGTTATTGTATTAGACCATCTCTCTTCCTTGCATTCCGCAGAGGTTCAATAACTTTCTAATGGCAAATTAGAAAACCTTAATAAGCATTAAAGTCACATAAACCTTGCCAATTAAATTCATAAACATTTTTCCTATAATGGTCTTCCCTGCTGAAATTTTCAGTAGCCCTTGGCTTATCTTCTAACATACTATTCCTTTCAATACTGCCTATTTGTGATATCTATATACTACTACAACTCTCATTGTCATGGTTATTAACTGGGTAAAATGGTGTGTTATAAGGCAATCGTTTCTGAAGCAAGGTATGTCAAATGGCTAACAGGGTATGTCCAAAATCTGGGACCTATGACTCCCAAGGGAATCAATTTTGGGGAAATTGTGCTTCATGCTGCTGACTGCCTCTGTGCTGTTGCAGTCATGTTATCTTTATTTTCAATGTTCTATGGCAGTCTCCCAGCCAATATCACAATCCCTCACTCTCTCACCCAGCAGCAGTTATTTAGTTGCCTGCTGGAAAGGAAGGGAGGGAGGAAGGAAGGAAGGAGCTTGGAAGAGGCAATAAATGGACTTGAAGAAAAATTTCAAAAAAAGTATTAGGCAACAATTTTAAAAATTTTGGGATCTGCACATATACATTATGACATCCTAGGTTCTTGAGAAGAAATTGATTAATATGAAGGCCAACACCAGCTAAAGAATGGCAGTTATGACTTTGTATTGCGAACAGATAATTATATTCCATTATTTAATCAGTTCCATTTTCAGTTCTGTTCATTTTACTGAATTCTTAGTTAACCTTCCTCAACCTTTCATTTTTAAAACATTTCCATTAAAACTCTGTGCATTATATGTCTATTTTTCTTCTTCCATTAACTCACGCTCTACCATTTATTTCTCTTACATTCTCAGTCACACTTCATGATTTTTGGTCAATTCAAGTTTTTACTTAAAACTTTTAGTAAGGTAGAGAAGATGTGAACTAGGTTACCAAACTTAGTTATGCTTGAGTTAACAGATAATGTTAACAGTAAAGTGAGTCAATATGGTCTAGTGGTTAAGGTACAAGGCTAGAAAGCAGAAGATCGTGAGTTCTAGTCCCACCTTAGCCATGAAAGCCAGCTCTGTGACCTTGGGCCAGCACACATATTCAACATCCTCGCAGGGTAGTTGTTAGTGGGGAAAATGGAGACGGAAACTGTGTTGGATATATTCACCATTTTGAGTTATTTGTAAAAATAAGGTGGGATATGAATAAATAGAAGTAATAAAAAGTATGGTGCCAGTTTGACATTTTGACAAATATGCAATTAGTGCAGTTGGTGCCCCTAACTTTATGCTACAAAAGATGAAATCTTTGCTTTATATGCAGTGTACTAATACATTCCCAGTGTACATTCTAAGTACCTTAATGTTCACTACTTACTCTTCCATAGGATTGCCAGAATCGACTCGGCAGATACAGAAATGTTAACTTAGAATTGGTGACTCGAATTACCAGAGACGGTGGACCTTGGGAGGATTCTGTATTACAAGCTGTTCTTAAAGGAAGACCAGTTTCTCAAGAGTTAGGTACAAATTGTTTTTCATATATATATATATATATATATTGAAAATAGCATAATTTAAATTAATGTTGAATGTAGGAAATTTTTATTTTATTTCTGTAAAATTGTTTCCAGGCGGTGAATGTTGTAATGTATTTCTTAATCACAGGATAGAACTAATTCAATTAGAGACTAAAGTTGGGTTGAAAGATAAGAAAATTTAGTGTACAGTATATTGTGGATTTTGAGATTATTTCTTATGCATGGAAAACAATTTGTATTGGTTTTATAGTTATTGTTTCTGAGATGGGTGCAGGATTAAAAAATAATTTTATCTGTGCATCTTGTTACATCATGGACAAAATTATCAGGTTGCCAAGAGTTAAACTTACTTGATGGCACATAATAAATCATTTTATTGCAGATATGTTCTCAAGTAAAATGTCAAGCTGTTAACTTTCATAGGAATAGAGTATGAACTCACTGAACAATATTGCAGCATTCTAATTTAAAGTATTTATGGTCTTAAATAGTTACAAGGATTAAATTATGTGCATATTTAGGAGCAGCATTAAAGGAATGCTATTTGTTATTATTGTAGGAGAAGATTGCACGACATACACTAGGATTTACATGTTTCTAAGAGGAATGGGCCAGAGAATATTTTGGAAGGAAATTGTAGGAATTATAATGGGTGAAATGGTTCTCTTTAGCATATGTCCTTGAAGTTCCCCATACCCAGTCCTCAATCAGAAAGAAAGATCTTATATTTATCACCTGACTCAGTTGGGGTGGGGGAGACAGTGACAAAAGGAAAATAACGAACTGCAATTTTTTGCATTGCTGTCACAGTAATTTTATACTGGCCCTATTCTCCTCCATGGATTATCCAGTTTTTAATTTTAATAATGTTAATAGAATGCTTCCAATATTGTGTAAACCTGATTTAATATAACCTACTGTCAATATTTTATAACTGAATTTTTTGTTTTCTTTTACCAGTTAACAAATATTTAAGCTCTGAAAATCCACTGTTCTTTGAATTACGTGCCAGATACCTTATTGCCTGTGAACGCATCCCAGAGGCAAAGGCTCTTATTAAAGCTTGCATGAATCATCCTAATATTAGCAAAGATCTTTACTTCCATCAAGCATTTTTCATGTGTCTTTATATGTCTCCACTAGAAGATCACCTATTCCAAGAGGTACAGTTTAACAACTTTAATGCAGTTTTGTGATATGTCTTGATAAGGGATAGTATTTTAATTTATATTAAGCAAAATAAATGACCAAATAATTTTTTTTAAAAAAAATCATTGCTTTATGATTCTATATAGATTATCACAACTTTGTATGTATTATTTTTTGGATATTGGAAAACTACTTCCTAGTATTAGCATTTCATTAATCCTGCTCTAAGATTGCCACGTAACAAGTAATATAATGAGAAATTTGGTCATGGAAAATAGTAACATTAACTATTCTGTTGAAATTAATATAAAACAAAATGCTGTATATAAATTCTTGTTAATGTATATATTTCTCTTCCCCCTTGTGTTATTAGCTTTCTATATTGGGTAATAGAACTAGTACTAGGAGCTAGGAATTTCAATTATTGTAAAAGTTTAGCCTCTTTTTTTTTACTACATTTGCCTGAGTTATCTCATTTTGATTGCACAGCATTTGCTGAGGACTGACTGCAAGAATGGCATTGAAATCATCTGCAACATTGCAAAAGAAGGGAAGATTGCTGTAGCATCAAATCTTTGTGAATTGTTTCTTATTCCACAGCTCAAAAAAGGGGATATGTATTGCATCTGGTAATTTTTTTCTTTCAATAATACTGCTTTAGACTAGTGTTATAATAAAAGAAAATTACAAATAAATTGTAAAGGAATGGTTAAAATTATTAAGAGTAAATAGTGCTTTGGTGCAATTTAATTGACTATAAAATACATCAATTCAATATATTATGAAAACTTAGGTATTAGATATTTTTGTATTGTTATAAACTGCTTAAAAATAATGGATTACCTTACTGATTTACTTAGCAGACAGTTAGAAAGCAACTTAATTTTTCCCCCAAGTTAATTTCTTTACAACTTCTCATTTATGGCTAGTGTCTTTATGAAACTGTGTCTTATATTTTAATTGTTCAAATAATTCCAAAATGGAGAATTATCTAAGAGAATGGAAGTGCCTTATATTTAAGCTGATTACTCTAAAAATGTTACATAGACTGGTAATGGCTCTAGAGACTCATAGTTTTCGTATTACATTTGTAGATGCTGGAAATTGAACCTTAGGTCTGCAGACAAACTAGGCTCAACTACTTATTTATGATTTCTCTCAAATAGCTTTTTGAATAATATATTGATAATGTTACATACTTCCATATGTAGAATTTGCATACAGTGATTTTAATACACTAATTGGAAGAGGTGGCTCCTCCATTTATTTTTAATAAATGCCCATTGAATTGGAGAGTGCATTTCCAAGCTGATTTGCATAATTTATGCAATAGTACCATTATGCAAATGGCACAAATAATGTCATTTTTATAACCCTGAATTATATCTATCATAGATTTTAACAACATGATAAATACTATAAGATTGGTATCTTGGTTACCTAAAATAAGCTTCATTTTGTTTTACAGGGAGCTGATCTTTATTTGGAGTAAACTGCAGCTTAGATCTAACCCATCGAAGCAAGTATTTGTAGATCAATGCTACCATCTTTTAAGGATAGCTACAAATTTACAAGTTATTTTCCCTTTCATGAAAGTCATTAGGGATGAAGTAAGTAATAGCATTTGCCTCAGATATGTGTTTTAAAAGAACCAATGTTAAATATTCTATAAGCTATGTTGTTATATAATTAAATATTTATTTGTTGAAAAAGAATATATTGACATTATTTTTATTGACAATATTTTTATTTCCACATCTAGCATAGGAGAACAGCAAATAGTACCCTAACCATACTTACTGAGTTCGTGCTTTGAAGTTTTATTATAGGGCAAGAATAAAATGTGCTATGTACAGCTCTAATATGGACCAATATTAGTAGGATTAGCTCAACATATACTTTAAAAAAGAAGATATTTTCTTTTTACACTTTACAAACTATAATTAATGTATACTAGTTTATACAGTTCCATAATTGTTTTATGCAATATATAAAAAAGTCATTGGATTTTGTTGCAAAAGTATTTATTTTTTTAATGATGATACTAATAGGGTTGTACAAAGCATTTGAAGGTGTCTGCAGTACACAGGAGCATTGAAACATTGAAATAGCAGTCTTTTTAGGGTTTATGCAGCTGCTTTGGAAACGGCTCCTAATTTTTCCATTTGTGTATTCATTAATTGCCACTTTTCTAAATACTTCAATGCGGAGGTAATTCGATCATTTTCCAAAGCAACTTTGCAAGCCTTCTGAAAGATGCATTATTTTAATCATTGAAAAGGAGTACTTTGTTTATGCTATTGCCTAAACCTTAATTTAGTAATTATTCTTGTATTTTAAAAGATAAAATTATATGTTGTGCTTGCTTTAACTGTATTTAGAAAAAATGATCAAAATTTAGTCTTCCACAATTAGAAGAGCTTCCATTCATAAACCGCTTTTGACAAAAGTAATTGAACTTGCTGTAATAGGAAAATATAATGTACAATGATAATTTAAAATGAATGTACCTTTTAAAATGTTTGCAATATTATTTGTCACTTTTCTACATTGACATAATATAATACTTTTAAGAATGTTTACTTCTGTTCACCAGTTCTCTTGTATATTAGAGTTTGGGTTGTTTTGTTTTATATCCAGTCCCTCCCTAAAGATACTGGGAATTTGGAACATTTGATGTATCACTGAACTATAATTTTGAGATATTATGAGCTTTCTGGGAAGGAAATGCAGAAGACTCAATATTCTGAATTTATTCTACCTTTCCTTTCTTTCTCACAGATTGGTAAGGAAGGTCTACAGATTTGTGTAGAAATATGTGGAAGTGCTCTTCAGCTAGATCTTCATGATGATCCAAAAATGAAATGCTTGATATACAAAACCATTGCTCACTTTTTGCCAAATGACTTAGAAATAGTGCGAATATGTGCTCTTTCTATATTTTTTATTGAGCGCACCTTGGAGTCCTATTATACTGTTGAACAGCTATATAAATATACAGATGATGAATACAATGAACAAATAAGTTCAGTTCAGAATCGTGTACGTTTTGAGTTGCTCCCAATTTTGAAAAAGGGATTGTTTTTTGATCCAGAATTTTGGAACTTTTTGATGATCAAACAGAATTGTTTAGCACTGCTAAGAGATAAAGCCTCAGTTGAACTGAGTGAACGTCCAGCTGAGCTTTCTTCTGCAAATACATCAAAGACACGTCGAGTACTGCGAAGTGATCAATCTTGTACACCTGAGACAAACAATGGAGAACTGGACCATAAAGATACTTCAGTAGCACAATTGGAAAATGATGGTAATTGCAAAAAGAACCATGTAGTTCTTAATTCATCTAAAACTGATCACAATGTACCAAAACATCGCTGCATATTATGTAACAGAGAATTTGTTGGTGGTCACATTGTGAGGCATGCTCAGTCCCATCAGAAAAAGGGCAGTTTCTCATGTGTAATGTGTTGTAGAAAATTCAGACAAAAAAGTATAATGCTTAAGCACTTAAAAAATCACATCAAGAAAATGACACGGCATCATCTGGCTGCTACTTCTGCTGATAAAGAAACTCTTATCGTAAATGAAATGAACTGTTCTGGTGCTGATGTTCCCCTTCAGAATGGGGACTTGGAGAGTACTAAAGAAAATGAAGTGGAACTAGTCATTCAAAGTACTAATCAGGAGATGCAGAATTCTGAACTTGCACTGGATGTAACCAAAAATCATGCCAATAGCCAGGATGATATTGTTGAAAATGGTAGTTGTGATAACTATTCAAATAATATTCCTGAGGCAGAAACTAAAGAAGGATCATCAGAAAACAGCCTGAATAGAGAACTCCCTGTACTTCACAAAGTAAATGGTGTGCTCTGTCCTCAAAATGATTTGGATCACACAAGTAATTTCAAGTGTCCTGCTGATGGGTGTATTAGAGTCTTTAAAAAAATACGGTTTCTGAATAAGCATGCACGCAAGGCCCATCCTTCTGATCTAAATGTGCAAGAGCATATAATGAAATGGAATAATGGAAAATGTAGGTTTTGTCAGAGAAAATTTTTGGATTCTCATCATTTTATTGATCATCTGAAACAACATACTTATCCAAATGTATATTTCTGTTTGCATTTTAACTGTAATCAGAGATTTAAGCTGTCTACTGAGCTTGCAGAACATATGAAAAGTCATACAGAGTTTAAAGCTCAGTGTAACTTTGCAGAGTGCTGTAAACTTTTTGACGACATTTCGTTGTTATATGAGCATGAAGCTCAACATTACTTAAACAAAACAAATCCTCCTGAAGTCAGTGAAAATAATTTTTCAGTTGTTTTGGAATCGGAGTGTGGTATTCAAGAAATAGCAGATGATGATGGTGAAAAGGAGGCTGTAATGGACTTGCAAGTTCCCACTTGGAAAGCAAGGAAAGATTCCTTAGAACCAAAGACTTATATTCAGAATGAGAAAAAAATAAATAATCTAATCCAGAATGGGAATGAAAATGCATATGGCAGTGCTGTCACAATTGTGAACTTAATAGACCAAAAGATACCTGAAGTAGAGCCAAATTTTGAAAGCTGTAAAATTAATGATCAGGTAGTCAATGGGCATGGTGAACTGGAACAAACAACAGCCGCATTGGATGCTGATTTGGAAAAAACGAGTGCCAATACTAGGACAGAAAATGGATCTCTTCTACCTGTTCTGCAGAACTGTACCGATATATCACATAATACTCTAGTGGATTCTCAGACACTTTCTAAACCAAATCAGATAACAGAAAATACATCATATGGCTTAATTTTAACAAGGCCTTACATTAGACCATTGCCTCCAAGTTACCTTGATGAACGATATATTAGCATGCCAAAACGAAGAAAAACTTTGGCTGATAAAGCAGATGCACATTCAGAGCAAGGCAAAATGTGTAGCAAATCAGAGAGACTAAGATGTAGCAAATGTTTGACCACCTACTGTAACTCAGAAGCACTTCAGCATCATCTTGCACAAAAGAAGTGTCGGACACTTTTTGGATTTGATTCAGATGATGAAAGTAAGTTTTTCAATTTTGCAAGGTATAATTTTAGGTATTTGTACAGCAGTAAAATGTTAAACAAGATTTAAGTATGTAGTTGTTGAACAAATGGATACATACGCTGTTAGAAAAAGGATTCTAAAATGATAGGGTGAGAAAAATGTAATAAAATTATATTACATATAATGGTAAATAGTAGCATATAGTTTTGCCTTAGCCCAATAGTAATGAAAAAGTATTATATTACAGATAATAGGATTTTAGCTAGTTTTGACAGCACTTTACTGTGCAATGTTATTGAAATCATTACTTGACCAGATGAAATTATGAAACTTATTCTACAGTGTTTCAGTGTTTTCATGAAGGCTTCAGAGAAAAATGGTAACTAGCTATCATTTTATATTCTCTAAACAAGCATTTAGTTTGTTTGACCTTGCTTTTGTTTAGGAAAAATGAATGACTGAATCTCAGTATGATACTAGACTCCAAAGGACTAACCAATGTAATTATTTTATTTTGCAGGTGCCTGAGCAAATGATGTATGAAGACTTCTCCATTTGAGGAGTAGTGATGGAACACTACAATATTCTGCATCAACCTGCTTTCCCCTTCTTGGCCTTAATTAAAAAGAAGTCTAAAATTACTAAAGAAAATCATGACCTTTCTGAGAATTAAAGCACAGGGGTCACAACCAAGTGATAGTAGGAGCTGTGCAGTATTAGCATCCAGAAAACAAGCAGACTGTGTTTAAACCCTCCAAAGTACCAGTTATCTAAAAGCCACATGTTCTTGCATAGTTCTACTCTTACGTAAATTCACTGGGTGGCTGTATACAGAGTAGGTTTCATGCTGACTGATAACAATTGTTCCAGAGAAAAATGCCTGTGGGACATGCCTCTTTCTGAATCTGTATGTTCAAAGGAAGCCATTCTGTATGATAAAACTAGTTTGAGTCACATTCAATGTTGCTGTGCACTAAAATTGGATCAATTAAAAAGAGATCCATTTATAAAGGTTGACTCTTCTTGCAATGGTATATTTTGTACCTTGGAAATGGAACCAATGAATGTAAAAAATAATCAGTGCTGGGCAGTGTATCTTAATAAATGATTTAAGGCATACAATAAGGGCTAAAGTATGTCTTTGATATTTCCAAATTCACCTAATTGAACTGCATTCAAATGCACCAAAGTTTTTCAAGACCTGATCATGATGAATGTATGGATAGAATTCAGTCATAACAACTAGCAAATCCACACAGCTACAATATTTGGTATCAAAAAGCAGTTTTAGGCTCAATAGTAAATTCACATGGCTAGAATTTAACTGAATTCAGCTGGTGTATAAACTTTAAGCATAAACATTTTAAGGTTGTTTGCATGAATTATAGTTAAAATCAAATTTTGTATTTAAAATGAATTAAAAAGGGTCGCACTTGATTTAAATTGACATTTGGACACTATGAATATAAACTTGTTTTCATATTGTATCACCATTGAAAAGTTGCACTGAATTTTCTTTATGAAACAATGCATTCTTAAATTCATACAAAAGCGATCATGGCAGTGCATGCTATGACAATAATTCAGAAGTAGTAATTTAAGCATAGAATCTGTTATTCATTAAGCAGTTCTTTTGTCAGGCTTCTATGCAAGTATAATATAGGAAAGTTCAAAGCATTTCTGAATAATTTTTGAAGTGAGCATACATCTAAAATCCCTTGACAAACATAAGCAGTAAAAATAAATTGCTTTAGTTCTGAGTACCAATAAAATTATTTGCACAGTGCCTTGAAAAGTTAAGCTTTAAACCCCTTATTCTTAAAATAACATATAAAAGCAGAGTATTCTAATCCCCAAATATCCAAGATACCCCTTTTTAAAAAAGCAATGGTGTACAAATATTTATTATGAAAAATAAATATTTTTCATAATAAACATTAAGAACTGTTCTTGCAGACACAGGGGTTTGAAAATATTTACAAAGGATTATGTTTTTTTTAATGAAAACGTTAGTTGACCTATTGAGCTATATTTTCAATGCAATCCTACACATTTCTACTCCAAAGTCAGTCCCATTGAGTTTAATGGTACGTACTCTCAGGTAAGTGAGTAGATTTTTTTAAAATCAGATATTTTATTCATAAAGACTAAGGACATTTTTTTCTCAAGAAACAAGTATGAAAATTTGAACACAGATATGCCTGAAATATAATTATATTTCTAACCACCTTTAGGTCAATCCTGATATCTAGGCACCAAATGATATTTTTAATGACTACACAGATGAAGCTGTGTTTGACTATGCTAAATATTAAAGGCTACTGTTGAAACAATTCAAATTATAATATGAACAGACCTTTTTCAATTTACTTTTATAAGTCATGCAAGATTGCACAAATATGGTACCTAAGTTCTCTACTTTTGAGATAATTAAACTCCAAAAACATATATTTTGTAATATATTTGTACATCTTACTATATAGGAGATTTTATTAAAATATTTTAATACTTTATATTATTAAATGGGAGTTATTTGCAAATCTCAATCTTCAACTGTGTCTTAATTGGAATTTATTTAATTTGGTCAGATTCCAAAATAGGTTTTCCTTGTACAGGAGTCCTAAAATTGGCAATTTTAAATGACAGCATGCTTTGATATATCAATACATGAAACTGAGTTTTTTCAAAAATAAAACATTTTCTGGGATCTCAGTTTGTATTAGCAGTTTTAGTGTTTCATTTCTTAATCGACATTAGGGGTGATGATACTTTAAAGATAACGTGCTAAGCTTGACTTCTAGTTATTAGATAGGCATAGCTGTGCAATTTTCATAGTGACTGTAAAATGGTTTGCTATTTATTCTATGTTTTTTGACTGAACCTGTTATTCCCTGTGGATCTGTCAGGGTTATGATCTAAACCCAAGTAAGGTGTGCCTGGTACTGACACTTGCTAAGATGGATAATTAGTGCTATGACTATACTTTGATATTTCCTAAGCTGAGTTTTAATTTGCTAGATATGAAAAACATTGATTTGTTGTCCAATTTTACTTTCAGTGTCTTTGCACTCTTGACTTATAGGCATCTAAGTATCCAGACTTACATCCAGGAAATATAAGGCTTTCCTCAGGAAAACATTCTATTTCAAATCAATCCCAAATTATGTAACATCTTAAACATTTAGTATAAAACTGAAAGGGAAGATTAACCTGCAAAGTGTTTCGTTTTCCACTTGCTATGTTACCAGTTTTAATCAAAAACAGTTGAGTGGAATTTTAAGGTATACCATTTGATTGGTTGTGCTTTGACACCAAACAAATGCTTACGAGAAATTATACAAATGGTAATATTTGTCTTTCAGATATTAATATTTCAGTTGTCAGCTATTAGATTTGCAATACTTAATTTTAAGATATTCCCAATTGCTGTTAAACACTATGAGTTAGTAATTAAACTAGTGAGCCTAACTCCATGACCCTAAATTATGCAGTTTTGGAAAATACATTGATTGCCCTTTGTAAGTGTTTTGACTTTTCACCAGCGTTTAAAACAGGATACTGATTGTTTCTTCTTGGGCAAAAGAAGAGTTACATGAGTGACTTCAATCAAACACTTGTTTGTTGTGGGCAAGATTTGATTATTGCAGCAAATAATGTTCTCTTTTCTAGTTAACTTAGAATTGACATTGGTATTGCAAAAGTCCCCTTATCTCCAGTCTGATGAGAAATATAAAGCCAGCAGTAATCATTGTGAAGTGCTTAGTAGATCCAATTAAAAATGTGCTAGGGTTTCCGTTCCCCAATCCTATCTCCATGACCATACTACTAGAAAAACGTCAAGATTACTGCTGTATTTAAGATTATGTCATCTACCCTGAAAATTAAAGTTTAGAACAAATGATTGTGTTAGGGTTGCCCATTGTTTTGCCAGCTAATAAACACTTGGTATGCTGCTCAATTAATCCCCTTATTGGGTAAAGAAACTGCATGGCTGACTGTTTCTAACCAGATGCCAGATATATAAATAAAACATAAAAATTATACTGTACATACTTCGAGCATCTATTAAATCTGACTCAACCTAGGTACAATTACCAATTTTTCTGATTTTTTTAGGATAACTCCACTACCCTAAATATTGACAGTGGTTCCCAAGTCATACCTTTTAGAAGACTTGACTCTTAAAGGATGTTTCAAACTTGTTTATCCATTTGGTTTGTCACAATGCTCTGTGCATCCTCAGTCATGTAAAAACTATTGGTTTGGCTATTCTATCTCTGCCATCTATTTTATAGAACAAATTTGAAATGCTTATCTGTGGGAAAGGTCACTGGTACTTTGGTCTAGCCATATTCAATTAAACATCTAGAAACTGTATAGTTTGAATCATGTAAGAGAAGATTCAGCATTTCTTGTTTAATGCCAAGGTGTAGGATTAAATACTTTAAAGGGTTTTTTTAATTTATTTTGCACTGTATATAACACCTTGATTACATGCAGTGTATATTTTTGAATTTTTGAATCCTATGTTTAATTTGTAAAAGCAATTACAGGTTTAACAAGTAAGGAAATTTGTGCTTCCTTCTTGATGGTTAAATTATTTTATTCTGCATTTTATACGAGTACAAATAAAAACTGAGCCATCAAACTGCAATAAATCAACAGTAGTATTTCATTTAAAAATTTTGTATTGTAAATAGCTTTGTTCAATAAAATTATTCAATAAAATATTAAAGATATGTGGAATTTGGGGAAAAAATCATTTGACTTTGTTAGTTGTAATATTGCTATGCAGCAGCTAGCAAGACACTTTGTATAGCTTTAATACAAAACTATATCATGAAGCAGGTAACACTGTTAAATAAACAAGCTTCAACCTGCTTGAATGCACAATTTGGTAACATGAACAACTGTAGTGTAGATTATAAAATGGCAAATTTAATATGAACTGTTAAAAGAGGGTGGGTTTTTTTGGAAACAAAAGTTCTAGTTACAGCTTGATTTAAAAACACCCCAATAACAATACTGAGCTCAGGAATGGATTTTGAAAACCCAAACTGAACCATGTTCTTGTACTTTTAAAAAGTATTTGCTCTTCTTCTGATCATTGTCTTTTAAGGTGGAGCTATTTGCTTTTCTATAAAATCATTGGGAATTAGAGGTCCTTCCTCTTCTTCTGTTCAATCATGTTCAGTTCTCAGACTCAAAGTTCCATCAATTTTCTTGGCAAGGTTTTTGAGACGAGATTTGCCTTTGCCTTCTTCCCATGGCTGAGAAAGTAACTGGCCCGAGGTCACCTAGCTAGTTTTGCGTCTAAGAAGATCCTAGAACTCGCAATCTCCCAGTTTCTAGCCGGATACCTTAACTACTGCACCAAACTGATTCTGATTCACAAGATTAATCTGCAATTAAAAAATCTTATTTTGTTTTCCACTTTGTATCCTGAAGTTCTTTTTCTTAAAGACAGCCTAACTCATATTTGGGATGTTATATATTTCCAAAACGCGTGCGTATTACTCAGTCCCGTCGTTACATTCGTGTATTTGGGAAAACGTGTATTTTTAACAATTATTTTATGCTTTTGATATGGCATTGGAAAATGGAAATTTGACTTGGAAATGTCTTAAGAGGGATGGCATCACCCCCTTGTTCTTTTAGTGAATCTTGCAATTATGATATCGTGATATATTTTAATATTCTCACATTTGACGTGGTTCTCGAAGAATAAACTACAAATAAGTTGTGGTCAAATAAAATAGCTGAATAGAGGAGCCTGTTAAAAAAAAAGTGGGGAGAAATAAACGCGCGCGGGCACATACGTTTTGTTAATATTTGGTTTAACTTTAGTTCCAAAACAAAATTTTAGACAAAAGCTTACAACTAACAGCTACGTACATTTTATTCGGGAAAATAAAGCTAATTGCAAAAAAGAAAAGCACGGATAGAGAAAAGTTTTCGTGTTTTGCAAAACCAGAGCTGGGTATTTGAAAGACTATATATATAGTATTGAAGTTAAGAAAAACAACAACTCTCCACGACGATTAATAATACCGTAGATTAATAATAGCGACGGAACTACAAAGGCCGCTTCTGTTCCAAGCCGAACAGTTTTCACCCGCGCTCTCCGTGTCGATTTGTCGAATTTACGGAAGCACGGAAGGTTGAGGCAGGCGTAAGACATAACAGACGGACGTGGCGTTGTTCCGCCCTGCGTCGCTCGGTTGTCAAGGTTTCAGGCAGGTGCCCCAGCCGCGCGGGGGGTCTGTGCTCCTCGCCTCGCGGGGGTCTGTGCTCCCCGCCTCGCGCTCGAAGAAGCAACGCGCCTCCCCTCCCCCCCCCATCAATATGGCTTCGGCTGGGGCGGGGATGAACGAGCGCGAGCGGGACGGCTGCCGGGAGCTGTTGGAACTGCTCCAGACCGACGATCTGCTGGCTCTAGCGGACACGGTGACCAACCGCCTCGTGCAGCCCAGCAACCGCCAAGGTATCTTAGGGGCTAAGAACAGGGGTAGGCAACCTCGGCTCTTTTATGACTCGTGGACTTCAACTCCCAGAATTCCTGAGCCAGCTTGGCTGGCTCAGGAATTCTGGGAGTTGAAGTCCACGAGTCATAAAAGAGCCGAGGTTGCCTACCCCTGGGCTAGAAGGACCCGGTATCCTGATGAGTTTGAAGAAGGCATTTTGGGCCTCCGCTGGAAAGGTGTACTTCTTCACTTGAGGTTCATTTAATTCAGCCTGGTATTTCCTTAATGACCACTTACCGGAATGAGATATTCCGTTTCCTCAGCCCTCCCGTAGCCTAGGCGGGGGTTCTTCTTCAGGTGTGCCAGAAGTATGTGGGCCTGCAGCATCCTTCAGCTGTATTCATACAGTGAGGTTTCTCTCCCGCCTACTGGCGAGGCACGGGTATTTTGCCGTAGAAATTGCCTATTAACAGATAACCTGGTTTGAAAATAGCTTGAAAACTGACGCCAGGCCCTGTGACTTCTATTCATCAACCATAAGCGAGTTTCTTTAAACAACTTTGAAAAAAGGGTGATGGTGGCACATGATGTGGAACAAATGTTTGTTCCATAACCAATTTCTGGCTGTTGTGGTTAAGGTTATCCAGAGTAATTTATGGAAAATATATGTGATTCTCTATATTTTTGAAGCACTGTTCCTCTCAGCATTGTGTTTTGGATACAGAATCAAAACGTTCTTACCTTTTTTTCAAAAATGTATTAAAAGTAACATTTTTCAAGCTAATGTTCCTTTTCTTTTTAAAAGATTTTTTAAAAGCGTTGTGGTAGGAATCAAGAAGGTAAAAACAATTTATCGTTTTGCTAGGGTAGGCTTTTCTTTTTAAAAAAGCTGTTTCAATAAAAATCTTACCCGGAGAACTATTGCAACTAAAATTGCAGTAGTTTTCCCACCCTGTTACAGAGGAAAACTGTCAAAAAACCTGTCAAACCATTAGCTATATATTTGTTTGTAATTTGTTTTTCCTTGTGGTCTTCTGACAAAATATTTTACTAATTAAATATATTAGCAGATAAAATCAGTGTATTATTTCAGTATAAAACAATTTCTTTGTTCAGATACTATTTATAGGTCAATGGGAAAGTAATATGCCCCAGAGTAAACCATTATGATAAAATCATTTTGTGCTGGCTCTATTATTACTTGAATGATGATTTCATACAGCTTTCATATCAGTAATAGCACATCTACAGCATATTATAGTATATCTTAGAGCTGTCTGTAACTTGTACGTAAATAATAATTAAAATATTTGAGCAATATTAAAGTGAGTGATATTCATGATCCTGCAATCTTTGAGAACCTTATAAATTCTATTTAATATACTTATGCACATAATTAAAAATGCACCAATTTAATCAGTTTTCTTCTGATTGCCAGACTAAGCAGAAATACTCACTTTCCATTCTATCTTTACAGCCAAAATAAAGCTTCTGAAAATGTTCTGCTCACATTAATGGTGTGTACTATTGGTCTATATTTCAAAATACACCAAATGAAGAAACAGGTCAATGTTCAAAATAGTAAATATGATTGTTTTTTGCATTATTGACCAGTTCTTTTGCTAATGGGGCGTTTCATTGGCCATGGGGAACACATTGCTTTTCTCACTTGGGATGATGAGACTTGATTATAGGAATCTTTATTTTTGAGTGGGTGAAAGAGTTCTACATTTTCAGCAAATCAGGAAGCTGATTCTTTAATCCAGAATTACTAATGATTATATTTAGCAGATCTTTATAGAATAGATTTTTCTGTGCTACGTCTTTTGCTAACCTTTCCCCAATATAAAATTCCTTTCACCTCAGAGAAAGAAGGAACAGCTTCAGCAGCAAAATTGCCATCTTTGTTACATATTTATAATTTAGAAATATATTTTCAGAATTTTACATGGTTTTCAATCAAATTACAAGTTTTCTTTTGCAATAAAATTAACTTTAGGTAATATACCTATTTCTGAATTTGTTTATAGAAGCCATAAATGTCATCTTGCTGTACAGTCAGAGTGCTGAAGAGCTGTTGAAAAGAAAGAAAGTATTTCGAGAGATAATCTTCAAGTACTTGGCAACAAAAGGAGTTATAGTGCCACCTTCTTCTGAAAAACACCAGCTTATTTATCGTACAAAGGAGTACTGGTGTGAAGGACTGGAAGTTTGTGCTTCAGAGCAAACATATACTAATCCTAGTATACAGGTGAGGTACATAAATAATAAGCAATGCCAAAAATATTTTACAATTATATTTGATTATTGAAACAATAATACATTTAAACTGCTCTTCAGTGGATTTGCAAGGAACATTTGTGATTTATTTTATTCATTGCCAGCCTCCCTGTTGCATAGCAATCTTCTGCCTGAGTTCATTGACTTTATCTCTCAGTTGGCAGAGAGGTCTTGGGAGACTTCAATCTGCCTACCATGGGAATTGGGTCTGAGGTTGCCAAAGGGTTCATAGCCACCAGGACAGACATGAGAAAATCCAGAGCCTGGCACTGTACTGTGTGATCTGAAATTGGGGGAGCTTTTGGTATCCACTTGTCATGGTAAGATCACACCCTGATTACCATGGGATTCTCTGACATTTCCATCTACTGCAAGTAAGTTAGACCCATTAGATTACTTCGTGCCTGGTAGCTGATGGACCTTGATGGGTTTCAAAGGGGTCTGTGGGTTGTTTCTGCTGCTCTGTTGCATGATCCATCAGAAGACACAGCCACCACTTGGAATAAGAGAGCAACTGATGTCTTGATCTGATTGCGGGAATGCAACCTCTAACCCAGGACTTTTCAACCTTTTCACCGATTGTACCACTTTTATGATATGGCAATATTCGAGTACCACCAGTCGGCTAGCAAGGTGTCAAAAAGTGATAAAGTACAACAGTTCACTTAGTGACTGAAGTTACAACGGCACTGGAAAAAGTGACTTATGACCATTTTTCACACTTATGACTGTTGCAGCATCCCCAGAGTCACATGATTTACATTTGGATGCTTGGCAACTGATTCATACTTCTAATGGTCACAGTGCCCCAAAGGTCATCTGAATCCCCTTTTGCAACCTTTTGACAAAGTCAATGCTGGGGGGGGCGTGGCCAGCTCAACGTCTCTCAGGTTGGGTGCCTGTGGGGGCAACTGGGGGGATGGATCCAGAGGTCTCCAGTGGAGAGGGGTGGGACTGGGGTGGGCACCAGGGCTTGGTCCACCAGAGGAGCCTTACTGTCCCTCTTGGGCAGTGGGGGGACTCCCGGACCGTGGCACGGGTTGCCCGGAGCCCTGGGCAGTGGAGGACAAGCACCCAGCCTGGCCGTTGAGCTCCTGGGGCACCAGGACCCTGCAGCTCAACCCAGTCCAGCCCCACTTCCCTGAGGGGGCGCTCGCCTGCGCTTACCTCCTCAAGGCTGCTGCTGCTGCTGTGCTTACTCTCCCTGGCCAGGTTGCTCATGGTGGGTGCAGGAGGGCAAAGTGTGTGGGTCAGAGGGAGGCCCACTCTCTCTCCATGCAAGGAGACCCGGCTTTGTAACCAAAGCATCTTTTGTGATAGGGTGAGAGACCACCAGGATAGGCCAAGAGGAGGGGGCAAAGGGATGGTGAAAGGGCAGCAGGGCTGCTGGTGGCCAAGTGCTAAGGCAGGACTTCTCTCATTACAATCTTCCTTCCTTCCTTCCTTCCT
This sequence comes from Vipera berus, assembly GCF_964194415.1. Taxonomy (NCBI): domain Eukaryota; kingdom Metazoa; phylum Chordata; class Lepidosauria; order Squamata; family Viperidae; genus Vipera; species Vipera berus. The sequence continues at coordinate 37,664,352 of NC_138206.1, forward strand.
TCCTTCCTTCCTTCCTTCCTTCCTTCCTTCCTTCCTTCCTTCCTTCCTTCCTTCCTTCCTTTTCCCCTTTTTTCCCCTCTTCCTTCTCCTTCTTCCTTCCCCTCTTCCCTTCTTTTTCTTTTTCTTTCCTCTTTCCTTTTCTCCTTTCCTGTCCCTTCTTAGATCCTAAAATGCAAAAGGGGAAACATTTCTCGATGCTTCCTTGTCTTGTGATCAAATGCCACTTTTGCTAGTAGTTTGTGGCCATTTAAAAGATTGAGAAAAACCAGGCTCAGTTTGTCCCATGGTTGCATTTAGTGGGGGCGTCCATAGACAACAGTACAAAGTTGTGGCTGTGATAGTTGACCAGAACTCCTCCGTTTTTTATGTGCAACAGCTTTAGCATTTAGGAATAGAGGTACCATATTTTCCGACGTATAAGACGGCCCGGCGTATAAGACGACCCCCTACTTTTAAGAAGTTTTTCAAGGTTTTTTGTCTTATACGCCGGAAAATACTTACATGCCCTGCCCTCCCTGTCCATCGCAGAGGAGGCAAAGGCCCAACTGGCCCCGCCGGCCCTCCCACTGCTCCCGTGCTTCTGCTGGCCCCCGAGACGCAGCGTTTCCCGGGCGGCAGGCAGCGCCGGAGGGCAGCCGCCACCCGCCACGGCCGGTGCCCCTCCTGCTTCCCCCCCCAGGCCTTGAACTTCTCCCATTCGGCGCAGGGCGGGGCAGCTCCGCCCGCAGCCTCTTTTTCATGTGCCGCTTCCCTCTCACCGTCAGCCGAGGCGCGCTCGGCCCGGGCTCCCAGTCCCTCTTCCCGACCGGCTTCCCGCCCTGCCCCTCATGGAGCTGGACTGGGCGTGCAGCCTCTCGGTGTGGCTGCTTTTCCTGGGCAGCCTGGCGGTGCGGCTCCTGCGCTCGGACCTGTTGCTGAGCCGGCGGCTGCTGCTGCGCATGGGGCTGCTACCCCTCAGCGCCGCGCTCACGGCGGCTGCCTGCTGGCTCGTCTCGGCCAGCACCGCCCGGCGGAAGCACAGCGTCGGACGGGAGCAGGACTTTCCTGCCGGCTCCCGTCCGACGCTCTTAGGGAAGAGCGAGCCGGCAGGGAAGTCCTGCAAACGCACGCGCACGCAGGACTTCCCTGCCGGCTCCACACTCTTCGCAGCAGCCGGGGAGTGCGCGCGTGCGCAGGACTGCCCTGCCGGCTCCCGCCAGATGCCACCCACTGATTTTCCGGCGTATAAGGCGACTGGGCGTATAAGACGACCCCCCAACTTTTGAGAAGATTTTCAGGGGCTCAAAAGTCGTCTTATACGCCGGAAAATATGGTAGCTTAGTTGCTTTTCTCTTAATACATAATCCTTAAAAGGGCTTTTCTGTAAGGATCCTGCCTTGGTCAAATTCAGACTGAAAATATAGCAAAGGAAAATATTTTTCCCCACTCTGCTTTGTCCTGTTTTCCCCACTGGAAATGGCTGTTAGCAATACACAAGGTGGGGATACTTTCCTAAGAGCTCACAATTCAAGAATACCAATGTTAACTTTGATTGCCAATAAAGTTCTGTCTGTGAATTGCTCTCTCCTTTGAACTGGGGCATTTCCAATCAAGTTGCCTCTCCCTCCATCCTTTCCTTCCTTCCTTCCTTCCTTCCTTCCTTCCTTCCTTCCTTCCTTCCTTCCTTCCTTCCTTCCTTCCTTCCTTCCTTCCTCCCTCCCTCCCTCCCTCCCTCCCTCCCTCCCTCCCTCTCTCACTTTTGCTTGTTTTTTTTAAGCTGCCAGAGGCTCCAGGCAGAGGTGGCAACAGGCAGGCTGTGGTGGGCAGAGACTTCCCATTTTGATCTCTCCCCCCCCCCCCGTCGTTGCCTCTGCATGGCTCTCAGCTCACCTCTACCAGACCCGTGTTTGTGTGTGTGTGTGTGTGTGTATACGCACGGGGGGTTGTCTAACCCCTTGCAGCCTGCGCCCTCAACAGAGATCTTATGCGATAGCAGGCTGTAAACTAATAGCTGTTTTTTGGAGTACTTGTTTCTTTTTCTCAATGTGCCGCTGATCGCATTGTGCCCTGCCTCCTTCAGTTTTTGCTCCCAGCCCCGTGGAAGGCTGCAAGAAGCTCCCATCACAGTTTCTCTTATCTCTCCCATTCTTTTCCTCCCTAGTGTCACAGTGTGGGGCTGCAAGGAGTGAGATCCCCCCACGTGTACACACACATGCATGGGTCTGGGAGAGGTGAGCTGAGAGCCACACAGAGGCCCTTCAGGAGTAGAGACAGCAATGGGGGGGACGGGTCAAAATGGGAAGCCTGCCCGAAGCGTCGGGCAGCTTAAAAAAAATAAACCTGCAAAGCGCTCAGAGCGCAGTCCCCAGGGATGCCAGCCCTTGCGGGCTCGCTCACCACCTGTGCGTGCGCCCAGGGGGTGGGGCAGGGGTGGGGCTGAGGCGGCAAGGCAGCCTGTCACTGGTTCCAGGGCTGCCCCATGGATCAGTCTGAGCGCGTTCTGGCTTTGATGGTAGCTACGAGGTTGTAAATCAGCACCCGGTCGGCCTGGTCTTGCCTCTTTTCTTTCTGAGTGGTCAGCATGGACGCTGGGTGCTTGCCGCCCCCTGGGTGTGCGCCCAGGGGATGGGGCGGGGACAGCCCCTCGCTGGCCCTTTCCCACCAAAACCTCTTTTTACATCCTTTCCGCTCTACCCCCTCCTTTTCCGTGCATCTCAAGCTACATGCTACTTTTGGAAGCACCAATCAGCTGGAGCCTGGTGCTGATCTTGGGGCTTTTGCCAAGTCCCAACAACCCTGCCGCTCCAGCTGTCTGTCTCTCTCAGGCTTGTGCAGTGCTGCCACCGCTTCAGCTAATTCCTCTTCTCCCCCCCCCCGCTACCACTTCTCTAGGATGGTTGCGTACCACCTGCCAGGTACCAAAGTACCAACGGTGGTACGTGTACCACCAGTTGAAAAGCCCTGGATCCTGTAGTTCATAAAGGAGGTAAGAGGGCTGAAAAGAAATGAATGCTGTGGCATTCAATAGGGGATGAACTTGACTGGACGCAGGTTAGAGCTGCTAGTAAGGCCTACCTTGTGATAAGAGCAGCAATGCATCAGTACTTCTCCACCCTTATGTGTCTTCTGATAGCCATCCTATTCTTTTGGGTAACACATGCCCTCTTCATGCAGAAGAATTTGTTCAATATCTGCTACACAAATTCACTTGAATGTGCTGAGAGATGGATGCTGCAAGTATGAAGAGATACCTGGGAAGGTATCTTTCCTGGCTATCTGGGAACCATTTGAGCCTGTTGAGCTGATAAAGTGTACATAGTCCTTAGGACTCTGAGCTTAGCCACCAGCTCTTTAGATCTATGCCCCTCTTGGCTGGTAGAGGGATCGGGGGGATGTTGTGTAGGTGGGTTCTAGTGGTCATAAATTCTTTGATTGAGAGGGTTGTTCCGTTACTTCTTAAAAAGGCCATGGTTTGCTCCCTGAGGAAGTCACTGATGGACCTGTATGGGAGAATTTTCTTACGGTATCGAACCTTCCCTTTTTTGAGAACATGATTGAGAAGACGGTTGTACAATAATTTCAGAAGGCTCTGGATAAATTGGATTATCTAGATCCGTTTCCATCAGAATTCAGACCCAGACAAATGGGTTGAATTTTTGAATTTTGTCTGCTAAGGGCAGGATGAGTTTTGCATCCATATTTACTCTGCTTGATTTTCTGGCTGTTTTCAATACCATCAACCATGGTATCCTTCTGGGCCAACTCAGAGGATTGGGAGTGGGTGGCATGGTATCATGCTGATTTGCCTTTTTTCTTAGGGGCAATTCCAGTTGGTGGTGATGGGGGGAGAGATCCTGTCCTTGGCCCTTACTGTGTGGAGTGCTACTGGGTGAGCTCATTTATTGCCATGGGGTGAGATACATCTCTGCCTGTGGCAAACTAGCAATTCTCTGGATGTCGTATCCTGCTGCCTAGACACTGTGAGGGTCTTATTGGGAAATAACAGGCTTCAACTGAATCCTGGCAAGTCTGGATAACTGAGTTTTGGGGCTCACCATTTCTAGACTGTGCCTTATTTGGTGCTGGATGAGATTGCACTGCCCTGCACAACTCCTGTGTGCAATCTGGCGATTTCCTTAGACTCACAATGACTGCAGCAGGCGGCAGTTGTGGCTAAGAGACGTTAGTCAACTTTATTGTGCATCAGTTGATCCCATTCCTGGATCAAGTAGCTCTACTTACTCATCTAATCACCTACTGGTTGGACTACTGTACTGTACTTTACATAGAGTTGCTCCTGAAGAGTATTTATAGTGGGTAGTTATGCGTGATTCCAGTAGAAGACGTTACATTTCTGCTCCATGGCGCCATGGGTTACTAGTCTGTTTATGGGCCCAATTCAAGTTGCTGTATTTGACTTTTAAAGCTCTACATAGCATGGGACCACATCACTTGGGTGACCACCTCTCTTTAATTACATCTACTTATCCTACTAGATCCACCAGAGAGGTCGTGTTGTGCATCCCATCAGCTGGGGAGCTTCATTTGGTGGGTCCTAGACAGCAGGCCTTTTGTGTTGTGGCTTCAGCTTCATGGAATACCCTTCCCACTGAAGTGACACTAGCTTCATCTCTTTTTAATGTTGCTGAAGCTCATGACCTGGTTGTGTCATGAGGACCCCAGGGATCTAGCAAAATATGATGATGACTCCAGTGTAATTAATGTCTATTCTTCACCTAATCTGTTTTTAAGAATTTTGTTTTAGTTTTATAACTTTTATAATTTTAATTTTATAATTTTTATAGTTTTTAATATTAGTTTATGTTATTTTCAACTCTATTGTATGCCACCCAAAGTCACTTGTTTGTGAGATGGACAGCCGTGTAAATATGACAAATAAATAAAATTGTTCACTCATTTTTATTATTATTGTGTTCTACTTATATGGAATTCAAAAATATTTTTAAAAAAACCCTTTTCTTTGTACCTGTTTTTGTATTAGTTTCTAATAACTATCTTTTCAATTACAGAAAAAACAGGATTGTCCTATAAATTATATTTTATATGTAATTCTGAAAAGATGAAATATATTTTTTCCTACTTTGATATTGACCTTTAAAGCCCTACATGACATGCCTTGATATATTACACACACATATAAACACTATAAAATGTCACTATTAGCTATTAACAGATTAAAAATAAAAATATTCAGGGTCTTCAAATAATTCACAATATCCTTCAACTAATTCACATTCACTCCACAAAATTCATCTTAGGGTCTTTTACTTAATTCTAAATTTTCATAAATGAATAAGATTTTTCAAATTATGTTAAAAAGGTACTGAAGCTAATAACCTGTTTATATATTTTAGAGATACATTTCATAATATATTTAATGGGGCCTTAGTAATTTGAAAGAAGTAGACGTAGAAAATGTTTGTCTCCTCAGTTATAACTCACTGAGTTTAGGTACGAAAAACTGCATTTTGCCTTATTAAAAGCCACTGCTTTTTCTTGCAGAGTCATGTTGAATATTAAAAGATTAAATCAATTCAGCTACCAGCTGGAAAATACTCAATATAATTGTTTGAAAGGAGTTTTAAAATGGATACTTTCAGTTACTTTCCAAGCTTCTGTTTTTTGCAGAAGTCATAAACATTTACTTCTACCATAGAATTAATTTGAAAAAACTGACATGTAGTTTTATCAAATTTTATGTAATATAAATAACAGTGGATGGGCAGCAAACATTCTATGAAGTCATTCATGATTACGCTTAACTAGTTTTTAGCAAACATGTTTGAAATGTTTCATGAAATGGTTTGCAGTGCATTTGTTCACAGTCTAAATAGAACAGGTATGTCAAACTCGTGATGTTGCATGACGTATTGAGAATTTTTCCCCATTGCCAGCAATGGGGTGGGCACGGTTTCAGTGTGATGCATCCGTTTGCGGGCCAGCAGTTTGACATGCCTGAAATAGAACATAGAAAAAAATTATTTAAAAAACCCATAAATCTTCCATTTGTTTTATAAAATGGATCCAAATAAATTATTATTCAGGTACTTAGGCAGTACATTCATAAATACTGTTTCAAAGCAAGACCATTTTTCTGTTACTGTTCTGTGAATTTTTTAGGATCTTTTTAATTATCTCTTGTTATTTTATAAAGTAAAAGTGACTATTTTATTCTACTTCTGTGTTGTTTCTTATTTTTCAGCAACCAGAAGATGGAGGAACACAAGGAGATCAAGAGGACAACAAAGAGTGTCACAATCTGGCAGAAGAATTTTGTCAGTGGTATTTTAGAATGCTAAATTCTCAGAACCCATTGATTGGAGAACCTCAAGAAGAATGGGGACCACAACATTTTTGGGGTGATGTAACCCTAAAATTTTGTTACAACACGTCTGAACAAAACATGGAAGAGTACTCAGGTGCAGAATTGGTGAGCCTTCGCTTGCTATCATTAGTGAAAGAAGAATACCTCTTTTTGAATCCCAACTTGAATGCAGGTGGCCTGAAGTGTACAGTTTCACGATATGGATTAGTTGTGGTAGCAGTAGCTGGCACAGTTCATAGAAGTACTTCTTGTTTGGGAATCTTTGAACAAATCTTTGGCCTCATACGCTGCCCATTTAGGGAGAATACATGGAAAATCAAGTTTGTCAATCTAAAGATTGTTGGCCAGAATGCCATAGAGCCTGGGGCCCATATAGAAAGACCATGCATAAAATATGAGCAAGAAGAACTGCAGGAATTTTATGTGTCAAAGGAACTTGCCTTGATTGAGCCTCAAAAGTACTGAGGATTCTGTTTTGCAAAATGAGGGAGAAAAGTATGTGGACCTTGGAAAATACAGCAGGAGAGCATACTCAAAGCATTCAGTAATTTATTTCTTTTTTTTTGAATTCTTGCTTTCCTATTGTGAGATAATGCTGACTACTGATCATAGAGATTTGCTGCTGGTAATGGTTGGCTTGACTCTTGCCCCCAAATTTACAATTGGAAAAATTACTTTGGCAGGTTATTTTCTAAATGAGAAGGGAGGGAAGGTGAGAAGATACTCCTACTTTTCTGTCAATTGCTGCAAAATATTGGAGTGGGTGTGGTGGGTGGGGGTAGGAGCAAATAGCCAGAAAGAATCAAGTATAAATGAGTAGGATAAAGCATTGGAAATGTAATATTGTCATCTTGACTACTTGTAGCTTCTCTTCTCCCCCCTTAGGGGTAGAAGAATAGAGAAGTGTGATGAATCTGTTATGTTTGCAAGAGATTCTTTTGCCAAAGACTTAATTTTAAGTCTTAGTTAAATAACCTTTCACAACCTAATTTTAGGCTTGTACAGAACAAAGCATTTTTGATAGAATTTTCTGTTAAGATAGCGATGTTATTAAAATGGTTATTATTTAAATTAGTATCATATGTGTGAAAAGGTTACAGCAGTGCTAAATTTAATAGAGGGTTTTCATGGGGAATTTGTGAAACAATGCTGCTTTCCTTTATAAAATACTTTGAAATTTGTTATTTGACTTATCTGTTATGTACAACCCTTATTCATGTAGCTATTTACCTATACCTATAAATACTTTTTAAAATGCAGGACAATTGTGAAATTATAAAAAAACATGCACTTTATTTGTGGCAGTTATTACAACTAGTTTATTTCACTTATATTACTTTTTATTCTTAATAAAAGTTGCAATCTTCCAACTAATTATAAAAAGGCAGTATTCTTACTTTGTTGTTGTTGTTAGTTGCGAAGTCGTGTCCGACCCATCGCGACCCCATGGACACTGGAAACTGAAACTGAATGTTGTATTTTCCTACTTCTGCCCCTTTTTATTAGGGAGTCTTTTTAAGAGCTTGTACTGACATCTTTTTATCATTTCTTTTTAAATCAAAATCACAATGTAAGAGTTGGAAAACGTGAAGGTTATTTAATCCAATTTGGTCTGGTTCAGGAATCTACTCCTACGTTATCTTTGTCAGATACATATCCACATTTTGTTTATATATTTCTAGCTAAAGAAAATTACCACCTTCCAATTATTACCATTAAAAAATTGTTTCTGATGTCCAATCAAAATATAAAAAGGTAAAGGTAAAGGTTCTCCCGCACATGCGTGCTAGTCGTTTCCGACTCTAGGGGCCGGTGCTCATCTCCGTTTCAAAGCCGAAGAGCCAGCGCTTGTCTGAGGACGTCTCCGTGGTCATGTGGCTGGCATGGCTAGACGCCAAAGGCGCACGGAACGCTATTACCTTCCCACCATAGTGGTCCCTATTTTTCTACTTGCATTTTTCGTGCTTTCGAACTGCTAGGTTGGCTGGGACGAGTAACAGGTGCTCACTCTGCTATGCAGCACTCGGGATTCGACCCGCCAAACTGCCGACTTTCTGATCGACAAGTTTAGCATCCTAACCCACTGAGCCACCGCGTCCCTTAATCAAAATATACTTCTTTATGATTTAAGTAAATTGTTGTCTTTTGTGTATGTTCCAGTTTGTCAATGTCCTTCTTAAAATATGATGCCTACAGATTCTCAGTATTCTAGTTATCAACACCAACAGAGGAACAATGATATATTTTAATCTTGATACTGTACTTATATCAATAAGCCTATGGTTATTTGCATTTTTATTTTTGCTTTTTTTTGCAGCTGCATCACTGTTGTCTCATGTAGGAAGACAAAGCCACTGCACATACATTCTTATCTTATTTTTCCTTCCAGCAACTCTGTGGTATAAGCTGGACAGATAGTATGACCCAGAATCATCTGGTGAACATCGTTTGATGAGGATGGATAAATCTGGATCCCCCTGGTGCTAGTCTAGCACCTAACCTCTGCCACCATGCTAGCTTTCAAATTTGTAATTGGAAATTTGTAAGGAATTTGTATTCATGCTGCTGAAGTCTCCCCATTCATGTATTTGTCAAGATCTTCCTGAATGTTGGGATAGTCCTTGGAATCTTTGCTATTCTATCACTCCTCTCATGTTTTTGTTGATCCTGTATTAAGTACCGGTAGATTTATCATATGTTGAGCAGTACAGGGTATTGAACAGTACCTTGTAATATGCTGCTTCACACATCCTTTCACCTTAACCTGGAACCATTGATACATACTTGTTGGGTATAATATGATTATACGGTCTGCTCTGTATCTAATAGTGTTGCAGGCCAGCTCATATCTTTTTTTTCCTCTATTGCCAAATGTTCTGTCCACCACATTGCCGTGGTTAACCACTAAACCATTCATTCTACCCAAAAAGATCGGATTTGTTCAGCATGACAGCTTTGGATAAGCTTGGCTCTGTCAAATAATGCATTATTTTTAATTGTTAAAAATAATTTGTTCCACAGTACTAGTATTACTAGATATCAACATTAGTTTTGTAAATTATCTGGGTTCTTTTCACTCCATCACCAGCTTTTTGAAGAGAAGAGCTGTGAAACGACATCTGCATATTCGTTCAAGACTGATGTAACTGAGTTGGTTCTGTAGAAATTCATTCATGGTAGCTTAGTGCTTCCATATCTTTACTCATCTTGGATTGCTTGTTCCTCTTGATATAAATTGTTCTGCTTAACTCCATTTGAGTCCAGTTCCCATCTGTTCTCAAAATAAAAATTCAAGAACACAAATTTCTCATGAATGAAGGCAATCATATGTATCCCAAGATAATATTACAAGATCCAGTTTGGGTTGGTCTTCTAAGCTTTTGGACTTGTGCTGGAGCCCATCTTCAGGGAACTTTTCTCTACTGGAATATGTGCTTTAGGCTATTCTATGACTCATATTTATGTGGTGCCTTCCTATTGGTTGACAGGTGTGTTGATGGTTGGCAATTGGCTGTTGTTTGTGGTGCCAAGCCTTCAGCTTCTAAGTACCTGATAAATTGGTGGTAAATCAGCACTCCTGTTGAATGACAAGGGGCCTGTTTCGTAGGCTTCAATAATTTCTCTAGCTATCAATCAACCAATAGGAGGACACCACATAAATAGGACTCATAGAATAGCCCAAAGCACATATTCCAGTAGAGAAGTTCCCTGAAGATGGGCTCCAGCATGAGTTCAAAAGCTTGGAAGACTTCTGGTTCCAGTGACTGACCCAGTTTGGATCTTACACCAATTTCTCCCTATCATTTGTTAACCATCCTTTCATTTTTTTGTTAGCAGCAGGCTCACAAATTTGCTTTTTCTTCCATTACTACTGATACAACAAAAAATATTTGTTTTGTGGTCTTCAGTTTTTCTTCAAAGCTGTTTCTTTTATGTTTAAGCTTTTCTAACTTGATTTCTGGAAAATATTAGCCATCTTCTGATTCCCCCTTAGTTCTACCTTCCATTTCTTACGTCTTTTAGTTCTTAGCTCAGTAGAAACCTCCTTGTATACTGTAAATCCACAGTAGTATTTTAAGGTATTCACTGGGTTTCCTTCTTATTTGAATAGTGTACAATAGTACTTCTAGTATCTTATTTTTGAGGAACTCCTAACCCACTTGCACTTCCTTTAACAGAATTTCTGTCCATAAAATCCCACATAGTGTTTCTTCTACCTGGTTCAGAAATTCAGTATGCATGTGTGCTTCTGCTCAAAATGAACTTCCTTTAGAATCTGGCAGCCATGACATGATCACTTCCTCCTAAGGTTCCACTGTTTATACTTAATCAATTAGCTCTTCCTTATTACTTAGTATCAGATCTATGTAAGGCAGTTCTCTTGTCAGTTCCTCAACTTTTGAAAAATGAAACAGATTTTTGTGTGTGTGTGTGTGTGTGTGACCCATACAGTTTTGGCAGAGTTGCCTTTCAGGATAATTGAAATCTCTCTTCACTGAAAGTTCTTTAATCTAATACAGAAGGGCATTTATCCATCTTCATCCTGGCTTGATTATCTATAGTGCAGCAATTTCATTGATATTTTCCTCTTACCTTTATTGTTACCTGAATGCTCTTTGCTAGACTTTTATGGTCAAATTCCTAGATCCTTACATGAAACATTTCCTTCACAAATAATGCCAGTTTTGTCAGGAAGCCTGTTCATTTGAATTTGGCTTACCCTTCAACTCTTGCATTTAAGTCCTGAGTTTCATCCTGCCAGTTTTCAGTAAGGACTACTAGATCACACACGCCTTTTTGAAAGAAAGGGTTTAATTCTTGCTATTTGTTTTCCATATCCTAAGAATTGCTGTTGCTGAGTGAGATGGTTGTGGGTTTTGCCCCATTTTACGACCTTTCTTGCCACAATTCTGAAGTAAATCACTACAGTTAAGTTAGTCACATGGTTGTTAAGTGAATCTGGCTTCCCCATTTGACTTTGCAAGAAGGTCACAAAAATGGTCACATGACCCCAGGAAACAGCAACTATTGTAAATATGAGTGAGTTGCCAAGCATCTGAATTTTGATCATGTGACCCCAGGGATGCTGCCAGGGTCTTAAGTGTGAAAAATAATCATGTCACTTTCTTCAGTCCCTTTGTAATTTTGAACTGTCACTAAACAAACTGTTGTAAGTTGAGGACTACCTGTACTTCATAATCTGCATGAGATGCAGCTGCTCTCTTTCTAGGAGCCTCTCATTAAACACCCCCCCACACACACTAGTATTCAAAGAATCCAGATAATTTGCAATGGCACTATCCGCATACCATTTTTCTTCTTGCAGTATTTTCTCACTTCTTGGGCCCTGTGCTGACCTAATATAGGCTACTTGTGTAAAGTAAAAACAAAAGGCAAAATACCTTTGCAAAACTGCCTGGATCAATTACTCATTTGAAGTAATGGTAAAACAAGGTTATACAGTTCTTGCTGTGTTTAACTCAAGGGCAGCTTTACCTTTTCCTAATTCCTGATCAATCAATCTACTAGGCAAATTACATCCTGCTACAAACCAATCTGGTAATCCTCTCCTCCATCTACACCAATCAATAGAATGGGGAGAAGGAGGTGCAAAGGTTAAGAACCGTATTTTATTGCTAAATGGGTAATGTGTGAATCACAAGGAAAGGTAATGCTAATGTGGAGCTCATTTAACACATGACTTATTCATACAATCAAAAATGGCGAATGCATTTCAGTGAGGGGGAAAAAAAAGAATGCTCAGAGAGTGTTGCCAAAGCCATTTTGAAAGAATACATTCTTTCTGGATAGTGTGGATATAAGACAGTCCCAGGGGACGGCTCTGTTAAATGTGTTGACTGTTTTAGATTGCCTATGAATAAATCATCAATGTGAGTGAGAGAGCACCACCTTGAGATTCACCTTGTGTTTTTTTTTAGTTTGTTTCTTCTGATGCCTTTTAAAAAATATTAAATGGTGAATTGATGCAAAATTACTTCCTCTTTTGCTGAAGGTGCTCATTGGAGTAAGTCATGTCAAATACATGTTCTGAAAAATGAAAGGGAGAATATCTATGTAAAAAAGATGGGAGGAGAGACCACATATGCATTTCTTTGATGCATGCAAGAAAAAGTACTATTCTTGCTTTTGGAACAGAGAACTGCTATTGACCCCATTCATCAATAATGCAAGTGCTATATATTTCCTCTATCCTGACTACCTCTATCAGATGGAGACAATTCACCTGCCATTGATAAAAATTGAACTCAGCCTTGCTGTTTTTGAAAGCTAGCCTTCTCCAATTGGTCAATGATGTCAAGCTGTGATTTTTTAAAAAATGGAAAAAAAAGACCTGTATTGGTGCTAGAGTGTACTGTACAGGGAAATGTTATCCGTGACAGCTGTCAGAGAAAAAAATGAGAGCGAGCTGGCTGACAGCAAAATTTCAACTGACCTGTTAACTAACCCCTGTCTGAGAATTAGGATCCCTATAGGCTTAGGATACAGACTGAAATAGAGAACATTGGGATGACGAAAGAACAGCCCACACACATTACCTGACTACAAATTGTAACAATCGTATCAGTGGGAAGATTGGAACGGGAATTGCTTTCCTTCAGCACCTGTTTGCCCATATTTACATTAACTCCAAATAAGAAAAATAATGTAATTATAATTGTTAAGAAAAATAAGGACATTTAATTGAACAAATGGAGCCAGATATACAAATGAAGTGGCTATCAGAAGACCTGTTGCATAAATATGTTTACATTTGGTAGTTATTGGCTAAAGTAGGCACATTGCTACCCAAAAGCTGACAAGATGTTGGGGACATTTTACTTGTGGCTTGTTGGGTATTTTAGAAATAGGAAAATTATTGGTGATGAAGACTACAAGAAGGAAAGACCATGTAAAGAAAAACACACCAATAATGGAGAGTTTTGATTATTTGACTTACGGTAGCTACTGAGACATTCACACTCACTCCTATATCCTATATCTATTTATGGCAGTGTTTCTCAAACTTGGCAATTTTAACATGTGTGGACTTCAACTTTCTGATGTGTGAACTAAGAAGTTCACACATCTTAAAGTTTCCAAGTTTCCGAGAGACACAGTTTTATGGCTTATTGGATTACTAGGTACACTCAACAGGTGCATTGCCTGGAAATGATTCTAATTTTCTTCTCTGCCTCAAGCAACCAAGTATCTTGGCCACACCTGAAATAGTTGTTGGATAGGAGTCCTGGTGATACAGTGGTTAAACTGCAGTATTGCAGGCTAACTTTGCCCGCAATCTGGAATTCAATCCTGACTGGCCTTCCATCCTTCTGAGGTTGGTAAAATGTGGACTGAGATTGTTGGGGGCAATATGCTGACATTATAAAGTGCCCAGAGAGTGCTGTAAAGCACTATGGGATGGTATATATAGTAAGTCTAAGTGCTATTGCTACTGCTATTTGGATTAAATAGTAAAACTAGAGAGTGTTCAACAATAGCTTTAAATGTAATGTATTCTACAACTAACACAGCATAATTCTAGTGAATATAAAACAACACTGACTCTGTATAGGAAGGATTGCGTTAACATGCCATATTTAGCTGGCATAAAAACCTCTGGATGTGAAATATGCCACTTAGACATGCAGATTCATTTGAACCTGCAGGCAGTGATAAAAGTGATTTTCCAGAGACCACAAGTTAAAAATCTGAATTACTTAAAATCAAGATCCATTTCTTTTCTTTGCATATGTATTCATTATACATTCATTTGTGATGGTATGATTGAAGTTTATTAATAGTGAGACAAGCATGTGAGCCATTGAAAGTAACATGTTAGTTTTCCATATTTGATAAACTTAGGAAGTCAAGCTATATGGAATCAGATGGCATACCCTTATATTTCTCTTCCAAGGGTGGAGTTCCACTTTTATTTTAAAATTTAATTGGAATCTAATTATGTTATAGTATATTTAAGCATAATTTTGACCTAAATTAGGACTAGTCCACTTAAAGTACATTTGTCCAACTATTTTAAAATATATTATCTTAAAATGCTAAACACCACTATAGTCTTTTAATAGAAGTTATAAGAAAATTTAAATAGATGACAGAAGTAAATGAGAGAACAAAATCTTTAACTGAAGGCTTTGCTTATAGTACTAAAGAAATGAAAAACAACTGAAGAGGTTAGGAACATTGTCAAGGAGAAAACCTATATAGTTACTAAGATGTGACATTTACTTGGGGGTAGATAATTAAAGAAATGAAAAATCCCACACGTAATTGCAGCAATTGAACAGTACAGTAGCTGTCAAACATTTCGAACATAATGGTAATTTTTCCTTAGCCAATTCAATGGAATAAAAAGCCTGTTGGGTTAAAGAAAAACAAATGCAACAGTATAAATATGTGTTACAAATACATGTGAAATTAATTTTCATCTTATTTGAAAGATTTATATAGTCACTCAGGTCATGTAGTCAGTACTCCAGCCAATGTACATGAAATAATCTTCACTCCTAAAAATAATAGCAATAGCACTTAGACTTATATACCACTTCAGTGCTTTATAACCCTCTCTAAGTACTTTACAGAGTCAGCATATTGCACCCGACAATCTGGGTCCTCATTTTACCGACCTTAGAAGGATGGAAGGCTGAGTCAATCCTAAGCTGGTCAAAATCGAACTCCAGGCTGTGGACAGAATTAGCTTGCAATACTGAATTCTAGCCACTGTGTCACCATGGCTCCATTATTAATGCAATAAAAACAACAAAATATCAACAACAGACAAAATCCATAAGCCAGTATCTCAACAACAACATAATTCCACCAAGAAGATGGGCTCATCTATCGTTCTGGGCCAATGCCCAGAGACAAAACTTAAAGCTTTCCTGAAAGTTTAGAGCATTGCGGCCATCTAAATCTCAAGATGAAGCAGGGGGAGCTTGTTCAAAAAGGCAGGCTTCATACGAGAAAAGGCTTGCTTCTTAGGTCCCATCAGATGACGTTGCCTCAAGGAGGTGCCTAAAGATGCTCATCCTGTGAGAGTACTTGGCAGGGGCAGAAGTAACCATAACACCGGTTGTTCTGCAAATACCTGGTGGGCTTTTGATTCAGTGTTCATTTTAGATGCATTAACTGAAACAGATACTAGCTGCCATAATAACATTAGGTAAAATTATGGTGAAGACAAGCCTTTCATCAAGCCAATGTCAAGCAAGATATGGATGCAGTAGAACTTTCACATGTCCATCTCTACGCTGGTAATGCTAGTGAAAGTATTTAATATTGGACAGCAGAAGGAGTCATTTGAGTCATGGAAATGTACTATTGAGATTATCGACAAAATGCAGTGTCAGATATTGGACTCAATTCATCTGAAGCTAAATGCATTGAGGCCCATTTTACTATGTATATTAAATATGTATACAGTGTGCTTAGCACTATTTCTCATTAGGATCTATGGGGCTGAAAAACCATTAGCAAAGCAGAAGATGGATTTTATAAACAAAAAGTCTTGGGTTCAATTTTCATAATCCCCACATAAATTTTTATAGAAAATGATTTATAGAAAATGATTCCATGTTTTGAGGTGATAAAAGATATGAAGCTTTATTTATTTTACGGCGGTGCAATTGGTTTTAATGATGTTTATACAGATTGCTAGTAGCTTTGCATGTTCAAAGCAGAGATTTCCTCCATCTCTTTGGAAGGAAGCTTGCATTGTATTGGGAACTCACCTCCAAAACAAAGAGCAAAAACAAATGCACCCAAAGTCTCATGCAATTAAATATGCTGCTTCACTACTATTATTCCATTCAGATGTAGCATCAAAAGCTGCTCCAAACTGCTTGAGTATATTAGACAATGTTGACTTTTTCCACCTCTTCTCTGAGATACTACTACTTGTTATCCAATTGTTCCATTAGAATTTTAATGAAAATTCCCACAGCTGCCACTGTGTGGAGATGTTGCACCACAATCCATTAAGAAACCATGAATTGTGTGCTCACTCAGCAGTTGAATTGTCATCATCCAAAGTGATTTTCCCGTCAATTCTGTCTTAGTTTCTCATAAAACATGTTACCTTCATCTTATTGAACTAATGCATTTGTTAACACAGAATAGAGTACTAATGGAAAATCTATAATTCACCTTTAATCTGTTTGTAAGTAGTGAATCCACCATAATTTATATGCATGGGATTATGTTAATATTACTGTAATCTGAAAGGATGGGAAAATATGTTCTCATGCATATGTGAACTGAAATGGTTAATATTTCAGTGTTGGTTTATTTCTATCAGTTCAACTTTTTATGCATTCCTTATGGATTTATTTTCTGACAAGTTTCCCTAAAGAATTCTGTATGTGTGCTTGAGAGAGTGAACACAGTAGTGATGGTCAGTAGAAGCAACATACTGAATGTAAATTAGTCTTACTTTTGAACAAGTAAAGTGCTGATGATAGAGCATATTCTTATTAAATATTTATTTATATGCAAATCAGGGTCAGCTTAATGACATAAAAGCAATGACACTTACCCCCCACACCAACTGAGAACAACAGCAAAAGCAGGTCATCATTATCACTATATTATTCAAGAGTGAGGTAAAGGCAACTTTTCAGTTTGTGTTTTTTTATCCATTCTGCTCTCCTCTGAGTTTGTAGTGTTCAAACAGTAAAACTACTTTCGTGTAAGGTATCAATGCCAATTTAAAAGTAACTTAATATCAGCAATGTTGGAGAACTGAACCTGATTGATTTCTGGCTCAGCTGCAGAGTAGATGAATTTGCAGTAAAGTTTTTTTTTT
This sequence comes from Vipera berus, assembly GCF_964194415.1. NCBI lineage: Eukaryota > Metazoa > Chordata > Lepidosauria > Squamata > Viperidae > Vipera > Vipera berus. The sequence continues at coordinate 37,681,496 of NC_138206.1, forward strand.
CCTTTCACAACACTTTCGCATTTTCTTTTGTAATGCCTGGAAATGTTGCAACTCCACAGAGTTTCCCATTGGAAGGAATGTCTGCTTTACTCTACTTTCCTGGCTCCTGATCTTTAGATGTCTCAGCAATTCCTTCATGGGGAATGTAGGCTTGGCATTTTTGCAGCAAAAAAAATTGTTCTCCTCCTCTTCCTCCTGTGCATGAGGACTTTGTTTCTTCTTCATGTGATGCCTTGTTTGCTTGACAGTATTACAAAGAAAGATGGAGATGATTATGGCTAATTTGAAACTAACTATAAAAACAGTGGTAGTATACAATGGCACTTAATTAACTGTTTAGCATGCCAATCAAATAATTTACATACAATTGGTTTTTTTTCTTAAAGTATATGTATCTACTTTTTTGTCATTACACCTAAACAAGTACGCTGAAGTCTTTTATCTTTTCTGAAAATGTATTCCACTAGAAACTGAAATGGAGAACAATAATTCTTCAATATATTCAGTAGAGATTCTGTAGATTGCAATATATATATATATATATATATATATATATATATATATATATATATATATATATATATATATATATATATATGTGTGTGTGTGTGTGTGTGTGTGTGTGTGTGTGTGTGTGTGTGTGTGTTTTCTGAGGTTTTCGTGGGTGTTTGTATGTGGCAAACTGACACCCACTATAAAAACATGGCACCACCACAAACACGAAGCCGAACAAAAGCAGCACAACTCACCAGCTCAGGTCTGGAGCTGGCAGCTGAGACCAGCCCATCCACTCAGAACACACCCCCACCCAATCAGAACACACCCACCATTCAAAACACACTCCCACCCAATCAGAACACACTTGGTCCCCCACCCAATCAGAGCACACCTCCACCCACAGAACACACCCCCTCTGGCAGTTTAAAAAAGAGGAACAAACAGCCACATGCTTCTCCCAGAAGAAGGAAGCAGAAGCCACCAGCCTGATGATGACGGATGGGATTCCGTCGAAACGTTGCGCCTACACCTTTAGTTCTACGCGGGGAAAAACCCGAATAACCAAAGATCCATATATATATATATATATATATATATATATATATATATATATATATATATATATATATATATATATATATATATATATATATATATATATATATATATATATATATATATATATATATATATATATATATGTATATGTATATGTATATGTATATGTATATGTATATGTATATGTATATGTATATGTATATGTATATGTATATGTGTGTGTGTGTGTGTGTGTGTGTGTGCATATATATATATATATATATATATATATATATATATATATATATATATATATATATATATATATATATATATGTTTTTAATTTATTTTATTACATATTAAGGGACTTTTTTTTCCTTTATAATTCTGTAATGTCATTATTTTATTATAAAGACTTGCTTACCTTTGAATGCTATATTGGGAGGGGAAATGCACTGAAAATAGGTTAGAACAGTTACAAAATTAAATTGGATTTCATCTAATTAAAATTTAATTTATTTAAGTACAGTTAATATGATTACTTTCCATCTAATAAATAATTTCCCAGTTTTTGAATTAAAAAAACAACAACTATTTGATGAGAACTTTTGGAGAAGCTTCCACCAAAGGCACTATTTTTGCACATTTTTTGTAGGCTGAGAACATGATTTAAATTTTTGGGTCTTCCTTTTGCCATTCCTGAAGTCTCCTGGGAACCATTGGTTACTTTCAGTGGGGTTTTTTCCTTTCATCTTTCTTCTCTAAAAGGAAAAACGAGTTTCAATTATTGACCCCACCCATTGGGAAACCCAAGGAGATGGCAAAATTATGCTGGTAAGCCTTAAATATCTGTGGGATACACTTTTTGCATCTCTGCTTTACATTTATTTTTAACCTTTTCTCATTCCTGGATCAATTGCTACCATCCTGACATATTCCTGCCCAACCTCTATTTGAATGCATCTGCAAAAGAGGAATTAGTTTTCTTTCTGGATAATTATTTTACTGCTCTACTTTAAATATTAACATTTTAATATTTTGTTTTCCCCTAACATTCAACCAAACTCTGACTTCCTGTAAAGTAAGACCATTGTTGTTGGCCTGAACTCTGGGTCTTCGCTCTCTTTTATGTTGTAGTCTTATTGCTACATATATTAATTTTTATAGGCATATTATGTTTTAGTTTAAGAATTTTGGTTTAATAACTAATGGAAATGGATACTAACTAGAGAAGGCTCTTCAATGGAAAAATTATATAAAAATCCAATATGTTTTGTCTTATTAGTAACATGTTTGGCTATGAGAAATGATGATGTTGTTATTTAGTCCCTAGGTCATGTCTAATTCTTCATGACCCCATGGATCACAGCATGTCTGGCCCCCAGGTCCTCCATTGTCTCCTGGAGATTGTACAAACTCAGGTTTATTTATTTATTTAGAAAATTTATATTACCGCCTACTCATACATAATGACTCAAGCGGCTTACATGGATATAAAACACCATATAAAAAGAATAAAAATAATAATAAGAAAAATAATAAAATAGTACCCCCCCAACAATACATATTCACACTAGCCATTTAATGGGCTCCATTCCACTCTGGGTTCCCCAGCCCACTGGTAGAACCAGGTCTTCAGGACCTTCCCAAAAAGTGTCAGAATGGGCTCCAGTCTAATCTCTGGGGGAATGATGTTCCAGACAGAGGAAGCCACCATGGAGAAGGGTCTTCTTCTGGGTCCCACCAGATGTATCTCCTTAGGGGTCGGGACCTGAAACATTCCTTGCCTCCCTGCTCCAGTGGGTCGGGTTCATTGCATCGATGACATTATCTAACCATCACATCCTTTGCCATCCCCTTTTCCTTTTGCCTTCATTTTTTCCCAACATCAGGTTTTCCAATAAGTCCTCTCTTCTCATTTTGTGGCTAAAGTATTTGAGCTTTAGCTTCAATATCTGTCCTTTCAAAGAACAGTCAGTGTTGATTTCCTTTAGGATTGACTGATTTGATCTCTTTGCAGTCCCAGGGACTCTCAAGAGTCTTCTTCAATGCCATAACTCAAAAGCAATTATGAGAGATAGTAAAAGGTTAATATTCTTCCCTGACTGATTTGGGTGACAGCAGGTGATAATTAGAATATAAGATTATAAAAGTTGAACAGATTAACTGGGATGAGAGTTGCCAAAGAGTTTCAATTGCATTTTAGAAGGTTTGTGGGTTTTGGTGAGGGCACTGAATGCAACAGGGTAGATTGATTTGATAAAAATATGGAGAGATGTGTGAATAGGACAGTAAATAGGGATCTTCTTATGGACTATGGAAAATGGAAGACCCAGTGATAAAAGCGGAATATGAAGGAAAGGATGAAGATCAAAGCAGTGATTGGCAAAAGATATATAATGAGAGGCAGGGGAAGGGCTGTTTCTGAAAACCCCCTAATCCTGATCCCAAAGTCAGCTTACTGGATCTTTGGAGTCCCTGATCTTCAGCTGTTACTGCTAAATTGCATGGAATAAATCTCTCCCTCATCCATGATTTTATGGTGGATAAGAGGACAGATTTGGTTTCTATTAGGAAAGGCTGAGCTTCTCTTTCCAAAGATGTGTTCATCCATTTTGGACTTGGCATCATCATAAAGGAGAAGGTATTATTATGGAGTTGGTGATGGAAATCTTCAGGATTATGTTTCTGGGGAATTTCAACATGCCTTCCCTGGAACAAGAATCAAAGGCAATAGGGCTACCATGGCCCTGTCTGAGATCATCCAGGGCCTGAAGCATATGGAATTCCACATACTGCTGTCTCATGGCAGATGTGATGGAATCTGAGGGTTTGGTACATTACCACATGTCCCTTGTCACCGTCAGATTAACTCATGATGGCTATGAAGTTGATTGGGGCCACCTGCCTCTTCAGGGAGGATGAATATATTTGTCTAGTCCAGGTATCTTATGGAACCACAGAGTTTCCAAAGGGCACAAAGAGTTTCCTGAGACTACAATGAACATTTCTGCTGAAATAGGAGATTCCAAAAACCTTAAGTAGGATTGCACCTGAACAACCTTTCCTAGTTTGCCGATCTAGAGAATGCTCTTTTGTTTACTGATGTGCTGATGAAGTTCAAGATATTCAGTTATACTGGGAGCAAGTAGCAAATCAGATTGAATACAAATAAAAGTTCATATTTGAGTCTATACTGTCACTGTAAGACTGGCAATACTTCAATATTTCTCTACTCCTTTCACATTTATAGAAAGAAGCGGAGAATTAGTTGTTTTGTAAAGTGACTCAGACTTGTTAGGGTAGATTAGGCACTGTAGGGAATTTTCCAGGAATTTTTTTCAGATGAAAAAGGGAACGGTTATAGGGAACGGTTGCTGGAATTGTGTATGTGTAGTTTAACGAAGAGAAGAGTGAGGGGTGACATGACAGCAGTGTTCCAATATCTAAGGGGCTGCCACAAAGAAGAGGGAGTCAAGCTATTCTCCAAAGCACCTGAAAGCAGGACAAGAAGCAACGGATGGAAACTAGTCAAGGAGAGAAGCAACCTAGAAGTAAGGAGAAACTTCCTGACAGTTAGAACAACGAACCAGTGGAACAACCTGCCTCCAGAGGTGGTGAATGCTCCAACACTGGAAGTTTTTAAGAAGAGATTATTATTATTATTATTATTATTATTATTATTATTATTATTATTATTCCATTCAGACCTGCAGGGTAGCTGTTTAAGTACTTTTGCAAGTTTATCTGAATGGGTTCTGTGCATATGATTCCTTTGACAGTGGATACAGCTCTGTATAATATTGGTTCTTCCATCTAAAATTTGGATTCCTACTCTTCCTCATTGGGGAAAGCTTCCATGGTCAGGGTTAGAATTATTTATGAAAGAGGGTGATATTGTCTGCCTTGAAAGCAACATTGTAACACTTCTCAAGAATTTATTGCTCATTTTTTAACCAAGTTCAACTGTCCCTTCATAGGAGGACCATTGAGAAGATAGTGAGGTTGTATTTTTAGAATGTTAGAAGAAATAGATAGACCCTTTTTAATGCTGTTTCAGATTTCAATCTAGCAACCGAGATGAAACTGACTGTACTTGTGGATGATCTCTGGCAAGACCTTCCTAGTATTGAGCTCTCAATCTATACCCACAATCATGGTTTCTTTTTGGACTATCTCAAGGTTGAAAATGGAAAATATTCCATTCCATTTGCAGGGGTTCTTTTTCTTAAATGGCAGGTCCAAGAAATTCAACACCACAGAAAATTATGCTTTGGCCCAAATGAATACAGCATTGTTTTTCAGTACCATAAGCAAGATGGATGTCAGATTAAAAAAAGAATGACCTATCCAGAAATGACTGAAATTGCTCTAACCTTAAGCGTTTGTTCGACTTACTTAAAATAGGAAAGATAAATGTTGATCTAAACTTGTCTACGTTATCTGTGTACAGCATGATTTCCTTTTTAACAATATGTCAATGTCAAGCCACCACTTAGCATAAATAAAATGATTTCAGACCAATATGTTCATCTAAAAAGGATAGACTACATTTTTTAAACCAATAAAAATGTGAAATAAAATGGCTATATACTTCAGCTTCATTACGTTCACTTAATTTATTTATTTTTTATTTATTTATTTTATTACATTTATATACCGCCCTTTCCCGAAGGACTCAGGGCGGTTTACAGGGTAATTAAAAACCAAAATACAAAAGTTAAAAACAAGTTTAAAAAAATTAAATTTATCCCTGTATAAATAAAACCCCAGTTAAAATAAGATTAATCCTCAGCCTGGGCCAGAAAGCTCGAAGAGCCAGGTCTTCAGGTCCCGGCGGAATGAACGGAGGTCAGGGGCAGTCCTCAGTTCCACTGGCAGCTGGTTCCAAAGGGCAGGCGCCCCCACTGAGAAGGCCCTATCCCTGGGTGTCGTCCGCCGGCAATCTCTTACCGGTGGCACCCTGAGAAGACCCTCCCTGTGGGAGCGCACTGGACGAAGGGAACTTGATGCCGGCAGCAGGTGTTCCCTCAGATATGCCGCACCCAAGCCATGTAGGGCTTTATAGGTGATGACCAGCCAGCACCTTGAATCTCACCCGGAGGGCAACCGGAAGCCAATGCAGCTCGCGGAGTAGAGGTGTTACATGGGAGTATCGGGAGACCCCCATCACAACTCGCGTGGCCGCATTCTGCACCAGCTGAAGCCTCCGAGTGGTCCTCAAGGGCAGCCCCATGTAGAGAGCGTTGCAGTAGTCCAAATGGGAGGTCACGAGCGCATGAGTGACTGTGCGTAGGGCATCTCGGTCCAGATAGGGTCGCAACTGGCGCACCAGGCGAACCTGGGCAAAAGCCCCCCTGGTCACGGCTCCTATATGGTCTTCAAAATTGAGTCGTGAATCCAGGAGGACGCCCAAGTTGCGAGCCCTATCAATGGGGGGTAACACCTCACCCCCCATCGTTAGAGATGGAATAGTCTGGTTGACCCGAGATACCGATATGCACAGCCACTCAGTCTTGGCGGGATTGAGACGAAGCCTGTTTCTCCCCATCCAGACCTGGACCGCCTCCAGGCACCGGGACATCACGGCGAGGGCATCGCTGGGTTGGTTCGGGGTGGAAAGAAAAAGTTGGGTATCATCAGCGTACTGATGATACCCCACCCCGAAACCACGAATGATCTCACCCAGCAGCTTCATATAGATGTTGAACAGGAGGGGCGAGAGAACCGACCCCTGAGGAACTCCACAAATGAGAGGCCTCGGGGCGGATCTCTGCCCTCCCATCAACACCGACTGCGAGCGGCCCAGGAGATAGGAGGAGAACCACCATAAAACGGTGCCTCCCACTCCCAACCCCCTGAGACACCGCAGTAGGATACCATGGTCGATGGTATCAAAAGCCGCTGAGAGATCTAATAGGACCAGGACAGAGGAGCAACCCCTGTCCCTAGCCCTCCAGAGATCATTCACCAGCGTGACCAATGCCGTCTCCGTGCTGTATCCGGGCCTGAAACCCGATTGGTACGGGTCCAGATAATCAGTTTCCTCCAGGAACAGAGGAAGCTGATGCGCCACCACACTCTCAACAACCTTCACCAAAAAGCGAAGGTTGGAGACTGGACGATAGTTATTTAAAACAGCCGGGTCCAAGGCAGGCTTCTTGAGGAGGGGTCTCACCACTGCCTCCTTCAAGGCGGCAGGGAAGACACCCTCCTTCAAAGAAGCAGTTATTACTGCGTGGAACCAGCCTCGTGTCCCCTCCCGGGCCGCATAAGCTAGCCAGGAGGGGCACGGATCCAACAAACAGGTAGTGGTGCTCAGCCTCCCCATGATCCTGTCCACATCATCAGGGGAAACAGGGTCGAACTCAGTCCAGATAACATGCTCAAGATCGTCCGATTCCTCCACATCAGACTCTGCCCAGTCAGAGTCCAGACCGGTCCGGATCTGAGCGATTTTGTCTGCCAGATGATGACTAAACTCCTCGGCTCGTCCCCGTAAGGGATCCTCCCTCACCTCCTGAGGGAGGATTATCTGCGGACGCGATAAGGGCATCAAAGTAGTTAGACTTCACCGTCCTTATCGCCGCAAGATAAGACCTTATAAAGGTTCTTAACTGCAATCGGTCAGATTCGGATCGGCTGGACCTCCAACCGCTCTCTAGACCTCGTCTCCGACGCTTCATCTCAGGGAGCTCCGCAGAGAACCATGAAGCCCAACGGGATCTGCGCCGGGTCAGAGGTCGCAAGGGTACAACACAGTCAAGTGCCCCGGCGGCCGCCCTTTCCCAGGCATCCACCAGAACATCGACTGGGCTGTGGGTAAGGGTGATGGGTATAGGCCCAAGCGCCTATAATAATCTATGTTGGGTGAAGTCTGCTATATTAGTTACACAGTGCAATATTATGCATGCTTACTCAGATATTCCCTGCTGCCTGCTATCCAAAATCACGCAGCCAATGATACCAAAAAGAAATATATTTAACAATTGCATCATTATGGGCACAACAAGTCTGCTAGAAATAGTGGCAGCAACAATAGCGTGGCCTCTGGCCCCTACACTGAAGACTTTTGTAAATCTCTGCTCTAGATGAGATGAATTACTGAAATAAAACAGCTAGTGGGAGATTGAAATCTTTACTGCCTTCATTGGTTATATTTAGATTGGGTCATTTATTTTAAAATAGAAGTACCCAGGAGGGTCAGCTATATTCTATAAAATAAACTTAACATGTAGCTTGCTACTTAGGAAACTAAAGAAAATTGAGGAAATTCTTCATCATTGAGAGCAATGAAGCACTTTAGCTTGGGGAAAGTCAAGACACATTTTATGAACTTTCTTGAGTATGCTGAATTGTATACCTAAAACAAGAAATTTATCCATTTATGAATAGCTCTGGATTTACTGAACTTAGACTATAGTTATAAAGTAATTTGGCCTTGCTGGAAATAAATTATCCCTCTGAAGCTAAACTCCTGGGCTGAAGAAAGATGTTCACACTCAGCCTGTCAAGTGCATCTCTTCCATTATAACACATTGACTGGTACAATTCTGGGTAGATGCATTGGAATTCTCTGAGCCTGGGAATAGGAATGGATGCTTCCAAAATACTGCAGAAGGTGCACATTCCTTTTGCATCTTCCAAATGGGTAGTAAGCTTCCCTTGAGTCAAAAGAGAGTTAAAGAAAGGAACAAAGGTATCAAGAATGCCTTTTCTTAACATATGTAAGACACTAATGGGGCTAAGGTAACAAATCTAGTTTCTAGAATTCTATAATATAATTCCTTTTTCCTTGCTATAACGTGGCTAATAATAATCTTTGAGAACTTAGCTTTCTTGTCAGTTACAGCTAGGGCTTGACAGTGGTCAAAGTTTCATATTCTTTAAAAATATACTAATAAAATTAATAAATTTATATTATTAATATAAATAAACTTTAAATAAATAAAATAAAATGTTATAATAAATAAAACATTAAATATTTATTTATTTGAAATTTATATTAATGCAATAAAATTTTATAAAAATATTTTTTATAAAATTTATTTTTATATAAAATTTATATTATTTTAAATAAAATTTTAAAAAAGTAACCCACAAATTAAACAAAAATTGTTTTCAAGTTCTTATAGAAATCAGATACATTTTTAAATAGCATACCTGACATGAATTGTGAAGTTTAAAACTGAGATGGTTCATTTTATGCTACCCATGTTCCTAATAATATGCTGATGCATGGATTCCAGCATTCAGACTTATGTATTGCTTTTGAGCAGGCTTCCCTAACATGATGCTCTATACATATACACAACTATATATTGGGCGGCAATGATGGGCATACTGTCTAATATTCTGAAAAACACTACATTAGAAAAAGGCTACTTTAAAAACAACAACAAACATTATGCTTCCATCTTTAAGGGTTAGGGTAAACTGCAGCAGGCTACATATTTGTTTTAATGCAGCTGGGAAGGTTGCTTGATTCTGTTACTCATCTCTCATAGCAAAACCATTCTATTTACCATTGTGTCAAATGCTCGCAGAAAAATATATGTGGAAATGAAATTCTAGTGAGTTTTGTGCTGCCAGTGAAGATATTGAAAGTGTAGTGGTTTTAGAATTTTTCATTAGTTCTGTTTTGTTCCGTTTTGTAGAAATAACATACAATCAATAGGAAGCTTAAGAAAAGTCAGGGACATCAGGGCGAAGGAGATGGTAGACTAACACATCTCTGAACAGTGGAGAAGCCGCTGGGGTGGAGACTAGTGCCTGGTGCTAGCAGAGCTTCACTTGACAAGGAGAAGCCAGGAGATTGCCTACTTATGTCCCAGAAGGCAGCTCCTTATCAGGAAACACTGGAGGGACCCTATGGATAACTTGAGAGTAGAGGAACAAGTGTCATGGAAAAAACTCACTGTCTTATGCAGAATCTGCTTTATATTGGGTTCACCCAAAACTTCACTTTCTAGTGGCCAGTTGGATTATAAATTTTAAATGAGACAGAGATTTTCTGAGCAGCAGAGCAATTAAATAATCTGGTGAATGATTCTTTGACCTCGATTAATGTAAAAAGAAGAAATAATGCAAGACTTTAAAAATAATTAAATGATAAAAGTTTGTCCAGGGTTTGAACTAAGAAAGTTTAAAATTGATTAACGGAACAATCATTTTAAACTTTCTTAGTTTAATTTGATTAAATTGAATAAATAACACATATTTCTGTAGAAATAAGGACTGTTCAAATTTGCTAAGAGGGACAACTGGTTGGTTTCATTAAACAAAAAAAAAATAAGAGAAAGTTATGAAAGATGATATAACCCTCTTTCATAACTACAGAGTGCTGAATGAGACTACAGAACTAAGATATAGAGGGAGGGGAAAAAAGAAAGAAAGGAAAAAACTTTCTTTTATTTTTTTTAACCTGTCCTTTCTGGATTATAAAAATAGAAATGGCTGCTACTAGAAAAACAGCAAAAACCATAGAAGGAAGAAAAGGATTGTTTTCAACGCAGAAAAAGTGTTTATGCCAGAAATATTACAAAGGATGTTTGAAGAATTAGGGAAGATCAGGGCTTTTTTTCTCATAGAACGCTCAGAACGGCGTTCCGGCACCTTTTTTTTTTTTTTTTGCAAAAAAAGAAGAAGAAGAAGAAGCTCCCTCTATTGGTTTTCCTAAGCCTATTGCAGGGCTAGACAATCTTGGCTCTTTTTTATGACTCGTGGACTTCAACTCCCAGAAATCCTGAGCCAGCCATGCTGAGGGGAAAGGGAGAGGTTTTCAAGCTGAGCCATGCTGGCTCAGGAATTCTGGGATTCCTCTACCCCTGCACTAGAGGAGGACATTAAAATTATTACAGGGTTACTTCTTTAGGAACGAAACTTTTAGAATCTAAAGCAGCTAATTCAAAAAAGCCAACAGGAAAGAACCTCAGATTTTTCATCTGCTTCTGTCTTTTGGAAGGTAAAATTAGATAACAAAATAATCTATTTCCTATTTTAACATCTCTGCAATGATGATTTCATAAAGGTAACAGGAAAGAAATGAGAAACATTTTTCTCAATGAAATATGTCTAATTTAGCTGATGCTAGAAAAAAATAGTATCTTTTGTACTATTTTGTACTATTTAAAACTATTTTGAATCTAACCATCTATTGCAACTAAACCACTTCAAAGGAAACAATTCTTAAGAATAAAACATTCTTAATTTGGACTTTACTTTTACTGTTTGGACTGTTGTGTGTTTTGAAAAATAGATTATTTAGAATCTAGTTATGTTGCACTTCAGTCTTTAAATAATTAACCTAGTATATACATAACAATATATGATGTTTTCCATGGTGAGCTTAACATCAATAACAACATTTATTAAAAAGGCTAAAATAATTTCTGGTGGTATTATCCGTACATTAAAATTTTGTTTAGTCACAATCTTTCACCTTTCACATTCTGGAAAAAGCAGTGGTCATGTATTCTAGCAAAAGATGTTACATATGTGCATAAGCGTAGTCAGTAGCATATGCCTTTTTAAAAATATCAAACATGCAAAGAAACAAAAATAAGTCCAAAATATCTGTATTACATCCAGAAATGCCAACTTTGCAACCAATATTTCTCATCCATAACTATGGCACCCTAAGGATACCTGCATACATGCAAATGCTTCTCTGGGATCAGTAACGCAGCAGGGATTGCTTTTTCCTTCCAGTAACATATAGTTAAAACCAGTTTATTGCATTTGGCAATTGTATTAAAAAAAATCTCATTGTCAACCAATATAATTCATTGAATTTGAAATCAAGTGAAAAATTGATTTAAATTATTTTATTAAAACAAATTAATAGCAATTCTTTTATAAGAAGTTGCCTCAAACAAAATGAGTTTGACATGCTTGCTCTAGATAGTTGAATGCTCCAAAATAAATTCTAGACCAGGCCTGTACATGCAGCCTGCCAAGCACCCTTAGACAGAGCACAGAATTTTTTTTTAAAAAAAGTAATAAAACCACCACCACTGCCCTAAAAGTCATGTTGCCTAGTGTCTCCATGGCTTACCATGACCACGAGCTCCAACACTGTAGATGCTCCTCTAGTCACCAAATATTGATTAGCCCACCAGCATTCCTTTGCAGACCACAAAGATGCAATTTCATTGGAATAAATGGGACGGAATGATTTTAACTTTTTTTTTTATTGAAAAGTTTTACAGTACATTTTATTTATAACAAAACAAAACAAAACCCCTCCCAACCCCCTCCCCTCTTCCCAACCCTCCCCAACACCTCCCTCCCCTTCCCCCCTCCCCGACTTCCCAGAGCTAAATACAAGGTATAAAAGTAGAAACAATCATAATCTACCATATGCAAACAACAATAAACTATTAAATCTATCGCACTCTAACTCTTATAAAATGACTACAAGCAATATAAATATCACATCAGTACTTATTCAAATGCTAAATGAAACTTTTTAGTCCCATATTTATTCTGGATGTAATCAATCCATTTTTTTCCACTCCACAATATATCTCTGTTGCGAATGGTCTTTCAAATACGCTGAGATCTTTGCCATGGATGATTTTAACTTTTAAGCAGCACAGATTTAACTCAGTCCAAAAGGCAAGAAACTTCCTTGAAAAGTTTAAAAAGGAACTGGAGGATGCTAGTGGATCAAAATGAAGGCTCTATGCAGCAAATACAAGAGATTGAGGAAGATAAGTACCACACTGGACACTACAGGTATATATTTTTTCTAAATTTTCAACATAAATTTGGATATTAAATACCTAATGGGGAATATAAATGTGGAGAAAATAATGCACAACAGAGGGGGAAAAAAGCTACTTTATGATTTGAAAAAACAACAAATAAAACAAATTGAGAATAAAATGAACTGTTGGTTGATGGATTGGCTGATGAAAAAGGATTGGAAGAAAGGCACCATGTAATATAATTTTAAAGAGGGATGAAAAATAATAGGTTTGTTTGTAACTATTGTAAAACATAGAAGTCAAGAGTGCCTATCTTCTTTCTGATGTTCCACGTTGTACTTACACAACTTGAAAAGGACATCTGTTAGCACGCCCCCCCCATCTCATCACTGCTATAGCAGAGTTTTGCCATTGACTGCTATCCCATTTACATTAATTGAACACATTGTATTCTTCATCCACAGTGATTGGTTTAATTTATTTGAGTTTCTTAAAGGGCTGGGATTTTCCTGTTTGCCCTTGCTGCATTGTTTTTACTCATTTGGCTCCAATTATCTTTGCTATGGAAAGAAAACAAGAAGAAGCGTTATTGCAAGTCTCTCTAAGGCTGTCTCTTTCTAATAACATAATTTGTGAGTTATCTATTTATTTACATGAAGAACCTTTCTTTATGATATTCAGAATTAAATTACATTCCTCTAGTGGGGATGAGCCATATTAATTGCAGACACCTGTGTCCCTTCCTCTAAAAGACTTATGATTCTTAACTAATAAACTTTGACATAATCAGCAAGGTATAAGTACCATATGTTGGCTTGTTGTGAAGGCAAGATCATCTGCTTGCTCTATTTGGTGAGGAAATACTTGAATATTAGCACCAAGACCTGGTATATTTTTTCAGCTATCTTTCAGCATTGAAATAATCCTTTGGGGAGGAGATGAACTATTCTTCTAAATTATGGGCTTATGTCTTTACCTATCCAGAGAGCAAGGAATGCAAAGAGAAACACAGTTGTGAAAGCCATCTGAGACTTCAGAAGAATTTCCTAATCATGAGCTGCCCCCTTTTTATGGCTTTTTGCCCTGCACATGATGGCACAAAGTTTCCTGCTTCCTGTATCTATTAGAGGAGCTTTGCTCATGAAAGACATCATATGTCATATACCAATATATTGAATGTGCTCAAGTCAGTACTTAAATAGAATCATTTTAACTTTACAACTTATTTATCATATCCAAAATATATTTTTTTTAAAAATCCACATTTTTGTATGATGATGTAGACCAGCAGTGAGTAATCAGCTTACATATGACACTTGTTTTTATAACTTTTAAAGCCCGCTCAAAATTAATTGAGCTGATTGCTAAAAATTGATGGCAATGCTTTCTATCATTCTGAAGTGGACAATCCATGAAAACTGTAGTGTAACACCTAGATAAGATTTATATACCCAGGGATTCCCCAGGGACCAGAGGAGATGAATGATGTTTATTACAATGTCATACTACACATGCTGCCACTTACATATTAATGTCAGACATTGTGATACAAATAGCATTTGTTTACTGTCATCTCATATGTTGTCATATAGTCTCATTGTGACTTGCTATGAGTGGAGCAGTTTACACAGGTACAAAAACAAAGCAAGCTGCAATATCGTTCCACCCTTTTTCAAAAGTGATAAAATTAAAAAGCAAACACAAAAAAAACCAGCCCACTCAACCAACATGTTGATTGTGACCATGAGTTTTCAGCTTTGTTGCCTTATTATGTTTTGCTTTCTTACTCAAATATGAAATATAACTTTTTACCAGGCTGTCCATAGCTACATAACAAAAGGATGTTGAAAAACTGGAAAATGTTTTCAAAAAAGAACATCCCAAATTATTAGAGGGGTAAGTTAGTTTTCTTATTGAAGAAAACAGTGTAGCATTTGGAAGATTTTTGTTTTGATAGTTTGACATTTTAATACTAAAGAAAGGCAGTTAAGGGGGATACTATGTGCAATTTTGTGAACTTAGTAAGATATCTAGAACCCAACTGAGCTGTACTGAAGCAACTGAACACTACGGTGATGAAGAGATTACTTTTATGTTGTTGCTGCAACACAATAGACTATATAATGATGATTCCCTCTGATTGGTCAATTTTATATCAAGCTTTTCTCCACTTCTTTTATATATATATATATATATATTATTGATTTTTAACTATAATTATCTCCAGTGCCTGGTGTACAGCATGTTTTCTTGGTTTATATTTTAACAAGAAAAAAGGACAGTAATAATTAACAGTCAATAATGATTAAATTTGATAATTTCATAATTAATATATTAATTAATAATACATTTCTTTGTTCTTCCCTTCTCCCATTTGTGTTTTCCTTCTTCAGTCTTAGCCAAAATATAATTCTTAATATTTTCAATATATAAATGATTAGGTATAGGCATTTTAATATTTATACAAATAATAATAATCATCTCTGTATATAACATTTTCTCCAGTTTATATTATTCTCATAACCATCATCTCATTAGTTCAGCATACATCCTATTTTTATAATTTTTGTTCACTTAGATTCCCTTATATTCAATCTAATTCTTATCAGTCATAATTTCTTCATTTTAGTCATCTCACTGTCTAAATTTTCCCATTTAGGTACATCATCCCAATATTTTATATCATGCATTATAAAAATACTGTACTTTTTATCTGTCTTATAGTATGTATGTATAACATCCTTTTTAATCAGTTTATATTTTACTTATATATTAATAAAAGTTACACCAACCTACTATTTTAACATTTAATATATTATAAAATATACTATATTACTTAAATCTCATTATCCTTGTTATAAGGCCCCTTTATGTTTGAAATTCTCTGCTCTTTTAGCCATATTCAAACAAATGTTTATTCACGTAATAGTCCTTCTGGTAGGGCAAGTCAAATCTCTTGTATCTGTCTCTGGTCTTCTTCTTTTGCTGAGTAATTTTCAAAGTTACCCAACAATTCCTGTATTTTTACAAATGTTGTTGGGACTACAAAAGATGAAGTAAGTAAGATAAATTCTTTCTGTCCCCCAAACTTTAATAGTTCTAATAATTCCATTTTTCTTCTTGTATCAGAACCTTGTAGATTTTTTCCTGTTTGTGTCAAATTGTAATTCTTTTCCTTTGTTATTTCATCAATTTGATCATACTCTTCTAGTTTGTAATCTGCTGTCTGATTTGTTTGTTCCTTTGTTGTTGCTTCCTGGGCATTTTTTAATTGTAGATTTAGACTGGAATTATGCTTATTTAAATCCTCAAAGTTGTTTCAAATTTCATCGTGGTTTGAATCTATTGTCATTTGTATTTGTCCTAACATTACATATATTTCCTCCAAGAAAGTATTTATCTTGCCTTGAAATATTGCTTCTGAAGGCTAAGTCCTTCAGGAGAAAATATTGAATGTGGCATTCTGTCATTTTTTGATATGTATGTGATATCCATGTTGTCTCCCCCCTTCAAATAATCTTTCATCAATGTTTTAATTCAAAAGTCAATTTTTCAGTCAGTCAAAATTACAGATTCAGTATATTAAGCCACTTTAAATCCTTCCTGCAAATTCTCCTCTAAAAGATTAGCCAAAAAGCCAAGAGTTTTTTTCCCCATAAACAGTTCTTACGTTTAAGCAACAGTTCAGGTGTTTGTTTTTTTCCCCTTTCAAACACTTTTTAATCTTATAGATGGCTCTTCCTTTGTTCCCAGCTGTCTTCAAGGTTATTTACAATTCAAAGGAACAACTTTTTCTTTGTTTCTGGGCATTCTGCCAATTTCTGAGTCCTTATTGTTAGTGTTCTATTTTCTGATTCTCCACTAGCAGTTATTTCTTTTTTCAGTTTTTCTTTCAATCGAAAAGTTATTTTTGTTATGTATTTTTATAATTCCATCAGAAATATTTTAGGGTATAATCTTGACAGTTTTTTAGTTCCTAGATTTGTCCAGACTGAAATATTTTAAATCAAATTTTAGTATACCTCTTTCCACCTTTTATGTTAATTCGCCACTTCCGTCTGTAAGGGAATGGGGATATAGTTCCCTCCCTTCACTTCTGGAGGCTTTCTTGCTTTGGGGATCTTTTCAAGGATTTAAATAGTAGATAGAAAATACTCTCACCAATTCCAAGCATGCTGTTCACTGATGTTTAGGTTCGTGCTCTGGGACTTCGGCTGCAAGCAGCTTGGGCTAGACGCTGATCTCACACTAGCCTTTCTCCTTTCAGGTTCAGAGGGCTTTTCCCGGATCAAACAAAGTGATTGCCATTGCTTCGTGATCGACAGGGCGCCCCTCCTTCACAGTCACCTCTCCAGGGCAACTTCGGACTCATCTAGGGTCCCCCAAGTAGGAAGAAACTAGCTGTGGGGAGCGGAGGTCCGCTCTCGTGCGACCATGTACCTCAGATGCAAAAACTGGAAGTTTAGCTTTCCTCCACTTCTTAATCTGCAGTATGGGATGAAGTCAACAGCTCCAAAGTGCAGCAGATAAAGTATCACCTAAAGTGGAATCTGCTAACCAAGCAGGATATAGCAATAGCACTTAGACTTATATAGGATTTATTTAGGATTAGGATTTATTAAATTTATATGCCACCCTTCTCCCTAAGGACTCATAGTGCTTTACAGCCCTCTCTAAGTGGATTACAGAGTCAGCACATTGCCCCCAACAATCTCAGTCCTTATTTTACTGACTTTGGAAGGATGGAAGCCTGAGTCAATCTAGAGCTGGTCAGGACTGGACTGCCGGCAGCCGGCAGAATTAGCCTGCAATACTGCATTCTAGGGGACACGGTGGCTCAGTGGGTTAGGACGCTGAGCTTGTCGATCAGAAGGTCGGCAGTTTGGCGGGTCGAATCCCGAGTGCCGTGTAACAGAGTGAGCGCCTGTTACTCGTCCCAGCTTCTGCCAACCTAGCAGTTCGAAAGCACGTAAAAATGCAAGTAGAAAAATAGGGACCACTCCGGTGGGAAGGTAACAGCGTTCCGTGCGCCTTTGGCGTCTAGTCATGCCGGCCACATGACCACGGAGACGTCCTCGGACAAACGCTGGCTCTTCGGCTTTGAAACGGAGATGAGCACCGGCCCCTAGAGTCGGAAACGACTAGCACGCATGTGCGGGGGAACCTTTACCTTTACCTTTACTGCATTCTAACCTCTGTGCCACTATGGCTCTTATAACATTTTTATCTCAGAAAATTTTCTTTCTTACTTCATAGCCAACATTTCTCCAGAGCCCAAAGACTGTCAATGGGAAAATGTGCTTAAGAGATCATTTGCTAACCTACTTTAAAAAAAATGCAGTTCATTTCTATTCATACTTTCTGATTATGGTTCTTATAATTATTTACTGTGGAAGTCATGGAACAGAATCTGTGACTGAGATTTTCCCCCTTCTCATTATGTTTTTATCATTGAAAAGTACATTATGATCTTACATGTTATTGTTGCATTTCATTTGGTAATGTTAATCACACTGGGAAATCTTGTACCTGAGGCAGCATATACAGTAGCTTTGAATACTGTGCTAAAGTTTGTTTTCCAATGTACTGTTTCTCAGTAGGGTAATGCTCATAATTTTATATGGTCAATTGTCTAATGAATAAAATATATCATCAATCTATCTATAAGTTCTACTCAGAATAAGTTCTACTCAGTATCAGAGAAGAAGGATCAGGAGATCTGTTCCTTATGGACTTTAGTATAGTTTACCTGGACTGTAATGGTGAAGACCTGTATGAAATCTTATGTAACCAGGTACTAAGCTTCTACAGCAACTCTCCCTTTTTTGGTTTGGCATCAAGGCATGTTGTGTCTTGGTATCAATATGCTTGCATCAATATTCTCATTGTTATGTGGGAGATGCTGAACCTGGAAGTTAAACTGAATGCAATAATCTTGTAATTTAGAAAGTGGTATAGCATCACCTTTATAAGATAGTATATTTAAGGACTCAGCCTGAAGATAGAAATGGCCTTACAAAAGTACTAACATTATTTTCGCTTTGTGTCTTAGTGCCTAAGAAGCAACCTTTAAATGTAATTACCCCATAATTTCTGTGACTTAGCTTCAGGTCTTATGAAGCATAAGGTGTCCGGTGGTATAAATACTTCCATGCGTGGCTGCTGGGTGCAGGGGAAGATGAAGCCTGCAATTTCTTTTTCAAAGGGTTTCTGTCACTGTTGTTACCAAATTGATCATCTTAATGGGATATATTTGGAATGGATCCAAATTCTAATTTTGGAAATTGAATTGTTTTAGTGATTAAACAAAGTAACCAAGGGCATCACCCTATTAAATAAGGTATTTCATGCATGTGATTAATTGTAATCCTGATGTAAAACCCTTTGATTTAGAGATTAATGTTGATTCTTTGCTTTAAATTTACTGTCCATTTGTTTTGTTAATTAAAATTAAAGATAGAAGACAGATAGCTGTGGAACCTCTTCAGGATGTTGATGCCCACTTTATTAAATAGGACATTTTCCATTACAATGTTCAAAAATAATGGACTTTGTATAACTATATTAACCTTCATGGGCAATGGCATCAACAAAAGAGAGAAGTTTGCACTAATTTCTTTGGTTTATAAAGCTTGTCACATTTCAGACTGTCCTACAAATCACAATAGATAGCTTTTTGTAATAGTTTTCTTCCTTCAAAAGAAAGTCATTGTGTTTGAAAAATATCACTTTAGCAAAGAGGGTCATTCCTCTTTGCATAGCAATGTTTGCAAGTTTTGTATAGCTATCTCATGGCAGAACACTTCACAGCAGCATCATATGCTTTATTTCATTGGCTTTATCCATCAAACATATATTGGTCTTTTCTACAAAGTAATTGCATGAATGTATGTTAGGGTTATGAATTATGAAGTTACACTGTGTCATAGCATAAGGCTGCTTTCTCAAAGCTAGTGAAAGTGATTGGCATCATTTGGCATTTGTTTATGGCTTAAATATTGACTGTAATACCAACCTGTACCTGGTGTTTCTCTGTACTGCTCTTGCTGTTCATTGATCTTGGTTGCCAATGCCAAGATGTCAATGCCAATAATCACAACAATTGTATACTTTTGAGAAGTGAGAAAATAGATTATAACGATAATAATGGGGTGGTGTTGGTAAAAGGTTACTACATTTGGAAGAGCACTCAGAACATCTTTCCTAAAGCTTCCAAAACTAGGCCTAATCTTAGACTAAATTAAAATTTTAGTCTTGCATAAGCTCCCACAATTTGGATACCATCTGACTGTATAGACCAATTTGCAGAATTTTGCAGCCAGCATGTCCAATACTGAGAATTCTGAGATAAGGGAATCCTATTTTGAAGGAAATAGAAATTTTTAAAAATAATATAACTTATGGGAATTACCTAAACAGAAGAGCATGAATGCAGAGAATGCAAACATATAGTTTCTTCAACTACCAAATGAAAGTATGGGAGAAAAGTAAGCCTAAATCTTTTCTGCATGGCATTAAAGGTATTATACATTTCAAATATGAGTCCGTATATATTCTGTATCATCACTCCCACCCATTCAAAGACTGTCAATTGTTTGATATGTATATCATTCCAGAATTACTAGAAATAATAAATTTAAACCATATTCATCTACATTTCTAGGTGCTTATAGCCACATTTGTGTCTGACAAAACTGGCTTAACACTATGTTTCTAGTAGCTATTAGTCAACAACATTTATCCCCTGTTATTAATCACTAGTAACTAAGATAGAGAATATATTCTCTTTGTTAATTTTGAATTGATGTATACATGGCAATAATATATATATATATATATATATATATATATATATATATATATATATATATATATATATATATATATATATATATATATATATATATATATATATATATATATATATATATATATATATATATATATATATATATATATATATATTTAAAATAAATATTTAGAGTTTTTTTTTTAAAAAGTGACTACATATGAATAATGGTAATGTAAAAGCAATATAGAATGCAAAATAATTCCCATTGCCCAATGACCTGTCCTTGAATATTTCAGTTCTGTGATACAAATACATGGATTTGAATATGGTACAGTGTTGAGATAATTACAGATCCAGATAATCCAATATTTTTGATGAATTAAGTACAATAAAATTTTCAAATAAATACCATTCCAGATAATCCAGATCTGTTAATAAAAGCCTACTAAATTTGGAGTTTCCCAGAAGTTGGATAGGCAGCACAATATATTAAGAAGGTCTTGAAATAATTGAGTTGTTTTAGACTACAGAGAATAAATTTCTGCTTGTGAATACAGTTGCTTATAATTAAACAAAATGACCCATACCAGCAATGTTTCTAATACATACTATTTTTCTTTAAACATATTTTTTAAAATAAAAGTTTTTAGGGAAGAATTTGTGAACTCACTAACAATTGTGGTAGAATGAGGAATCAATCAGTTGAACAGCTCTTTGTAATTCCTTTCTGCACAACGAATGGAACTGACATCACCCTTAAGTTCTTTGAATAATTGTTCCTTGTGAGAAAACTGCAAGATTGCACTCTCCAGCAATTTTTAATGCTTTGGAAGATTAGGGAATAGACATTTTGCTTAAACCATGATTTGTACCTTTAAAAATATATTAGGTTTGCAAAGATGATTAGGGACCAGAGGCTAAAATATATGAAGAATGGTTGCAAGAATTGGGTATTTCTAATTTAATAAAGAATGACTAGGGATGACATAATAACAATGTTCCAATATTTGAAAGTCTGCCACAAGGAATTTATTCTCCAAAGCACCTGAAGGCAGAAATTCCTGACAGTTAGAACTATTAATCAGTGGAATGAGTTGCCTCCAGAAGTTGTGGGTGCTTCAAATTTTTTAAGAGCAGTTTGGACAACCATTTGTCTGAAATGGTACAGGATTTCCTGCTTGAGCAGGGGTTTGGACTAGAAGACTGCCAAGATCCATTCCATCTCTTTTATCCTGCTAATATGGTACTTTTGGAAATTGCTTGTTAACTGCTTTTCTGCTTTTAGGAACCTTTGGATCACCCGATCTAAAAACGCTATGTGAGTTTGTTTTGATTCTTAGTGAAAAAAGATTTAACTACAATTTTAAGGAGTTATTATTATTTTTTTGAAGAAAAAGCAAAAGGGTAATTAGAACTTTGATAAGGACAACATGGGAAAAATGCTATATTGGACATAAAAACAAACTCTGTGATATCTTAATAATTAAAAGAGTTACATAAATGAAAGATAATTTGATAATTTTCCTATATGTGATTTACAAAAAAGGTTTGTTGAAGAATTTTGTTCGAAGAAACCAAGAAAAAAAAGAAAGAAAAGAAATCAGGAATGTCAAACTCGCAATGTCCTGTGACGTCGCGCGACATATCACATTTTCCCCACGGGCCAGGAGTTTGACATGCCTGTTATACCTGGTAATCCTTAATAGACTTTTGCAGTCATCAGAATGAGCACTGGATAAGAAGCGAAACGTCTTCAAGAAAAAAAAAGTCCAATTGTCTTTTGAAAAAGCACCTTTGGGACTTTAAGGATTTGTTTAAAGATAAGATATGGGATATGGGAAAAAGCTATCCTTTGCTGTAATTTTAGAGAAGGTAATATATTATTAAAATTGTTTGTATTTGTTTTGATGAAGAGGGAGGTAATTTCTTTATATATTTTTTCTTTACTGTATTCTTATTTTTATTTCTTTTTTATTTCTCTGCATTTTCTATTCTTCTATTTATTATTTCACTTTTTTAGTTTGTATTAATTTGTATTGTTGCAATTCTAATTTTTAATAAAATTACTATTAAAAAATTTAATGAACATTCATTTGACTGAATGCACCTATCCCACTAAATTGTAAAATGGCTTGTTTGGCTTAGTTTTAGTGCAACATAGAAAGACAGCTATTGTGGTTTACAAACCATAGTTTATGAATTCCTTTTTTGTGGGAACCAGATCAGTATAATTTGTTTAATAAAACCAAGTCTTAATAGAATGTTTATATTTCATTGTACAATAATTTAAGAAATGTTTGTTACATTGCATTTTTGGTTATTTGCTGAACATACTAATCTGGATTCAGATTGAATTGTATTTAGTATAGATAATACATCTAAATAATAACATTGTAATTCAGCAAATATATGACAAAGGTTTAAGGTTATAGCTACTGTATATAAATGCCATTTTCTAGGTGATACATGATGATATGCTAATGAAGCATGAATTAAAAGCTTCTAGCATTTTATGATCTATTGGAGCTAATTGGAACATCCCTATAAAATATTATCCAAAGCACTTCAAGGAAGGACAAGAAGCAACAGATAGAAACCAACCAAAGAGAGAAGCAACCTAGAACTAAGGAGAAATTTTCTGACAGTTAGAACAATTAACCAGTGGAACAACCTGCCTCCAGAAGTTTTGAATGCTCCAACATTGGAAGTGTTTAAGAAGAGACTGGACAGCCATTTGTCTGAAATGGTATAGGGTTTCCTGCCTGAGCAGGGGGTTGGACTAGATTACCTCCAAGGTACCTTCCAAAGTTATCATCATCATCATCATCATCATCACCATCATCATTCTATTTTTTTCTTGATAAGTTAACTTGGCTTTACTTAGAATTTATGAGCATCAGGAACTTAGGACTTAATATGTGGATAAGCAATGAAAGAAAGCAGATAATATGAACATAAAATATTTCATCTCTGGGGAATTTTATAGTAACAACATAGCAAATGTATATCAATTTGATTTAGATTGGATTAATGGGAAGGAAGAAAGAAAGATATGCAGATGATACCACTCTAATGGCAGAAGTGAAGAAGAACTAAAGAGCCTCTTGTTGCGGGTGAAGAAGGAGAGTGCAAAAGTTGGGTTGAAACTTAACATTAAGAAAACCAAGATCATGGCATCTGGCCTTCTCAATTCCTGGCAAATAGATGGGGAAGAAATGGAGGTAGTGACAGATTTTATTTTCCTGGGCTCCATGATCACTGCAGATGGGGACTGTAGCCAAGAAATTAAAAGACGCTTGCTCCTGGGGAGGAAAGGCATGGCAAATGCCTCCTTAAGTAACACCAGCTGCCTGCAGGTTCGCGTCTCACCAGGTTCAAGGTTGACTCAGCCTTCCATCCTTCCGAGGTAGGTAAAATGAGGACCCAGATTGTTGGGGGCAATAAGCTGACTTTGTAATAATGCCGCTTGGGGGGCGGCGGCGAAAGCACTAATAAGCAGGCATATACATAGAATGAAGGCTATTGCTAAGCACATTGATTTGTGCTTTAGATTGTAAGCCACCCTGAGTCTTTGGAGAAGGGCGGGATATAAATGGGATTAAAAAAAAAATCTTGGCAGCACACTAAAAAGCAGAGACATCACCCTGTCAACAAAAGTGTGTATAGTCAAGGTTATGGTCTACCCAGTTGCAAAGTATGGCAGTGAAAGTTGGATCATAAGAAAGGCTGAGCGCCAACGAATTGAGGCTTTTGAACTATGGTGCTGGAGAAGACTCCTGCGAGTCCCTTGGACTGCAAGGCGATCAAACCGGTCAGTCCTAGAGGAGATCAACCCTGACTGCTCTTTAGAAGGCCAGATCCTGAAGTTGAAACTCAAATACTTTGGCCACCTAATGAGAAGGAAGGACTCACTGGAGAAGAGCCTAATGCTGGGAAAGATTGAGGTCAATAGAAGAAGGGGACAACAGAGAATGAGGTGGCTGGATGGATTCACTAAAGCAGTAGGCATGAACTTAAATGGACTCCACAAGATGGTAGAGGACAGGAAGGCCTGGAGGAACATTGTCCATGGGGTTGCAATGGGTCGGACATGACTTTGCAGTTAACAACAATAACAACAAATGGGAAGAAAATTGTGCCCTTATATCAAGTGTTAATAATGTTGGTTTCATAGTCAGATTTTCACTTTTTTATTGTTCATTTGGTCTGAGAAAAGTTTCTGGCATCATTGCATAATATATTTAAGTCCACAACATTACAGACTCATGTTTTTATAATCTCCTCTACCTAGCATTTCAGTTATTAGACTACTTCTGGTCATTCTTTTAACTTCCTTAAATATTTTGAAAATAATTTGGTTGCCAGGGGT